>NC_133769.1:50912743-50947445 GCF_003597395.2 Chelonoidis abingdonii | reverse complement strand
AAAGAGAGAGATAAGTGAAAACAACAAACAAAACAATCAAACACTTTGTCCTGTGTATTTATTTAATCAGACTTATGTATGTGAGTAAGAAAAATGATTAAAGTTTCCAAGCTTAACTATATGCTAAAAGTATAAAATAAAATCATTTCCTCTAGATTATTGCAAGTTTCTAGCAGTAATTTTTTCAGCTAAATGCAATTTATTTAAAAAGGATTTTATTCAATTCCTACAACTAAGAAACCATTTGTTCATCTGGGTGTAACTTTCTTAACCTTAGGGGTTGGCTGTTAAAATGATTGGGACACATGACTCATCCATATGTGTATATAATATTCAGCTCCTCTTCAAGAATTTCTTATGAAGTAAGTGCACAATGTTTTGTGAAAGTGAAAGATGATAATCGTTAGAACAGTTCTTTGTTAAGGGAAATCATGCATTAACGGCCATATTCGGAACATTAGATGGAACTAACGTTAGATCATGCTTATCTTTTACTACTTTAGAGCATTCTGACAGTAGAGAGTTAGAGGCCCAATATAAATATCTTTAAAAACTCTTCGAAATACCTATAGAAAGTACAATAGCCTTATGGTCTTTCTGAGGAATTATTAAATAGAACATGGTACTCTGTATCATAGATTATAGCTTGGGAATGAAATAATGTATGATAACAAATAAAACTTATGATATATTAGCATATACTTGAGCATCTTGCATAAACAAAAACATATCCCTATGTACCTCGTTAATTTTTTTATGAAATCTATTTAGTTTCCCTGCATAATTCTTTTTTTGTGAAAGAAATTTTGTATAAAAATTTGAAATATCTGACCAAATTAGTAATTGCTTATAAGAACAAACTTAATATAAACGTAATTGCAAATTCATTGCATAACAATGGAGAAGCCCAGAAAATCTGGAACAATTAGGTGTCATAAAATAACTCACATATATTTTATTTGCCACCGTTTCCATCACTCTTCTGAAAAAAAAGTATTAATAAAATAGTGAATGTCAAACAAGTCTTTGACTATAAGAATAATGTGGCCATAATGATATTAGATTCAGTTGTTTAACATTTGATCTTTCCAGAGGACACTCCTTCAGTACACAGGCTTAAATAATTCTATTGATTTTGTGCCTGGATGTATTAGAACATATAACCATCAGAGCAGAGCAAGCTGCGCGTCTGATTTCTAGGCAAAGCAAATGATTTAGATTCTAAAGAATTTACTTAATTTAATATATGAAGAGGATTTATATACTTGGGCCCTGATTCATTAAGAATACTTAAGCAATGCCTAAAGTTAAGCCCATGTGAATAGTCCGTGCTTCAGACAGAACTATGCAATGTGCTTAAAGTAAGGCACAGATTAAGTAACTTCGCTGAACTGGGTCTTAATTAAAAATAATTTTAATAGCTAATTCGCATCATTACATTGTTTAAGTTTTGATTAAAATATAGCATTTCAAAACCAATGGACCTTTTTTTTTCCCTTCAGAATATATTGGACCATAAGGCACTCTGCATTAAATCCATTGATTTAACTAGAGTCGCCACCCACAGATGAATTTGGAACCATTGTGTTAGTTCAAAAGGCCATGATTCAGCAAAGTGTTTAATGATGTGCTTAACTTTAAGCATGAAAGTTAGGCCCATTGAAATCAGGTGGGATAATGTATTACTTAAAGATAAGCAGGCTTAAGTGCTTTGCGTGGATTAGGATCAAAAGAAAACAGTTCAGCAAAAGCACTTAAGGCATATGTGTGAGTCTATTGAAGTTAATTGGGTTTACACACATAATAAGTTACGCAACGTGCTTTAAACACTGTTGTTGAATAGGGATGTACTGAATTGTTACAGCCTGAACCTTTTGAAAGGGGATTTAAGGCCAATCCATCTCCTTATAGATAACTCAATTAAAAAGGTGGGCATCTAAAGTCTCTGAGCCCTTTGAAATTCCACCCAATAAAGTTTCTTGCAACATGCCTAGAGTGAGTTATTAGGGTTCAGTTTTTTCCTGGCAACGTGCTGAAATGTACTGCCTAAAAGGAACCATTGGAAAGCATTCATCCTCAGTTCTCTAGATGCACAGAAGGGTCTACATTATGATACATATATTTAGCTGCAAAGATTGTTGACCATTTTGTAGGAGCGGGGACCTGTTGGGAATCTTGTGTCTGAATGAGTGATGAAGGAAGCAATAACCTGTATTCTGGAGAGAAACAGGATCTACACCATGACTACAGTTATGCTCGACGCTGCATCAGGGTGTTGTGCATGTGAAGGTAAAAAGGAAGGGAGTGGCATCTCACGAAGTCAAGTCATAGTGAGCAGCACACCTCTTGCACACAGGAGATATAGCTGACCTGATGAGAACTTCAAGAACTGGTGCTCTGTTTGGATTTTTGGCTATGGGTGACATCTGCAGATACGCATGGATAGTATTCTCCAGTAACTATCCCTGTATCTGAGAGTTCTGATTTTAGCAATTTTTTTATTTTTCAAGATACTTTTGACTGGCTCAAACAATACTTTGTAACTGACAGCAAACATGATCCATCATCTAGGTAAATGTGAAAATACAGTAGTAGCATTATCTGAAACATCATTTCCTGTTGAGGTCCCAATGGATAATCTGAATAATTATAATGGGGCAGATATTTACCAATAGTCACTTTACAAAATATTTAGGTAGTTGTTTCTTTTTCTCTGAATCTTCAAGAGTGTTGGTCTGAGGAAAACGGATAGCTTCCTTCATGTGCTAGATAATAGTGGATGCAAAATTATATCTGTCAGAGATGGAAACCTAAATTATTATCTTCTTAATAATTTATTCATGAGTGTATGGATCTAAGTCTTCCAAGGAATGGTTGCAGCATTCCATAAAACATTCCATAATGGAACATTGGCAGGTTCTCTGACTAAAGCTGACAGATGTGGCTAAACACATTGCATTAGACAAACCATTTAGTGAATACATATGTGGTATTTGCCTTACTTCCTTCCATTTGTGGTGGTTTCTTTCTGTCTGGGGGCAGATTAAGTTGCACCCAACCGCAAGACAGCGTGGGCTCTTGCCACAGTAGGTCCTGTGCCCAGGAATGGCGGAAGTTGGTTACTCTTGATAGTACTACATGGACCTTCTTAGTTTGCATGTCTGCAAAGCCTGCAGGGGCAACACTGAGATTTAGCACAGAGATTACAGCTGCACATGATTTTTGTTTATATTTGTTTTAATAAACATAATAGTAAGTTCCAAATACTTGGCGATGAAACAGCCCACCCCTGAAGTCATTAGCAACACTCTCATTGGTTCAAAGGGCCAAGATTTCATGCGAGGGGTGTTTTTCTGGGTGTTAACCAAAGAAAATTGGACATATTCATTGACAAAGCATAACAGAATATGCTTTCTGTCTTAGGCCAGAACCCGCTCGACTCTTCGTTTCACTCCAGTTAGAAGAAAACCTCAGAAGAAGTGGTACTGGAGGAGAATTTGAAAGGAGAGAGTTCTGTTGTTCCTCCTTCAGCGAAGACTGTTTCTCTGCTGCTGTCAGGGCTTCACCATTTCTTTGGGAGAGTAATTGAATCTCACAGTAGTATTCTCCTGACCCACTTTTCTGCTAAATCCTCCATTGCTGATTTCCACTGTTTCGTTACTTATATCTGTGATAGTGGTAAGATGTATACGTATCAGGCAGATGATAATTGATTTTGAGAGATTCGCCACAGATTTTAGCATTGTTTAATCTTTTCTCATTTTCCCCTTCTCTCTTTTTTTTCCCATCAGTATTTCTGGAAACCTCTCTGTCAGTTAAATTCAAAGATTCTAGAGTTTGGGAATGATCAGGGCAACTGACTCTTGGGCAGCTAGTAGTTCCAGGAGTTTCTCCTACCTTAATTCACACTGCTGTTTTTTGTTTTGTTTTGTTTTGTTTATGTTTTGCAGTTTCTGGTAACAGCTTGTCCCTGGTTGCGTTATAGGCCTTGTCTACTACTGGCAGAAGTAAATCGATATAGTATCTAATCGATTATATATTAAACCGAATTTATAAATCGAGTTTAAGAGCGGTCACACCAAGAATCGTAAATCGAAGTCGTGCGTCATGCCACATATCTTGCGTCGATGTCAGGAGCTGGTGCAAAATGTGGGTTAGCTTGACACAGCTATCCCATAGTTCCACTTCTCTGTTTACAGCTCCAGTGCTGCTGGGTCCAAATTAACTATTGTCCCTGGGTGCTGCTTGGGTACAAAGCCTCACCCTCCCTTTGGATAAGCAGTCAGCCACAAGCTCCTGGAGGCCATTAACTTCGATTTCCGTCCACACTGCACTAAATTCGAATTAGTAAAATCGATTTTAGGGTTACTCCTGTGGTTTAGAAGGAGTACTAAAATCGATTTAAATAGCCCTTTAATTCGAATTAGAGGGCTGCGTCATGTGGATGGGTGCTCCATAAATTCGAATTAAAGCCGTTTAATTCGAATTTAAGGCTTCGTGTAGACATGGCCCATGTGTGTTCAGTAATGAAAGTGTAGAGAGAAGGGGCAGGTCCCCTTTTGTTTTTCTGAACCTAAATAATGAGATTTGAGAGTCCATTGGTGTATTAGCCTGTGGTCAGAATTTAATTATGCTTATTTCTTTTTCTTTCTTTTTCATATATCTGACAGTTTTCAGAGTGTGCTTTGTAAGACCGAGGAGCCTGCTGAAGTGAATGAAGATATATTTGAGGAAAGACATGCACAACATTTTGGCAAGATTGCATTTGTAGAATGTTGAAGTACCGCAGCTGAGATCCCAGCTTTGGAAGCCATGGGGCTCCAAATCCCATCCTTAGAATCAACATGGCAACTTCTTGACTGAGGTACTATTCAGCCTGATTAAATGTAGCAGATGCTGGCTGTGAATTGTGTTAAAATGATGTGATGACTAAACATTAATGAAACAAGATGGTTACATGTGTAAGCAGAGCAGGGACCCAATACCTGGGGAAGAGGAGTTTGACCCCTAGTTAGAACATACCACTGAAATGCTGCAAGAGTGGGCCATGCCAGATGCAGAAAACCAAAGATGTCTAGTCAAGAGCCTCAGGGGCCCAGCATTGGACATGATTTGCACCCTGAAACTCACTAACCCTGGGGTCAGTGTGAAGGACTGACTAGAGGCCCTTGAGCACGCCTTTGGGAGTTTAGAGGGCTGTGAAGACAATTATTGTAAGTTCCTTAATTCCCAAGAGCAAAGGGGAAAGAAGGTTTCAACCTATATTCAGAGGCTGGAGACACTGCTGTCAAGAGGGGAGCAGTGACTGCTGAGCAGATGGATCAGCCCAAACTGGCTCAAATTGTAAGAGGAACTCAATATCAGCACCCGATTCCACTTCATCTCCAGTTAAGAGAACAACAAGAATATCCCCCAAGTTACTCCCAGCTGATAAAAGAGGTCAAAGAAGAGGACACAAGGCAGGCTTGGGAAGCCCAACCCTCTGAGCCAACCAGAACACAAACAGCCAGTGTACTGATGGTGAGCACCAGAGAGGAACTTGCCCCAAAATGCAGGTTCTAGCAGAACAGATAGCTAAACTGCAAAGCACCATTGGCCAAGCTAAGACTTCCAGTAATAAGTAGCCTCAGGCTGTGGCGATGGAAAAGTCAGCATTTAGAGCCACCATCCCACTCAGGCAAAGGGGGAAAGGACAATTCTTCTGCTACCGGTGTGGTCAGGATGGAAACAGTGCTGCCAAGTGCTGTAATGACGAAAATCCCTCCTCCATGTATGGAACACTGAGGATCAGTTGGGAGGGGTCAAGGAACCTGCCAAAGGGTCTGGGAAAGGGGGCAACCCAGGCTCACAGGACTTGAAGTCTCTCCTAGAAGAGACTGTCCAGCTGGGATTTCTTCAGGACTGATAGGGCCTCAAGCAGAGGTGACTGTGAGGTCAAAGGGGCAGAAGTAAAGCAGTGCTTGACACTGGATCTCACGTGACATTTATATTTCAATCATTCTACCAATGGATGCTCAGGCACCTGCCTCTACAGCCACTGATTGGCCTTGGCCTGTGTGGCCTCAGCATGGATGAATACCCCTACCAAGGGTATGTCATAGTGCACCTAGTGCCATAGTGCAGAGGAGGTTGCTGGGGTAAGAAAAGAGGTGGACACTGCTGCCTTAATATGCCCCGACCCTAACAAATTCCTGGTTGGGGGAAGGATGTAAGCAGGGTCTGAATGAATGCTTCCCTGACAGCTAGCTGGGAGGGGGAATGATTTGGGTCTGTTTATGTAAATACAGTTTGCTCCTGCTCTGCTGACATATTCAGCAGATACAGCGGTGTCAAAGTGATCAGCTTTGACTGGTGTTGGGTACTGACTGCAGGGGTGGTGAAACATGTTTACCAATGTTGTAATTATTGTAGGAATACAGAAAAGCAGAACTGTGCTTAACCTGTCCAAATAAAGGGGCCACCCTCAGTTGAAAGAACCTTGTTAAGCCAGAGGCTCAAATGTCAGAGCCCTGAGAAAGTAAGAGGGGTGAGAATAGGTATTCCTAGCTAGGAGGCTGTATACCCTCATCAAGGGTCCTCCCTAGACTGGTTTAACCTGTTCCTTCTCTCTGTTCAAAGAATAAGTTAAATAGGCTTCATTAGGAGCCTCTTTGTTATGCTAAATGTCCAATCAGAGCTGAAATCAGTTGTGGTGGGATTGTGTTTCTGCCAGGCCTGCTAAGAGCTAAAAATCACTGAGAACTGAAATCACTTGAAATGGGGCAGTGTTTCTGCCCAGCTTGCAAAGAGCTGAAAATTACTAATGAACTGATGTGCAGAGGTCACAGTAAAGAGGCAGGTAACATTTAGCTGGTGAATAAGTGGCTGGTGTGGCAGAGAGGTGCGCTAAGCAGCCAGCAGGGCAGCTGGTGGAGAGGCACAGCAAGAGCGATGAGTAGGTAGCCAGCAGGGTGGCAGCGGAGAGCCACGATGAGCGGCCAGTAGCGCAGCTGGTAGAGAGATATGGCAGAAGCAGCAAGCAGGGTGGCTGGCAGGGAGGGGCAGTGAATGAATACCTGACTAGCAAAGTGAGTAAGGTATCTCTTTACCCCGCTGGGGGGGAGGGAGGGAGGAGCTGAACTCTGCAGATGCACCTCTGAACTCTGGGTCTGTACTGACCAAGGACAGCAACTGTGAGTGGGACACAGAGAAGGGTCCGGCATGTGAAAGGGACTTTTGGGTTGCTGGACTTAAGAACCTGAGGGGAAAAGGACACTGCCCAACCAACTTGGGGGTGGATTTTTTACTCATGGTTTATGTTTATGAACCCTGTTTGTGCTGTTTTCCCAAATTAACACCCAGTCCCTTCCCTCCTTTTATTAAAAGTTTCTTTTCTACACTCAAGACTCTGTGCTTGCGAATGTGGAAGTATTGCCTCTCAGAGGTGCCCAGGGGTGATGTGTAAATTTCCTAGGTTACCGGGTGAGGGCTCGCGCTGGTTATGTGTTGTATCAATGGAAAGGAATTCCTAGATATTGAACCCAGCCCAGGTTGCTGCTGGCTCCAATCTTCCAGTTATCGCAAAGTGATGCCAGAATGATATTTACATGAATCAAACACATGAATCAAAAACGTCCCAGCATGCACAGAGGGATTACGGTATTTTGCTTTGTTGTGTGCTGCATGTGCACATAGAGCCAAATTTTCAGTTAGGGCCTAATCCTGATTCCATTGAAATCAAGAGTCGAGCCTATGACCTATACAATCAAAAACCCTCTATGTATCTCAGACAACACACTGCTCTGTCTCAGTCCTGTTCAATCTGTTTTGTAATGTGCTTCTCTTCAAATGTTGAGTTTGGTTCTGTGTGAATTCCAAATGTGCTTGTAAGTCTCAAAGATGTTTTACTGCTTAAGTAGTTCCCCCCCCAATATTAATGTCTTTTCAACATAAAACTGTACAGTTGATGAAGTACAATAGGCCAAAATCTCTGATGGCTTTAATGCCATATCCTTCTTAGCACAAATATTTTGTGTTCTTTCTTATGTCAGAGGTTTTTGATATGTCCATAAAATGACTTGTTCTCTGAATTGCAAACTCATATTTGTTTTGGGTTAACTCTTCTTGTATATTCCCAAGGAGCATAATTGAAGCCACTGAAGCTGATGTAGTGAATTTGGCAGTTTATAAGTAGAGAATATTTAGATTTGGGGGGCACATATAGCCTTTCATGTACAAAGTTCTCATTTTAACTTACCTCGGGCTACTGGCTTTACTGATTTACAGTTCATTAGGATTCTAATTTGGGTTGAAAATTCCAGCACCTATATGCTTTTACACATTCATTTCAGTATATGCTGGCTGGCTTTAGAAAATAATTGTAACTATAGTCAATAAAAGTATGTATATCACAGGGAGCAACCTCAGATGTCCCACCCACCCTCCTCCTGTAAAAAAAATCCTCTTTTGCTCCCAGTTCATGGAAATATCATTCTGACATCACTTTGTGAGAGCTGGAAAATTTCCTTGCCTATCATTTAACAGAATCCCAATACCATTTCATTATTTTTAACAAAGTCTCCAAATCCTTATGTATTTCATATTTGTATTTCATGTTAAAATTGAATTCTTTGGATAAGAGAGTTCTAATCTCTACGTGTGTGGTTTCTCTTAGCAGCAATGAACATTTACAAATATCTGAAAGCAACAATAAGGTGTACTCCAAAATAAATATATGAAAAGAAAAATAAAAACAACCCAGTAGCAATCAGGAGTTTAGATTCTGGATTGCTGAGCATTCCTCCTGGCATTTTTGAAGTTTATAATAATGTGATTCAATCAGTAAAAGGGCTTTTATATGCTATTCAACTTTTTATTTAAAAAATGTACAGGGATTTCATCAAGTATTTCTAATAGTTTTATTTTGCCTTTTATCACCATCCATTTTTTGTATGATCCACTAAAAAGGATTAATATAGCATTTTTCCCTCTTAAATTTTCCCTTTTTCATTTGTTTGGTTACTTTGTTGATTCTTTGTTAGTGTAAAGGGGTAGAAATCCATTGAAGGTAACAGAGCCACATACATTGGCCAAAAGATAAATTTAACACAGCATAAATTTCATTTTACATTCACCTGATGATGACCAAACATCTTGGATAATGTGAGTATAGTTCTGCTAAACATGTAGGCTACATGTTGCTGCAGAGAAACAGGCAGCAGAAAATATTTCTTTTTTTTTGCGGGGGGGGTGTCACTAACTTACAGAAATGGTGCCATTTTTTAAAAATCTGCATATTTAGGGCCTTGCATCCTCTGTACCTCTGTAGTTACTTCCAGGTCTAGGAAGATCTGTGGATCCTGAACCCAGGCTCGTGGTCCGCTGCCACACCACCCCCCAACAGCTCTACTAATGACTGGAGAATTAGGAGTCATAGGGCCTTATGCTCCAGTAAGGGTACTGTCCAGAGGGACCTGATTGGAGGAGCTCCTGAGCCCCTGATTGGACCAGGTATGCTATATAAGCCCAAAAGATATGCTGGCAGTTGTCTGGGAAATATGATGTATCTTTGCTTGTTACTGCTACAGACCATGCTGTTTGACTCAGCCTTGTTCCCAGTTCCTGCCTTCAGCCCTGCCTTGCTCCTGTTCCCTGCCCCTGTTCTCTGACTCCAACTCTGACCCTTGGGCTTTGGCATTTGGCCTCTGACTCCGTTCCTGATCTTCAGCTATGATTCCTGACTGTGACATGGTTTGACCCTGGGCTCTAGCGTATGGCCTTGACTCCACTTCTGACCCTAAGTTCCTTTCCCTGACTCTTGCTCTGACCTCTAGGTCAGACTGCCCATGTTCCAGTCCCTGACAAGGTCTGAATATGAATAAAAGTGTGTAGAGACAAAATGTGAGAGATACCTAAACACAGAGAAACAAAATCTAGCAATGAAATTGACCTTCCTTTTGAAATCAATTTAATTTAAATGAAAGATAATTTTTTAAATAATCTATCCTTTATTTTAAAGGTAGAGAAAAGCTACAACATAACCCAAAGCAGTAATGGATAAAGCAAAAGCTTCAATTTATAAAGGGGGAATGTATCTACTGTTTAAAGAAGAGGTCTGCAAGGCAGGACACTTGGATTCTATCAGTGCCTTTGCCACTGACTCACTGTGTGATACTAACGAAGTATTTTACTCCTTATGTGGTCCACTGTTGTCTCTCAGTTCATGTCTGTTATATAGGTAGCACACTGAGAGACAGTGGCATTTATGTTTTTAATATAGTGCAAGTGTTTAAATAACAGACCTCTGAAGAATTGAATTTTCCTACAAAATATATTTTAGCCAAACTATCTCAGATTCATTTTTTAGTTACCTTACATATACACAACATAACCTGGAGTTTCCTAGCATACAAGTCCTAATTCTATAATCCTTACTCATTAAAATTCCACTGATTGCTATGGGACCAGATTCTATTCTTGCTTACATCATTGCAACCCATTACATTCAGTGAGGTTGCACAGCTCTAACCCAAAACTGATCCAGTGTTCATGGACATTTATAATCACTTATAAAAGGAGGCCTGAGGTCTGCGGCATAGTCACTGCAATTACACAACAATTTAGGTGACTGCATGAGAAATGGCTAGATAGCCATGTATGCATACAATCACCTGATTTACACTTGCAACTCTGGTAACTGAATGTACATATATAGGTAGGTACACAGTAGACAGCATAAATGTACATCTGCCCTTGGCTACCTCCTTAAATATGTGATCATTAATTTTAAATTGCATGTAATTGCAATGAGTCAGATTACACCCTATGAAACTTCAGTGGCATAGCATAGGAATGCAAGTCAGTACATGAGTTTGGCCCAGTGACATTGATCATGGCAGTTAAATTCTCTATGTCAGGATGGCTTTATGAAAATGCACTATGTGGTCTTTGAGCTATCTGGTTTTTGTCTGAAAAGATTTCAGGCTCTCCCTACTGGCAGAACTTAAAAGGTCAACGGCACTGCTAATATTGTCTTACACATCAAGCAAGTGCTTATAATCCCTTTTGGTACCATGAATACCAGTAGTTTGACTAACTGTAGTCTTTCTTTTACTGAGTTATGAACATTTAGACTATCAGTTGCTGCAAATGCAGTATCAGCTCCTACTTGCATTTGAAAAACAAAACTTTTTGTGAAATGTAATGCAAGTGAAAATATTCTGATTATGTCATATCATTTATTTACCTTACAGATAATGGTAAGAATTAATATTTCTGTCTACCTCAGAAACATGAAGTTTTACAGGAACCCGCTGTGCAGTGGGGGCTTTGCAAAGTCCACCATCAATCCATTTTATAATATGGATCCACAATGATTAAGAGACACAGGTTTTTAACCTATCATCACTCTGGATCGAATGGGTGGGCTAGTACAAACTACCTGATTGAGCTGGTTAATTTTTTTCACAGCAAGAGGGTGAGGATTTTGGTCAAAAATTAAAGGATTCTTTTTCACAGAAATCAACATGAACAAATTTTTCTGTTTTTCATGAAATTTAAGCAATGTTTTATATAGAAATTTTTACCAAAATGCTATCAAAATTTGAAATAGTTCTTTACATTTTTCTGTTTACTAGAAATGTAAGAAATGTTTTCTTAATGAAAACAGAAGAGTTGGTGAATGAAAAACAGGGATTGGGGTGAATTAAAAAAATGTCAAAATGATTTTTATTTTAAGATTTTGGTTAAGAAAAGAAATGATCAGGGAAAACATTGTGACAATTGATAAATTTCACACTGTGAAATAAAAATAACTTCCAAAATTTCTTGAAACTGTTTTCCCTTGGTTATTTTTTTTTTTGGACCATCTTTTTAGGCTGGCTGCAGAGTGTCATTAGCTGCTTGCTCTTATTTAGCAGCTGTAGTACCTTCCCTCCCCAAGACTGACTTTCAGTAAGGGATTACAACAGGCTCATTAGTACTTTAGTATCAGAGGGGTAGCCGTGTTAGTCTGGATCTGTAAAAGCAGCAGAGAATCCTGTGGCACCTTATAGACTAACAGACGTTTTGGAGCGTGAGCATTCGTGGGTGAAGTGGGTATTCACCCACGAAAGCTCACGCTCCAAAACGTCTGTTAGTCTATAAGGTGCCACAGGATTCTCTGCTGCTTTTATTAGTACTTTAGTTTGTTCTCTGTGATTTAGGTTTATGTAGGAATCTTGCTAACCTTCTGTGTTAAGACCTGAGAGATGTTTTGTACCTTTTCACCCTAATCTACCATTTCTTTAGCAGTGGCTCCTCTTAATGTCTGTAGTCCTAATCTGAGGATCCTTACTGAAGTGGAAATAAAAGTGGCCACTTGGGTTGTGACCAAGTGCTCAATGTCAGAGTGGCAGAATCAGGTCCTATATGAATATGTGATTGTTTTGTCCATTTCATAGAATTGTAATTTATCATACTTGCATCAGGGTCCAGGGAGCAGGGTTGGAAGGTACATCCTGGCAGAGATGGTAATTGGCAAGTTCTCCTCTTCTTAAATCTAAATCTAATGCTTTGGGAAAGGGCCCCAGTATGCTGAATGTGCAAGACAAACAGGGATGAAATCCTTTTGGGACTGTGACCTGAGTCTTGCTCCATGGAAAAAGGCATTTGGGTGTTTGGGACCACATTGACTTTGTTTATTCTACATCAAAAACTTAGGTCAACCTAACTCCCGCTGTGGACACAGCTAGGTCAACAGAAGAATTCTTAGCTATCTCTTTTAAGGTGGGTGGATTTACTACAATGGTGGAAAAAAACCCTTCCAATGTGTAGTGTCTGTTCTACAGCAGTTGAGCTGCAGTGCTGCAGCTGTGCCACTGTAGCACTTGTAGTGTAGACATACCCTGAAGATGTTGTTGTTGTAACAAAGTCGCTGGCAAAGAAAATGCAAATGTTAAAATGATGTCCAAGTAAAATGCCTTGGTGATAAAACAGATCAGTATATAGCTATTGAAAATAAAATGTGGATAAGAACTCTCCATTCTACAGGTTTAATAACTTTGCTCTGTACATCACTAGGGAGTACGAGAGAGAGAAACTGAAAAATCCATTACAAGCGCCAAACATTATCATCACCATAAAAAAAGATATAACATTAAAGCCCTTATGACATAGAAATTGTTTAATGATCTTCATAAAACAGAGCATTCTGCACCTCTCTCCCCCCCTGAACACAAATCCTGATTAAACAGAGCTAAAAACTTGCCTTCTGTGGCAGTGAAAGCCTATTTTATTTTTGAAGTTAATCCAGATATGAGCTGAAGTGATAAAGGCATACATCCCTCTAACTATAGACACAAAGGCTCAGGATGGATAGCAATTTTGACATTTCTAGTTAGAAATCTTGCCATCAAATACACTTACTGTCCACACAGTACATGAGCTCTGGGATGCCTACACTAACGGCCATGTGTTGGGATGACATTTTGCTTGCTCACTGGGAAACGTAGTTGCCCCACTCAGACATAGGTGCCAAGAAGAGTGGATTTAGATGTCAAGCAAGCATAAATGTCACCTTGTCTGCAGGAAGTTGCTCCTTCATTGTGCTGATGCTTAATTGACACCCTTTGCTTCTTACACTCAATCACACCTCCCGAGTTGTGCCAAAATAGAATGCTTAAATGAAGAGGGATGGACATGGACAAATAGGACTGACGGGATATCATAAACCATGTTACAGGCACCATCACACTGGGTTTTTTTTGTGGTGTTAGCTCAGGTTAGAGCAGCTCATTCAGAAAGTGTCAGCACAAGGCCTATGCACCGTTTAAGTCCCATTTCAGCCCTATTTTGTAAGACTTAGGTGGTGTATATAGGATTTGGTCTGGCCCTGGCTCTCTGGCAACTAGTAAAAAAAAAAAAGTAATGGTCCACATCATCTTTCACATGGTGCAAAGGTAAAATGACTTTGTACAATACATATTGGTTTCACAAGGGAAATAATACTGATTGCATAGGCAGTGGAGAGGAAATGAAAGAGCAAAGAGACATATTTAAGGTATCAGCAGACTTCTATGGAAAGAATAGGTTGCAACCATCAGTCTTAGTCTTGCCAATACATAGAATCCTAATAACTAATGCCAGAAAGCATGTGGGATGCTTAGTTAGGTCAATTAGCTGCAGGGTTGTTGTCAGCAGGGATGAGTTAACCATTGTGGAAGCCTTCCAAGCCATAATTCTGTTTTCATTTTGAATGAAGGTTTGGACCAATTTGAAAAAAAAAAAAAGAGACATAATTTTCTCTCACCTCCTTGCTTGCCTGCATCAAAACTCCAGGGCATTGCCTGCCTTTTGATTCAACGGCTCCTCCTGCGCAGGCACGTACTTGAGCAAATAAGAAATATAATGAGGAACATGCCTCCTCATCGTATTTCCCGTTGGAAATAATACAGGGAAAAAAGCTTTATCACATTATTCCCAAATGGAAATATTCTAAGAAGAATGTTTCTCACAACATTTCCTGTTTGCTCAACTCGTGAGATACAAGGCCACACTTTTCCCCTACTGCTGGACCAGAAAAACACTTAACCAGCACTTGGCACTGTGGGCATTATATTTGGTGCCCTCCCTCCAGTGTGTCCGTCCTCAACAACATTTTAGCTCAGCAGGTGATCTTGTCAGTGACAAATGAACAAAATTAACTTTCTTCAAAGCCAATCTGCCTTTCCCAGCTATTTTAAAGAAATGAAGGATAATTAATCCTCTTCTGAATTTCAAGTCAACAATCTTAAGCTGGTGGTGTATTAAGTGGTAGGTTTCTGAGGTGTATACAATATGTTTATTTGAGACTGAAGCCAACATTACACACAGCTGGGAAGCATACACCATAGAATGTATATTTTTTTTCTTAGCACATGCCCATGGATTTAACTGGCTAAGCAAAATATAACAAAAATTGATGTAACTACATTGACATCAAACAAGTTACATGGGCATAAAAGTGGAGTAATGCACTAGAGAATCACTCCCTTCATATTTTATGCCATTTCAGCAGAGATTTTCATTCTGTTGAAATTTCTGGTAATTAGTACACACAGTTTTTTTAAAAATTTGAATGTTAACAATTGCACATTTATTTAATTTCCTTTCCACCGGGCCAGCACAGCTACAAAATCTACAAAATGTATAGGATTCTCAGCTTATGTTTCCAGCTCTGTCCTATTAAACTGTCTGCTGATCATTACTGGGTAGGCTGAATGCTGTAGGTGTAAAAAATATATGGGCAGATTTCTCTACTTTACAAAGGCTGCTTTGCACAGTATGCACCACAAAAAGTGTGTGTGAATTGCCCCTCTATTCAGGAATCTCTTCCCTGAAATATATTTAGTGTAAGTGGCTCTGCCACTTTCTGTCCCAGTTGTAATACCACCACTACTGGCAAGAGGAATGAGATTGAGTATCATGAGTATAGGGGAAGCGGGGGGGGTGTCTGACAAACAGAGGTGGGCACAGGAATTTAAATCTGACCACTTTTAAAGGGGCATGTTAAACACATGATGTTATGAGTAAACACAGTACACCCCCTCGCTATAACAAACCTCTGGTGATCCAAGCCATTTGGCTGTGATAGCCAAAGTTCAATTACAGCAAAAGAAAGGGAGAGTGCAGAGCTCCTCTGGCAGGAGATGACACCTCTGCCAGCCATAGTGGCCCCAATGCTGGAGGAGCTCCGCTCTGTGAGCCTGCCAATTTTGGGGGGGGGGGGACTGTGCCCCTCTTTGCCCTCTCTTGTGCACACCCCTGCTGACATAAGGTCTGTGACAACTCATGCCAGTAGTGTTAGTGTTGCTTAGGGACAGCCCTAACTTGTGCCAGGGCCAAGTGGCTCAGAATCAGGCTGTCCCTGATCCCCTGCATGGCTCAGACATATTGGAAAATCAGGGCCCAAGGGTTTTAATTTTGCAATACATCTTTTAATGATCTTTCCATTTGCCAATATTGTGTCCACTTCTGACCGCTGGTGTGCCATATTGCCAAAAACTTTCACCTTTCAAGCTATTATAGAAATGCCCAAAGCCATGCTTCACACATATGAAGCTAAACATCCCAATATCAGAAGTTAGCAAAACTGTATACACCAGAAGTTCTAACAGTGCAGCCATCTTTCATTATATCCTGTACTGTCAGGATATATATCTATATCTATATATCTATACATATATAGATAGATAGATATTTCCAACTGGACTTTTTAAGCAATCTCAGCTGTGTCACCAGCAAGGTATCCAGTCCCACTGAATGGATCTTCTAATACAAACGTGTTTTTAAGCTGCTTAGATTTTGAAAAATATTATTAGAAGAAGCAAAATAAATGTTAACATTTTACAATCTGAGATGTAATCATATACAAGTACAGTACAATAAACTGCTCCCCAGCCCACCCCCCAGTGTTACCATCTGAATGGAAATTATGGCAGTAGCACTTAGGAGAAGAGAGAGTTTTATCTGCATGCACAGAGAGGAAGAGTTCACATAATGGTTTGTAAGGCATATCAAATTTATTCTGTGAGGTAGATAAAGGTCTTTTAAAGGTCTTACTCCACTTGTGGAATGAATTTCTTATCATGTATAAATTCTATGTGGAACACTTTTTTTTCCCTGGGATGTGGTTTGTTTTCTGAGAGAAGCTAATGATTTCCACTACTGTAAAACAGAAAATCTGCTAATTAAAACGAAATCACTCCCTGAATGGGTACTAATATTGAGAATATAAAAGTGCACACTGTGCTGAAAGATCATGAAAGACAGTTCATTCCAGTAAGGCTATTCTTACAGAATCATGAATAAACACTAATAAAAGAATGGTCAAAGACTAATGGCCTATATTTAGGGGAAAGTAGCTGTCACACTGAGAAGCAAACTTGAACTAAATATGAAAAAATATTTCCAGGAACCATTTAAAAAAATAAAAGCTGCTCCATGTTTGATCACAATCAGATTGAACTGCAGAATAGATAAGTATTTTTCAAAATATTTCATATAACAAGCTACTGAAGATAATGCTACATCTAAGGGGGTTGGTACTTTGGCATCACTATTATATTAACTCAGTCCCACTTCACTCTCAAATAGTAAAGGCCACAGGTAAATTTTTCCATGACAAAGTAAAATATTTAACAAGCCTTAAACTTCCCCAAGGACGGCACAGGATTTTAAAGTGCTAGTGATTCAGTAAGTAGTACGTCTCCCTGGGAGGGCCCCATCCAAAGCCAAATGAAGCCAATGGGAATATTTCCATTGATGTCAGTGGGCTTTGGATCAGGCCCATAATGATTCATAAACCAATGCTACAGGAAGAAGTTATGGAGCACTCTGGTGGTTGTGGTGGTGGTGCGTTCTTTTGGAATATATGTACAATCAGTCTCCATCACTTGCAGTCATTAAATAGTCCATTGTACTTTTCACAAGATTCACAAATTCTGTTCTCAGTTATTGTTCAGCTGAGTCACACTTATTTTCTGTGTAAATTATCCATGTTTAATTATAAACAGTATTCTTCACTATCCTCCGAAAACTGGGTAGCATTGTTCTGCACTCCTAAAGAGTACCACATTCTAACCTAGAGGCATCTGTATTTTAGTGATGAGTAAAATAATTGCTGCATATATAGTTTGCATCATTTGTGAACTGGGATCCTTTGAGCGGAAAGGCACCATGTAAATAGATTAGTATTAATGTGTTGTTTATTTTTAATAAAATTGCCTTACATTGGTATAAATGCCAACTTATGCCAGTGAAAAGTGACACACACTGGGTTAACTGACTTAAACGTGGGACACTTATTTTAATATTCTTTTTCATTAGTTTCCAAGTGACTGATTATCTTCCTGACATCCACACAGGCTTCTTCTCATGCATCAAAGTGTAGGTCTCTGTAGCACCATCTCACTGAGCTGAGACACCAAAAGAGGGTGACCTTGCCGTCCATTCTGTGTAATGAGGGAAACTTGCACCTCCACAATCAGATCCTTCACATGCAGAATGTCATAGGGATCTCTCTCCAATCTTATTTAACATCTACATGCAGCCACTAGGAGAATTGATTTGAGAGCATTGACATAAATGACAACAACATGCTGCTGACACACAATTCTGCCTGGTTTTCACACCATACGAGTACACTACTGTCATCTAGACCAGTGCTTGGCCAAGACCCCAGCTCATGGATGAAGAAGAACTGACTGAAGTTAAACCTTAGTGAGGCTGACCTTATGCTGGTAGGCAGAGTAAACCACTTTGAAGAGCTCATAGTCCTGTTACAGTCTCCTCTGATTGAAGCTATATGCTGTGAAGTTGTCAATTCAGTCCTAAATTTAGGAATGCGCCTGGATTGTCATTGACACTGGGCTCTCTATAGTGCCTCCAGCTAGCTAGGTGACTGAGCAATGACATGGCCTTGGCAATTCAAACGTTCATTACCTTCCACCTGGACTACAATTCTTCAAGCTAGCTGGGCATGAAAGCTCCAGTGTTCAGGGAATTACAGCTAGTATAGAATGCACATCACAGCTCTTCACCAACATGAGTGCATTGGTTCTGCCCTCCATATGCTATGCTGGCTATCCATAGAACGCTGCATCACAGCAAGAGTTCAGGCTTTATCTTCAAGGAACTAAATGGCGCAGGAAATCTAAAAGGTCAATTAAAACATCAGGACCATGACCACTCTCAATTACTCTGCTCGTCAACGGAAGTGGAGGTACAATGGAATTGTCTACTACAAGAGTAAAACTCATTTATGCAGCAGACATGGCACTAGTAAAGGCACAGAGCACATCAAAAAAAAAAAAACAAAGCCAAAAATAAAAAATGTCCCTGCCACCATATGCACATTTCCTCTGAGAATAACAGTGCAGAAGAAACCTCATGTGGCAGCTGTCAGTAATGCTGCTTTGTGCATTACTGGAAAGCATTCAGATGCCACAGTAATGGGTATGGTACAAGGATCTAAACAGAATGGAATAGGCCCATTTCAACTAGCCCATGCTCCGTATTAGGAACAATAAAAGTGATAGGTCTTTGGGCTCAGGGATTTCCCAAATGAGTTTTAGAGTTTAAAGCCAGAAGGAGCCACCAGATCATCTAGTCTGACCTCGTGTATATCACTGGGCACCTGCACCACCCAGCACCCTCACATCAACCAAAATATTACAGCCCACACGAAACTAGGCCACAGACAGGGAATAGGAGGGATCAATGTTCACCAGTGCCTGAGGCCTCTGCAATGGCAGAAAAATGATGAAGTGAGATATACCCAGATACTCTTGGCAAGTGACCTGCACCAACATGCTGCAGAGGCAGGTAAAAAACACCCCATAGTCACTGCCAATCTGATCTGAGGGGAAATTCTTTACTGACCCTATATGTGGCAATCAGATCCTGAGCATGTATGAGCAAGAACCACCCAGCTAAGAATCTGAGAGACAAACACTTGGTGCTAAGTCAGAGCCCTGGCCCTCCCTGTCCTAGAGAATACATTGGGTGTGGGGATCACCACCTGACCCTTGAAGTTGGCCAGATGAAACCCTGAAGCAAGGTCTTTTAGAACAAAAGGCATAAACTAGAAGCGATCCCCAGGGCTGTCACAAGCAACCCTGTCATACAATCTTACTCATAAATTTGTCAAACTCTCTCTCAAAACTAATTCAATTGTTTGCTCATACAACTCCTATTGGGAGTATAGGACCCTGCTGACTCTGCTGGAAGTGGGAAGCTGAGAAAGACAGATTTAGGGGTGCATTTCTGGCTATGGAGCTGGACACAACTATGCCTTAGCTGGGGATTATGTAAGTGGAATTACAAGTGTAGCCTTGCTCTGTTTTTTGCCATATGTGTTCAAAGTAAACCGAGATTTTGTGCATATTTTAAATAAATAGACTAGGGAATACCTGAGTCACTTTTCTTCTAACAAACAAACTGACCCACTCCAATGACCCCAAACTACATGGGAAATGACAACAATTAGAACAAGGCAGGAGCTGGATTTTCTAGTTCGAGGGAAATTCCACGAGTCTGAAATTTCTTTTGGTTCAGGAATGAAACAGAAAGAAAAATTTCCTGCAAAACAACTTTCCATACTTGTTTTGGATCAATCAAAACACTTTGTTTTGATAAAATCAAACCATTTCATATTGATTTTGACATGTAATTTTTAAAAAATGTTTATAATATAAAAGACATTTTGAAATTTAAAAAAAAATCAAAACATTCTGTTCCAAAAATGTCAAGAGGTTCTGTTCTGACATTATTGAAATGCTTCATGCCAGACATTTTTTCCGCCCCCTTAAATGGAAATTTGTCAAAATCAATGCACTTTAGTCAAATATTTCACTTTCAGTGAATTGGGATTTTCCAATGGAATAACATTCCATCAGAAAATTCACAATCAGCTCTAGCAGTAGCAATACATTTTCACGGCTTTTCTACCAATGCAAGTCTACATTGTACCCTGGCCTTGGTCACATTGTCCGTATTGAGCTCTTCTCCAATGACAGATTTTTTCCCCTCCCTTACTGTTCTTACAGAATCTTTGTATTAGACTGATTACCTTATAATATTTTTAGGGTTTTTTTGCTATCCAGTGCTACTACAGTACCTCTATTGCAAGTGTAGAATGAGAAGTCTACAGAATAACACGTCCGTGCTTCAATCTGTTAATCTACTCTTGTCTCCCAACTGCAAAATCCTTTGTTCTCATGACTAGATCAGATCTGTGGTGGCTGGGAGAGCAGGAGGAGGTAGGGGGAGGCCTGGCAGTGTGCAGTAGCATATAGTGCACCATGGGAAGGAGAGACAGGTGGGATTTCTGACCTCTAGCCCCTCCCTCCCAATGAAGGGAGAATGGAAGGAAGAGTGAGGGGAGCCTGTGACCTGGGAAAAAAGGGGATCAGTGGAGCCTGTGACCTAGAGAAGGTAGGAGACAGGGAGGAGAGTGAAGGGGAGCTGCCTGGCAAAGCAGTAGAGCAGTGGTGGAAGCTACAGAAGAAAGGCAGGGAGGTGGGGTATCAGGTGGGGGAGTTCCAAATTGTTTAGCCAATAGATTGACTTTACTAGGGAAATCACAAATGATCGTATCATTTGTGTGTGGGAAGGCGGGTCAGAAATAGTTGCCTGTTTGTGGGGCGAGGGGAGGATATGTTGCCAGCCCCACCACTTATTTTGCACCAGCTGTCATTGCCTTGGTCGCTTTGCTGAGATGACCAAGAATTAATGCCAGTTGTAATGTTGACACCAGATTAGAAAATGTGCTTGTGACTCTAAAGCCACTTTAACAGCGCCAGCCCAAAATATGTAGTACAGAAATGTTTTTTAAAACTGTGCAAATAATACTAACTCATTAAAAGCCAGAGTAAATATATTAGCATCTATCACACAGAAATGTATAGGAATTATCTGATACTTTGCCATTATTGTTTTATTTAAATTACATCCAATTTGGTGGTAGATTGCAACTGGAGCTTTATATTTTATTAAGTAGTATTAAGTTCATGTATAATGGAACTGGCAGATGCTCTGTATTTGGGGAAGAGTGGTTAGCAGCTAAAGAAAAAAAGAGAAAAAGCAATGAGGAATCAAACATAAAGGAGATATAAAAGCATCATATGACATCTATTGTTTTTTTAATGCTGCACTTATAAGCCATAGTGCTGGCATTAAAGCTAAACTAATATAAATGAGTAGATTCAATGCTTTCATAAGGAATGTAGTTTATGGTGGTTTTAATGATAAGAGCATTTTTTTTAAAAAGTAATATCTAAATAGCAAATAATGCCAGCATTACAAAATTATTTCAATTATCTGGTTTTTAAAAATCCTTTGGGTCCTGCTTAAAAACACTGGATCTATTCTTTTTGTTCACTTCCATTATAAAACAAATTTTTAAATGTCAGTACAACAAAATAGGAGAGCAATATTAATATAAATATAAATTTACTTGCAAAATTTCACTCTGTGATAGCAAAGTATAGAAACTCTAGAAAGATTCTGCCAAAATCATCTGAACAGATGAAGCATATTACAGTGGCTTTGCAAAACTAAAATGTGCTTTGAAAATCACATAAATTACAAAATTCAGGTAAAATCGTTCACACTTTACTTGAGATATGTCTACACTACAGAGACTGTACCTGCAGAGCTATGTCAGCATAGTCCTGAAGTATAGACGCAGATTATACTGACACAAGGGGTTTTTCTGTCAATGTAGGCTTCTTCTACACTACAGGGCTATGCTGACATGGCAATGCTGGTTAGTGTCCATAGTAAAGATATACTCAGAGTAATGGAGAAGGAAGTGTTCTTTTTCTGTTGGTGTAGGAAAACTTTCCCTCAACAACATTAGCTATGTCAGTGGCTGCTTCTCCATGGGGGTTTTGTAGGCAAAGCTATGTAGGTCAGACATATATTGTTGTTTTTTCTCACATCCCTGACTGATGGAGCTCTGTCAGTGTAACTTTCAAGTGTAGAGCAAGATCCACTCAAGTAATCCCACAGAAGTCCCATGAAATTGCTTTAAGGATAAGGCAAGTAGAATTTTCCCTTACTTTTGGCCTTGTATGGAAGTGGAGAGCATACCAAAAAGATCTCAGTTTGATGTCTGCCAAGTTATTCCACATTCTCATCTTTATGAGGCACGGCTTGCAGCTGTGCAGAATGCCTCGTGCGTGGAAGGCAGAGACCCATGGAAAAGTTACATCTAATTCCCCAGATCTGAGGTCAGCCAAGCAGAAACAATAGACCTGGTTGAAATTTTTTCTTATCCAAAAATGTTCCTCCCCACTTGCAAAAAAAAGGGGCCTTTAAACAACATTTTAAAATAAAAACATTCATTGAAAGTTTGCGGTGTTTGAAATGTTCCCATTTTTCCACAACAAAAAACTCCTCCAAACAGGTTTTCAGCTTTTCTTTATTTCTCCCTTTCCCTTTTGCCACCAGAGAAGGGAAAGGAGAATGGGGAGCCACTGCGAGAAGAAAGTTGAAAAAAATAACTGAAAGAAATGTTTTAAAGATTTATTTTTCAAAAATTTTGGTGGGAAATGATTACCATTTTTTGTGTCTTGCTTTATAATCAGGCTGTCTCCATGGTGCGTAGAGCACTAGCTCACTGCACCCTTCTGCCACCTCTGAAGGCATTTGGCATCTACACAGGAGCTGTTAATTCATAATTCAACAATAATGTAAACAGAATTCTTCTGTGTAAGTTTCACTATTCTACTTTACCATGGGAGCATGGCATATAGATCAGCTAGTCCCATCTTCTCCGTGGCCAAACCACTTCCCCCATCTCTAATTAATTGTCCATATTCTAAGGATGGAGTTGGTACAGAGGAGCTGATAGTATCACATGTTGAGTAGATCATTTACTACCTAACCTACTTCACTTTTTCCTGCTCTCACCCAGATCCATTGTCTTGCACTTAGCACACAGTTGCTCCTCTTCATATCACATAATGGGAGGGAACGTTAGGGGCTATAGTTGCTACTTAGCAGGTTAAAAACCAATTTTATTTTTAACATTCAGGATATATTTTTCCAAAGTTGTGAATCATCTGTGTGGCAAAATGAATGCCCTGATGTACTGTACAGTATTCTTCCTAATAGATAAAAATGTATATTCAGCAGTGTCCTGAGCAACAGGGTTTGGCCTGCTCTGTGCATTTCATCATAGATGAACATAAAAGTTTCTTTTTTTACTGTATTGAGAACACTAATCATCATGAGCAATGGGCACTTTAAATAGTCTCCAACATTGGCTTGACTTGATTAGAAATAAGTAGTAGAACACCAACAAAGAGTCCTGTGGCACCTTATAGACTAATGGAAGTATTGGAGCCTAAGCTTTCATGGTGAATACTTACTTCGTCAGATGCATCTAGCAGTGCTGATGCTTTCAGGAGGCAGGGGGCTATTAAGTAGGAGACAGAAATTAGACTCTTTTGGCCAAATGACTACTACTTTATTAAATCTTTAACTAACCCTCCCCCCCCCCGAAAGATAGTTCCTTGGGGAAACCTGTCATTGCTGCCAACAAAGAGGGGAAAGTAGCAATCATCATTGTAAGTTGTCACTGGCTTTCCTCCCTTTTGATACTCAGTTCCAGACTTCTACCATATCCCATAGTTACCAACCACTTCAACCCAAGGCTCAACCAGGCCTGCATTATTCATAGACCTGCAGCCCTTCCATGACTCTCAGCCATTTTATGGCCTAAGACCTGCAGTATTCTGCAAGCTACTGCACTGAGCTCAGGCATCCCTGCAAATCCAGTCCCCTTCTCCAGTGATGGTGGACTCATACCTAATTTTCATGCCAGGAGTCTTTTATGGACAGCAGTTTACCGTCAGGCAAGTAAAATCCCAGCATTTGTATTTTTTTTTTTTACAAGCATTGGGTTTGACCAATAGCAGCCTCCTCCAACAAGGGAGGCCTTTAATTGCCAGAGGATGCCTTGCTATCCACAGGGATGTGGCCAACCGTCCCAGCCCCAGCCTGCCTTGTGGTTCAGGGCCAGCTGGAATGGGTGGTGCCCCATCCTATGTTTCCAGTTAGGGTTCTGAAAGAGCTATATCTTTGCATTTTCTGTTATGTTACTAAATTCATACTTTTAGCACACTATATGGGATCTTCTCCATATAAATAAAGATAATTTGAGCCCCCCCCCCAATTTTGCTGCTTTTTATCCCCCACCCCACCTCCCAATAGTGTATAATAGTTTATTTAAAGCCATTACAAACATTACATGTTTCCAGCTCCCAGACATAGAAATAAAGGGCATGGTACGGTATATTAGAAAGACAAGCTGAGTGAGGTAATAGCTTTTATTGGACCACTTCTCTGGTTGAGAGAGACAAGTTTTCGAGTTTAAACAGAGCTCTTCTGTAAGCTCAAAAGCTTGTTTCTCCCACCAACAGAAACTGGTCCAATAAAAGATATTACCTCACCCACATTTTCTCTCTAATATCCTGGGAGCGACATGGCTACATTGTACAGTATAGGCAGACACTTCTCCCATTGACTTCAATAGGAATTGCACCTATGTATGTCAGGGCTGAATGTGGTCCAAAGTCTTGTGCTAAAATTCTTCATGAATACTTCACTTTTAAACATCGTCAATATTCAGAAAACTGAATTTCCATATGAAATAAGTTGGTTATTTCACATTTATTTTTCTTCCTCAATGTCCTAAAGCAGACTACTTAGCAATGTGATCTAACAGCCTATAGAATGTTAGTTAATGCACTACTTTTTTGAGTTGAAGGAGCACAAAAAATATCTGACACCTGGGACCATCTAGCCATTCTGCAACTTAAAAATGGTCCAAAAGATGCTTTCAGGTATAATACATTTGTATACCTCACTGCAACCTTAAATGATTTTTTATGACCAAGTTATATGCCCCTGAAAATAAGAATTTGGAATGGAAATAACCTAATGCCACAAACTGTGCTGCTGTATTGTACCTCAAGTTACTCCTGTCTTTTCATCATCATTTTTTTTGTTTGTTTCAGTAGTATAATGCCATAGGCCAATCCTCAGCCTGGGCTCGGCCGTAGTCTCGTTGAATCTTGTGCCCCTGGGTCTCCTATGAGAGCTCAACTCCTGGGCAACCTTGCTGTTCTTGGCAGGAGTTCATCTCACTCCCATGGTCTTTTCAGAGTCCAGCTACAGTTCACATGTCTGTAGAGGTGCTCCCCTGATCGCCACAGGTCACTGATGGGATTTAGTCACTCAGGGCCCCTTGCCTGTATCAAGCTCGCAGTGTATGTTTGCCCCAATCAAAGAGGCGGGTGGTGGGAGGAAAGTCTAGCCACTGCCTCAGGTGGGCTCCCCCATACTTGGTGCTTACTAGAAGTTCCCAGCAGCCTCTCTGCTCCTGGGAAAATGTTTACTCCCTTTTCTGTGGCCAGTTTCACACTTTTAAGATCCCCTTCTCCAGGTGGAGCATGTTCTGCAGGTGCTTCTATGTAGTGCTGCCTGATTGCAGGCATGCTTATCAGCCTTTCTACCAGTGAGATATGGGGGTCACATTACAGGTAGAACTCATGTCATGGTTTGTTAATCTTTGAACTCTAAATGAATAATTCTAACTGAAAACATTTGTGAAATATCTTGCCTAGTGACCAAATCCTGCCCTTGGAGGATCTTCTTGTGGAAGCATAGTATTGTCACAGACTGATGAGTGGCACAAAAGCAGTCTAGCTTAGTTAGTAAACTCTCTTGGATCATAGAACATCAAGGTTGGAAGGGACCTCAGGAGAGCATCTAGTCCAACCTGCTGCTCAAAGCAGGACCAACCCCCCGATTTTTACCCCAGTTCCCTAAATGGCCCCCTCAAGGACTGAACTCACAACCCTAGGTTTAGCAGGCCAATGCTCAAATCACTGAGCTATCTATCCCCCCTGTCATTGGACAATATATCTTGGTTCTGAGAGATCTGGCTGTAGGTAGGGTTTTAATCATGGTACACGTATGAGAGGGCACATCCCTAATAGAGAGGAAGCTAACAAGCTCTCCTGGGCTCAGGCAGCACTAACCAGACTCACCTGCAAGGTTTGCTCTGCCTGGAAGAAGGCAGTTTAAACAGAAAAGTCTGCAACAGGGAAAGGCTGCAGCTAGGGGAAGACTGCTGTGTCTTGGAGACAGCTGGCTATAGGACTAGATCAGCAAAGAGGAAGACAGTCGAGGGCCGTGCTGCCCCTGGGACTGTAGGGACAGGATACAGAGTGGGATTAACAAAATGAGGGGGTTAAGGACAGACCCTAGCCCCGATCAAGAACACAAAGGCCTACAATAAGCCAAGCCCCAAAGGGATGACAGAGACTGAGTGAGAGACTGAACACCTATTTTTTACTTTGATTCTCCCTGTCCCCAGGGAGCAAGAGGGAAAGAACCCTTTTTCTGTGTTTGTTTGGAGAAACTCTTGTCTACCACAAGCAGAAGGACTCTGAGTGCCAGAGAAGAGAAGCAACCCCAAACTGTGGTTGGTGGAGAATCAAGGGGGCTTCCTGACACCACACATGGTGAAGAATGCAGGCACAGTTATGACTGATACAAGGGCTTAAAAAAAATCCATGGAGGGAGACAGAGCTTAGCGGCTCTAAGCAAGATGGAATCTGAGCGTGGTGCAAATGGCTAGTGGAGAAGCAGCAGCAGCAGCAAACAGCTCAGCAACAACAGTTCCAGCAGCAATTGCTGCAGCAATGGACCACCCAATAGCAAGTTCAAGTCATGCAACAGCAACAGCTGCTGAGGGTACTGATGACCCAGCAGCAACAGTGCCACAAGGAAATGATACAAAGATAGGGCTGGCCTTAACCTCCCTCAAATCCCAGCAGGGCATGGTGGTGGGCCCCCAACCATGGAGAAGGGTCCCCCATCAACAGGAGCGCCGGCAGTCTTTTTGGTGCCTTTGGTGACAGAAGGTCCTGCCCCCGAAATACCGCCGACGACCACGGCATCCGAATATCCGGACGCTGCGGTCGCCACCCCCCAAATGTTAGCGCCCTAGGTGACCGCCTAGGTCTCGTAATGGGTTGCGCCAGCCCTACCCATCAATATCTGTGAACCTAACCAATATGGGGCCGTATAATGATCCTGAGGCCTGTTTAGTAACATTTGAGAGAGAGACACTAGCTTCCCATAAAAACAACAAGGAGTCTGGTGGCACCTTAAAGACTAACAGATTTATTTGGGCATAAGCTTTCGTGTGTAAAAAACCTCACTTCTTCGGATCCATGGAGTGAAAATTACAGATGCAGGCATTATATAATGACACATGAAGAGAAGGGAGTACCTCACAAGTGGAGAACCAGTGTTGACAGGACCAATTCAATCAGGATGGATGTAGTCCAGTCCCAATAATAGATGAGGAGGTGTCAATTCCAGGAGAGGCAAAGCTGCTTCTGTAATGAGCCACCCACTCCCTATCCTTCTTCAAGCCCAAATTAATGGTGTTAAATTTGAAAATGAATTTTACTTCTGCTGTTTCTCTTTGAAGTCTGTTTTTGAAGTTTTTTTCTTCAAGAATAGTGACTTTTAAATCTATTATAGAATGACCAGGGAGATTGAAGTGTTCACCTACTAGCTTTTGTATGTTACCATTCCTGATGTCCAATTTGTGTCCATTTATTCTTTTACATAGGGACTGTCCGTTTTGGCCAGTGTACATGGCAGAGGGGCATTGCTGGCACATGATGGCGTATATAACGTTAGTAGACGTGCAGGTGAATGAGCCCTTTATGGTGTGGCTGGTGTGGTTGGGTCCTCTGATGGTGTCACCAGAGTAGATATGGGGACAGAGTAGGCAATGAGCTTCCCATGGCTGCCTGAGAGTGTGCTTTGATTTTGGCTCCATAGTTGATGGGTCTGGCACAGATGACCTACCACAAACTGGATTTAGAGCAGACTAAGGACTATAAACAAGGACTATTAATATTTTGGACTACTTAGACATTTCCAAGGAAACCCACCACCAGTGTTTTAGACCTGAAACCTATCTCAAGGGAGCTAGACCCTTGTAGTGCAGTACTTGAGGAAACACTATTGGAAGTGGTTCCACCTGGAAGAAAGTCTGAGGCCCACATGACCAAGTCAACTGTGACCAAACAATTTGTAAGGATTTTGACAGGGATCACTCATCAGACTGATGCCTCCTGCTGGCTATCTCAGGGATTAGCTCTCTCAGCCAGTGCGTTCTCCTGGTAGTGCCTCTCCCGCTACCTTCTCCATCTGCAGACCTGTCTCCACCCAGAAATTGCAGCATGTTTTTCACAATTCAGCCTCCAGCTGTGCCACCATCCATGTTCTCCCTCTTCTGGGTTGGGGGGGAGTATCTCCCAGTTCTATAGTCTAAGTACTTCCCCAGTGGTGAGTGGGGGGGGACCCAGGCCAGCCCACTACTCCAGGTCCCAGCCCAAGAACCTGGTAGATAGCAGCCACCTGCTGACTCTCCTTAACTTCTTCACCAATTCCCTAGGCCACTTCCCTGTGACCCCAGCACCTGTTTCACCTCTCTCCGATTGGCTGCTCCCTGCACATTCCCTAGGCTGCGTTTAACCCCTTACTTGCTGGTATGGGCTGAATACCCTATCACAAGGATATTATCAGACAAAGGCAGGGGTGCATATTAGAGCACCACCATGAGACTTTTTCAAACACTATGTGGTTAATGGAAGACTTTGTAGAAGCTAAAGTGTTGCTAGAGACAGAGTACCCCAGAAATTTGATGATACCTGGGATGGCCCGGGGAGAGGATGACCTCAAGCTGGTGGGACCCACTCTGAGCGATCCACCCCAGGGATGTCCTCTCAGATGGTCAGACCTTCCACTAGACCATGGGAAGTCATGGGGGGACAAGGTGGTCAGGCTTGGACACGACATCGCCAGTGGGACTGCCAGGCATCGCAAGCAGAACCTGCAGTACAGGATCCTTTCACTAGTCCATGACAGATTTTGCCCTAGCTTGGAAAGATCCTGTCAGTGCCAGCCCCGTAACTGGCTATTCCTGTGAGCAGACAGGTCACATACAAAACGAATGGTCTCTTATGGAATGTGCATATGCCATAGGCTGGACTGCAGAAACCCATGCATGGAAAAAGATTTCCCCCCAAGTTGACCGGACGAGTTGATGATTCAAGGAAAGGGAGTTCAAGGACTCCTGGACTCCAGCTGTAGTCAAATGGTGGTCCAAACCTCTTAGTAAGAGACAACAACACCCCTGAAATGTCAATCCACCCAGAGCGTATACATGGTGATGTGAAAATGTACCCCAGCCAATGTTTACAACTGTACCAAGATAACAGTAGCTCTGACTGAAAAATTGGCCTATCCCACAGTCATAGGCCAGGACTAGCCATTTTTTTGGCAAGTTATTAGTGAACGGCTAGCCCACTAAATAGGGATCTGGGCTGAGCACTGCAGAACGAACACCAGAGTCTGGTAAACCTCAGGGAATTGAAAGACCCTGAGGATAAAACATGAACAACATGAACATCAACCCTCACAGGGAAGGAAAAGGCAATCAAGCTGGACCTGGGAGCTTTTCTAAAGGGTGGGAGTTTTGTATAGGAACGGAGGAGCAACCCTACATTGAACCATGTGTATAACCAATTGGCCTCTGTAAATGGGGAAGTAACAGAGCCTCAGCAGTTTGAGCAGTATTCACATTTTGTGCTCATGAAAAAGCACCCATACTGAGTTGAAAGAAATCAACAAACTGGGACGATAAAGACACAACTGCTGGTGCCACATAACTACTGTCAACAGCATTGCAGCTTGTGCATGACATCCCATGCACAGGACACATGGAAAGAGAGTAGACACTGTCACAGGTACTAGCTCAATTCTACTGGCCAAGCATATCAAGATTGCCAGCTATCCAGCAAAAAAGGGGGAGCTCTGCAACTTTCTAGCAGCTCATGAATAAGATCTCAGTCCTCATCATCAGTAGGCAGCTGCCTACATAGATGACATTGTATTTTACAGTCCTATGTGGGGAGACCACCAGCAGCATGTAAGAGTAGGTCTAAAGACCCTTCAAGATGCAGGCCTCACTGCCAACCTGTGAAATATGGGCTTGTTGTGATTAAGGTAACCTATTGGGATACTGCATAGGGGCCTCCTGAAACCAGAGATCACTAAGGTACAAGCTCTAATGGCATTCCTGACTCCCTGGGCCTGGCATGGTATTACCAGATGTTTATCCCTGATTTCTCCTCAAAAACAGCCTTCCTTATGGACAGCATAAAAGATAGCAACTCAAAGAAGATATAAGGTGATCGGAACTATGAAACAGATTTTAACAACCTGAAAGAACAACTGTGCTGGGCACCTGTACTGTTCAACTCCAGTTTTTACTGGAAATTAATACTGCACATAGATGCCTCAGATGTCAGCTTTGGCACTGTGTTCTAGCAGGACAAGAAGAAGAAGAAGAAGAATGCCCAATCCTATACCTGAGCAGGAAGCTATTCCCTAAAGAAAAGGCCTACTTGATTATTGAAAAGGAGGAACTAGTGATTAATTGTGCCATGGATTACCTCAGGTGTTACCTGTTAGGCAGCCCCTTCCCCTTGATCATGAAACATGCTCCCCTATGTTGGCTCTATACCATAAAAGATTCAAATCTACATATGATGCAGTGGTACCTTGTGTTACAGTTTTTTTAAGGTGCTACACTAAGCAGGAAAGGACAGTACTAATGCCAAAGACTTTCCTCCGGAAACTGGAGATGGGACGACCCACTCCAAGACAGCCTTCCCAACGTGAGGGGTGAGATCTGCGAAGGGACTCACCTTCACCCTAGTAGAGAGGAAACTAATGAGCTCTTCTGGGCCCAGACAGCACTAACCAGACACACCTGCAAGGCTAACTCCTCTGAGGGAGGAAGATAAAAGGGAAAAGCTTTCCGTGGGAAGGGGGGGCAACTAGGAGAAGACTGCTATGCCCTGAAGACTACTGGCTGTAGGGGTAAAACAGTGAAGACAGTCACAGATCTTGCCACCCCTGAGATGGTACGGATCAGGTACAGAGTGGGATTCCCAAAAGGAGGGGGCCTAGCCCTGATCAAGGACACTAAAAGCCTGTTGATAAGTTGAACCCCAAAGGGGTGATTGAGAAACTGCCTAAGAAATTGGACACAAGCAAAGGTCACATGAAAGTTGTCCAACATTTTTTGATTGAGTATTGTCCTTTGGGATAAACTGCTGGGTTTCTTTAGCAGAACAATGATTATTGTTCAAGTGACATTTTTCACAGTTAAAAAGATGGTCAGTTGCAGGTACTGAAAGTATTTTCCCTTCTAATTAGCATAAGAGTGACATCACTAAAGCTGACTGAATAATGAAGACAATTATTCACTGAATATTATTTAGCCGACAGTAAAACTGTTCAACTAATAATAATAATAATAATAATAATTAATAAAAGCTATGAATTCTTTGTTTCAAGACAAGTGCCAAAATGTGTTGGATGAATTATTTGCAAGGAACAACTTGACTAGTTTGGGACAACACAGAAATGTTCTGTTCAAAGAAAACTGTATGATGTTTGGATTAACTCTAAGGAAACACATAGCAATATCCCCAGCAACAAAGCCACCATATGTCTTTCTGGACATGTAATAATTAGAATATGGGCTTTAATGCCTATATTTCTTTAATCTTGAATATATTAATCAGTTCATGGACCCCGAATCTTCCAGAGATTGTCACAAATCCACATGATGTCCCTGATTCATAAAATTTAGATTTCTGATTCATGTTTAAAATTACATGGAGCCAAACATATTGGCTACACATCTGAGAAGTCTCAACTGAACAATTTAATCTATCAAAGGGCAGTTGTAATTTGTGTTTCTAAAACTGAGTCTAAATGCTCCCTGAGAAAATGGTGGCATATGAGAACTTTGAGGTGAGTAACTGCACTCATCCTTAAAGGTGCACCTGCTTCTTTTTGGAGTTCCATTCACATCCACTTACGAGCAAGTGATATCATAATTCACTCTGGATCTGTGGGCAAACAGCTGAGATGAATACCAAAAATTGTTGTTTGATGACTACTGAAGTCTATTGTTCAGTGCTTGTGAAATAACAAATATGAATACAGGATAGCAGGACCTGACATCTACACACATGAACACAGGTGAAAACATGTTCTTTGGAACATGACAATATTCATGGCTTCTTTGTTAACTATCTCTCTTCTGTTTATCCTGTGTATGTAGATTAATCACTGTATTATCCAGAGATCTCTGTGTTGGTCAGTGCTCATTTTCCAATGGCCACATTGTGCATCACATTTTTAGTAGAATTTGCCAATGATTTCAATGGGAAGTGCTGCTTAAAAATCCATGACATGCCTTGATCCAAGATAACTTTACAAGTGAAAGGAAATACATGGGTCACAATAATATAATTACTTTGGGGCAATAACTACCAAAAATTCTGCGCAAATATGTAATGATATAGGACAAGTGCTGCTTTCAGTTATGCCAGTGTAAATGTAGACTAACACTGTTGATTTTAGTAGAATTGCATCAGTCTAACTGAAAGCAAAATATAGTTTTGTGATAACTGTAATTTTGTTTATCAAAATAATCCCTATGTAGAGTAAGTAGTTTCTATACAGTGTACGTATAAAAGTCCTGCATGATCTTCATTCCCTGTATGTTGCTTTTTTTCTAACTATTTTAATTACGTATTTCACTGCTGCAATTTGTTAAAGAAACACAGCTAGCTAATATTTTTATTTAAATTAATGTAAGGGGGGTTATTTTGTACAAACAAAATATATCAATATTGTCGTGATTCCCAAAGAAATATTGGACATGACAAAAAATAATTCTCTTTCTCGTGCTAGAAACTGAATATATAGCTCAAAGGAATGTACCATTTTCCTCTCTCCTAAAATCTTATGAAATTAATGGACAAAGTGCTTACAGTCAAAGACCATTCAAAAGAAATTCAGTCCTATAAGATTAAGTAGAACTAACTGGCAGTCAGTATTAGAGTATATTACACCACTTGCCAGTCAAGAACTATCAACAAAGTTAGTCATTGGTTCATCAAAGAGCCAGAGGGTAGACTATCTGAGAGAAAGAGAAGGAGCATTAGGATAGTCTATTAGGGACCTAGCAAACATTTTTACTTTGGTTTAAAATATTTTTCTCCCAAATATACTAAAAAAACACTCCCCAGAGGGGGAAAAATACAAATGAATGTGTCTAAAACTAAGATGATTTCTGTGTTTTGTGCTCTATTTCATGTTGGTATCCTCAACCTGTTTACCCAGTGTATGTGGGTAAGATACAAAGTACTTGGAAACATACACACTGAGAAATCATTGTAAGTAATGTAAGTGGAGCTGCTAAATTTGTAACCAGGTTAATTGTGTACAGCATCTCTGAAGCCTGGGATGATTCCTACAGGAAGAGTTTAACTGAAAAGATTATATTTATGCAGGGTGTGGGTAAGGCAACCAATAAGGTAGAAAAGAAAATCAGGGTCAACCCCTGCTGGCTTTATTCCCGTGAGAAGCGGGATTTGATGGCAATTCTTTTAGAAAGTTTCAGTGTTTGGGCTCAGGATTCTAAGGGACTTTTTGGAAGTGAAGCTACTTAAGATCATTTCATGAAGCGGCAAAAATAGAGATGAGATCTCCCGTGGGTTAATATCACAGTTCTGCTTATATCTTTTGCATAGAGCCTTTGCGAATGGAAGAAATAAGCTTCCCATGTCTCTTGGTTAATTTTAATCCCCTATTTTGCCTGCTTGTGTGTGATTTGACACAGTTCATAAACATTTACTTTGAAGATTTGCGCAAGCTTTGTTTATTTAAAAAAAAAGTTGGCATCATCTCATGACGTATGTAGTCATGTTATAACACGGGACCCCACATTACCCATGGTCGTGGACTGATAGGCATTCGGAATGAAGAAAACAGGTATTAAAGGGGATACTGTGGTGCTAGAGGGCATGCTGCTACTGTCCTTCATATGTCCTTTATCAAATGTAAAAGCTGTATTGCAACAGCAAAGTCCTTGAGACTTAAACGTCAATTTGGTTTGACATCAGAGTCTTTTCTTTTTGTTATATGTAAACACAGTTTCATGGAGGGGGGGTTGCGGAGGGAGGGCAGGTGTTCGTGCTTGTTGCTATGACAGAAGTTTCCTAATTTCCTTTCTTCAGTA
>NC_133769.1:50877743-50907743 GCF_003597395.2 Chelonoidis abingdonii | reverse complement strand
AAATTGTAGCCTAATATAGATACAGCAAAGAAATCCACAAAAAAGCTTTGATGAGGAATTTGTGGACACAAAATATGTTCTAACATACCACTGCTGGTTCGCAAAACAAGCATTAACTAAAATAAGTAATTTTGTGGTTTAAGTCAAGCATTCCTTATCCCTCCATTCACTATGTTCCTGTAGATTAATGGGTGACGTGACAGTATTTTACACAGTGTGGGTTCACTGAACAATTGGACCACCAGATTAGATCTTCACTGTATTTTCACATCAGTGAGACACTCAAAGGCGTTCCAGATTACTTCTGTCTTCAACTCCACTCACAAGAGTTCACTCTGACTTGTAGACATTTATCTGACATGACTGATAAATTTGGGTGATTGTTCTCCCTCTCTCTGGAGATCCACATTGATCCTAGCAACTGTAGATCAATTGAATAACATAAGACACATGAACAGCTAAGAGAGTCAGAAAAGCACCAGTGGTTTAAAAGCTCCTCAGTCAGCTGGCAGCTGAGAGTGCAGCTAGCTTCAGCTTTGTTTAGATAGATAGCTGCATTCCTCAATACATACATACAGCCTTAGGCCTCGATTTTGAGAATTGCATGTATAAAAGTACATACATGAAACTTGTGTGCACAATTGTTATTGTAATAGCACACACAAAATCAGATGTCTAACTGACCATTTGCTCATTTAGTTACCACGTCTGGCAACTGTATTTGTGTATGAAATTATGAAGTTCTGAGACATAACTTTTAGTGATTAAATCCTAGAGGTAGGTCTATTATCAAAACACCCCAGGCACAGCCCCATTCAGAAAATTAAAGTAAAATGTACCTTATTTCTAATTCTCATAGCTGTATTGAGCGACACAGCACTTCTTTATTCCCCGTGAAGAGTCCATATGGGGCACCTGCCCTGGTACCTCAAATTTGTTTATCATGCTTTCCAATAGCAGCCTCCAAAGCAGCAGCAGCAACAACATGAAAGACACCCACATGTCCCTGAACAGTCATAACATAGGCCTAAGATGCATTCAACAAGGGCCAATCTTATCCCAAGGAACATCCACAGAACCTCTGTGACATGAAGCCCTCAAATTTGTCATGTTTTGTCTGAGCTCTACAGACAGTGAGGCAAAATGGAATACTGTGAGGATCCTCTCCTTTAAATTGTAGCCACCCAAAGTCCATAATTTCTCTCTCTGCTGCCTATAGGTGGTAATTGAAGTTGGGGAGGGAGGTCAGGGTAGGTGGTCCCTCCTCAATGTTCCTTGTCCAAGAAGAAGTTGGAGATTCCTCCCTGGCTGACTCACAGCTGAATGGGATACTTGGCACAAAGACAGCCTCCCCAGCTGACACTTCTGAAACAGTTGTCATCAGGAGTAAATTGCTCCCTCCTCCCTAGGCAGTTGTTGTCTGTGTGTGTGTGTGTGTGAGGTAAAAGATTATCCCACACCAAACAACCTGTTTGTTTACTATTTGTTTGTTTATCTAGGGTGACTTACTAGATGCTAGTCCTCTCCTTCCCTTTCTGTGCCCACTCTCAGGAGCTCTGCAGAGTTTATTATAGTCATAGGTCTAGAGTAAATGGCTCCTATGTACAGGCTGAAAGGAGGACTATGTGCAAAGGGCTTTTCTAATGGGCAGGTAGCTCATTTGCACGAGCCCGCCCCACCATCCCACCTCTATAAAGTTATTAGGGTTCTAACTGCAAAATGAGCGTTGTCCATCTTTCACAGTGGGCCCAATCCCTTTGCCCTTCGGGACTGGCCAACATGGTGTGGACTCTGGCTACATGTCAGTAAGATGCTGAGGTACCCTCCACTGCTGCGTATCAGAAGGTCAAGACTGAGCCTTTAATGTGCGCATGTGCAGCTGAGCAGGGTTACTGCAACTCACTTACTGGATGACCTCATTCTGACACTACTATACCCTGATATAGCTAAAAAAGGGACTTGATGGGAGGTCAGATTAAATGACAGAGCCCCAGTAATTCGAGGAGTCCTATACTTATAATAAAAGTGGGCTCTTAATTCTAACAATTGAATCCCATGCAGTGGGTCGCCTAGTTCTGATAAACAAATTCCAATTGCTGCATATTTTATATATATAAAACGATAGAAAGAGATGAGAGAGAATAATTTAGAGATTGATCCTAGCTTGTGGAAAATATCTTTCATTACATACAGTATACTGCAAAATCAGTTACTAACTAGTTTCTTATGTAATGCTTGTTTTTATAAGGCCTGAGGTTAAAAGCTATGATGTTAATTTTCCATTGTTCATATCACCTTTTTAATATATTGTATAATTGTTAGAACATGATGAGCTGTCTACTGTCCTCAATTTGTCACACAATTTCCATAGACATAAATGGGAATTCTGCTTACAGCCTAAGGACAATATATGGCCCTGTGTCTTTAAAATCCTGTTCCATTCCTGAAAGAGCTACATAAATTTATAAAAAATGTCTGCTGGTAAAATAAATACATGGAAAATGTAACTATATAGCAATGATATAATGTTAAATATAGTGTAAAGATAAAAATTGTTTAAAAATATCCAAACGAAGAGAGCACATGCTATTTTGGCTCACTATGACTGCTAAGTATTAAGTATTCCTCCTTATGTAATACAAATCTCTGCAAATCCTAGTCTACAGTAAGCTTTTAAAATGAAGCCATGAATACCACAGTCACTTAAAAGATGCAGTTCAGGAAACTGTGCAGGATAGCTCTTGTGAAAACTTTTGAAAATAAGAACCTCATAATACCAGTGAAGATAGGATATAGTCTTATTTTAATGTTAGCTGTTTGACAGATAAGACCCAGTATATGTTTTGAAGCAAGACTTTACCAAAATGTCTGTGTGACAAAGTGTCTATATATTAACATTTTATTTGCATAATGTCTTTTGGACCTTCTAATTACCTGATGCCATTTATTTCTTGTTATAGTTCTATTCCTGTATACTGTGTCTTATCAATAGTATCTTTAAAGTACTCTTTATTGTTTGAAAGCTGGAGTATAATGGTGAAGACACCTGATGGTTTCCTTGTAATACGAGTAATAAAGAGGGAGAGTTAAATGTAGGAAATCTTATATAAACTGAATTATTTCAAAGGACATGGTATCCACTCCAACCAGAGTTCATTTCATATAATGGCCTTATGTTAATGCAGTTTTCTATAAAAATTGTTATAACTTATTAATGTGAATATCTATAAAAATTTAGAGATTTTAATTTCTGTTTTTTGAGATCCACTGGTCAGGTGGGTGTGTCAGGGAGCTGGCTACAACACCCTGAGTCTCAAGCTTCCCTAAGCCTTGTGTGAGCTAGGGTACCTTAATGGTGAGATTTTTAAAGGTATTTCAGCACGTGAGGATACAGTTAGGTGCCTACTGGGATTTTCAAAAGCATCTATCTGCATCCTTGAAATCAATGGGAGTTAGTCACCTAGGCACTTTTGAAAATCCCACTAGGTGCCTGTCTGCATCTTTAGGTGCCTAAATACTTCTAAAAATCTGGCCCTAAAGGATTGAGAATTGGGAGACCAGAGAAGGGATCCACCCCACTTCCTCATGCTCCCTCCATCCCCAGGGAGAGATAGACGGTTCACACAGGAGGTGGTTCCTGGCTTTGTACCATTGGAGGGTTTTCTCCCTTCCCCATAGAATTCTCAGTCGTGGCCAGATTCCAGCACATTTGCACTGCTCAGATGATGCAAATGGGCCAGAACCAAGGTAGAGTATCTGAGCTATCTCACTTATACTCATATAAATCAGGGTAAGCCCACTGAAGTCACTCTAATACACTGGTGTAGTACTAGTGTAAGTCAGAAGAGAATGAGGCCCATGTATTATACTGTGTATTTATTTGTACTTTCTATACAGTGTATATAGTAAACTATATAATAGAAGACCCCAACACAAAAGTACGTAAGGATTTATAATCATTTTTGAAATATAATATGATAGTTCATTGTCAATACTTGTTGATACCAAAACACTTCTTTATTTTTGTCAAATGGCTGCATTATTGGTATGTAACTAGAGCAGAAAAACATTCCAGCTCAGAAATGTTCTGTATACTTCCTACATGTTAGGAAATTTCTGTCCAACTTACCTTTTCCATTATTTCCCAAATGATTCATGTGATTCCATTTCATTATTATCACTTTATCGGTCACTCTGATGTTTGAACTATATAGATGCAGTGCTTTGAATAATGTACATATTACTTACATAGGGTGCCAAGTTTTATGGGAACAGCAAGGGATACCGTGTTGGGATACTAAGAGTATTCCAAGTGGAATTTATGATGCTGTAACTCTTTAATACTAATTTCAGAACAACGATAATATATTATATAACTTAAGCCTTAACCTTGCCATTGAATCAATGCAAGCAACCCATGCAGAGCCCATTAAAGCCAATGTGGTTCTGCATGGAAGCAAGTGTTCTCTTCCATGGATCTTACTGCAGGATCAGGCCCTTATTGATGGATTTCAGGCAGCGGTAAGGTAAAAGGAATAGTCTTTAGGCAAGCAGTCACATTTACTTGTGGGAAAGCATTTCTAATGTAAGTACGGGTTTGCTAGATTGTTTCCAACATTTGTAAACTGCATCAAGATACTAAGTGCTACTGCCTCATTTTTCTAGCATTTTTCAAAATGACTCTGCTTGGATATTTTGTATTGTGATGTTCACTTGTACGTTACAGTCTATGGATAAAATGCCTCCCTTGCCTTTGATTCGGGGAAGACCCTTCCCCACCATGGGATTACATTTACTCATTAGCTATATGGCAGACATTTTAGAATGTAATATCGGATTAGGCAAGTGTAAAAAATTGGGACTTTTTCAGTGGGAGCGGTATAGTTGCGTATATAAGACAAAGCCCCTAGTATCAGGATGTCTGTTCACTCTGTATAGGATCCAATTCAATATTTCTTGCACAATAAAATCTCCAACTGACTCTTCTCATACAAGGAATACTGAATTGGACCTGTATCATAACTCAGTAACTTCTTGTATGTCTGCCATGAGTACATATGAAAATAACAAAGCCACTTCTATCAGATCTTTCATCCAAGAATCTTAGCACAATTTACAATACATTAATTACTTGTGCCTAGCTCACAGGGATCTCTGTGAGATAGCTAGATATTATCAGGCCTATTTTACAGAATTGTAAAATGAAGCAGAGAAAAGTTAAGTGACTTGTCTAAAGTCACTCAGTGAGTCTAAGACATAGTATAAATAGAACATGGGTGTCTTGACTACCGGTCTGCTTTAGATAAAAGTCCAGTGGAGAAAATTAAGGTTAATAATTTTGAAAAGTACTTTTTATGCTGAATATATATAATAACTGTATCTAAGGGTGGGTAGGTCAATTAGTCATAGGATAAATAGCCTTTATAGTCAAATTATTATTTTAGATCTAGCAAAGAAAATACATATAAAAATAGTTTTTTGCAGTTAAAAATGGTTTTAAATAGTTATTCCATTTTTCAGTTTTCAGAGGTATGGCATTAAATGAGAAACCTCAGTCAGTAGCTCCTGCAGTTGCCTGTTTCGTGGTGTTAATTATCTTTTGTTTGCACTTGATAATCCTGAGGTTGGTATGCAGATAATGAAGGCTGCAGAATCAACTCAAAGTGTAAAAAACAATGGCATTGTCAATTCTGCATCACAACACTTTATAAATTATGAATGTTATCCACATTAAGGAGAGTGGTAGACTTTTAAAATTACTTCCATGAATAGATTAAATTACAAGTATTATTACATTTCATTTTATTAAGTGCATCTTGGTAGTTATTAGAGCAAATGAACATGTTCTCTCAATTACATAATAACATTAGAACTAAAAATTATGCACAGACACTCCCAAATGCATAATGTAGCATTGTATATTAATCACCCCAAACAATATTTTTCAGTTTATACGAAGACAATTATTACCTGTTGAACAATAACATTGTTATTGGTTTATTAAAATTCAGTTCAAATAATTGTCTTTTTTGAAAAAAAAAAAGCTTTGAATCTTCTTGTATATTTTAACAATTTCAGTTCTCAGAAAAATGTAAGAGAGTTTTAATTATTGCCTTTTAGTAGTCTAATTATAATAAGAACTTTATCATATATTGGATTTTTAAATAGATTGGGTAAGACAATACAATTGTACTCAGTATGTGTTAAGGTAATCTAAAAGACTGTTTAGTTTATTTACTTTTTAGCAAGTGGTAATTATTTGCATCATTTATTTTTAAAAGTTGCATTTATCCCTTTTAAACTATTTTCAGATATCAAATATATATATTTTGCTACAACTACTGTGAGAAAAAAAATCATGCATTTTATGTGCATGGAATAAAATGATAGTTTTTAGGACAGCAACTAAATGAACACAAACAGAAAGGATCTGATTCTACATTTTTAAAAAAAATGGTAAAACTCCCATTATATTGAATGGGAGCAGGACCAGGCTATAATCAATATGGAACTATTGTTACATTTATGTAATCATATTGGATACTTGCATAGCAATTTAACATCAAGATTTTCAGCACCTTCTTTTTGCATTCTCAGATTTGTGTTGTGATATCTTATGGGTATGCATCATTGTGGTGGTACTTAATATGGTTCTAATTTTATTTTGAATGACTAAATAACTTTATCTCAATAGATGAAGTAGTTCCTATACTTTATTCTAATTAGTAATGAGGAATTCCTAGGGAACACTGTAGGTGCTGAAGTAACATTATTTTTTTAAGGTAGTTGGCAAGTTTTTAAGCACGGTCACTCTGTGCAATCATTTAATCATTAAAAAACAAGGTTTTTATTTTGTTTTACAATATTAGCAGTTTTCCTTCTAGACAAGGCAGGGAACATTCTCATTTATTTCTCTTAAGCTTTTCTGAAATTAGTTTGTATTTAAAACATAGTAGTTATCAATATCGTTGTCAGCCTGTGTCACTGTACAAAATGCTTCTGCTCTTTGGGTTGATGATTTTTGGATGGTAATTAATGACTCATCATTAAGATAACAAAAATAAATCAGAGATGCCTTTGGATTATTTATATTAAGTACAGATCACAGCCAATAAATCTGCTTTGAAGGCAGATGCATTAATCTGAATTTGTGAGTCAAAATATTAAAATGCTAAGATATATCTCCTTTATCATATGAGTCTTAAAACATGCATTATGATCTGCTTGATTCAGCAAGAAGATTATTTAAATGTGCAAAATTATGTATTCCTAGAGAATGTGAGAAAGCTTCTTACTTTTCCATGGAAATATTTTCATGTGTGCACCTTTAACACAGACAGACAGCAATGAATACACTATCTGTAAGTATTTAATTGTGCTTCAGACTTTTTAAAAACAACTTTTTGTCATATATTTTGTTTTTTTGCTTTCCAGTGATTGTAGAAGGTTGAATTATTAACTTAATTAATTCAAAGGATGCCTATGGAAATATATCTAACAGTGAATATTTAGAATCAGTAAACATTCTAATTGGTTTCTTTATTAAAACATTTAGTTGTGTAATTAGACACGGTTTATGTTAGCAATGCATTGAAGAACATGAAATGAGGAAGTGATCTTTTCTGGCCTAATATTATTAACTAAACAAAGTAAGTTGGACTCTTTCTCATCATTATATCAGATTATAAATACATGAGTAGACATTGACATATACATTGAGTTGGCAAAATAAAAAGCCTTTTTGGCTACAATTAGTTCTCAGTTAAACTGTCCCAACAGTGGGGTCAGGCATACAGCATCACTAAGTTGTCTTTAAACCTGCCTAATTTCCTTAATTCTCCCTTTCACTATTAATAAAAATTCAGACATGAAAGTGTTAACATTTCCTTTGAAATTACTCCTACTTAAGAAGAAAAATCATATTTCTTTCTTAATCTTTCTAATTCTATTCTCATAAGATGATCTTGGATTTGTTCTTTTAACACTGACTTTTAGCACAGTCCTGATTTCTGTTTTAATGAATTGAGAAGATGGCATGAGGCTCTTAGGTAAGTGCTATAAACTCAGTCATATGAATTTGTAGTAAGAGATACCATTTATAAAGAAGAAATAGTATTTTGTTCATTCTCACATCAATGTTACTTTGAAAGGTAATTAGTTAGATATTATGTAGGTAGCACACAAAAGATCATGTAGTAGTTTGCAATCTGCCTTTTGATCATCACAAGAAAAATTTCTACTGGGAAATGAAAGCCAGACATAATTCACTAAAATTACACTGAATGCCCTTTAATCAATACAGATAAATCTAGTGTTTGTTGTTAAATCGATCTTCTTCTTTATAGAGATACACCATCTTGATTGTTTTAGGGATAATTATTTCACTGGGAATTTTTATGATGATTAGCAGAAACTAGACAACAGTAAAGTTGACTCAGATCCATTGAAATACTGTGGTTTAGAGTGCATTTGTCTCTTTTGGTTTGAAGCTTAGGGACATCAATACTGATTTATATCATTTCATGCAATGATGTTTTCCTGAAACAAATGGAGTGAAGCTGATTTCATTTCAGAAATGAACAGCCTCTGTGTTTGTTTTTTCTTTTATAAAATTGTCAGCTCTTGCCAATATAAATATTCACTGGTATAGACTTTCCCTTCCTGTTTTTATCACTTAGCCTGATTCCTTAACATAGATCATTTTGAAAAAGTCCAGATAAACTTTGGTGAAATATAAAAATGTTTAGACTAGAAAGACAAAGTAAGCCTTTAGTTCAACCTTTAAGTGGTGTTGCTGAATAATTCCTACACATATAATAATACAACTAAAATATCAAAGATTTTAAAAAGTCAAGTTTTCCATTTCAGTTTCCATTTGTAAGTTAAGATATGTATATGTTTGTATGATTTTAACAAATCACCAATAACAATCCAGTGCAGGAATTAAACATATAACCTCGAGAGAGAGATTTATGAGTTTTAATATAATGAATTAGAATTTAAATGCTTATACAACCCTATTTGGAATGAAATTAAACTGTAGCATATTACTTAGAAAATATACTGTACTGAATTTTTGGTCAAATAATAAAACATAATATTTATGTGAATGAATAAGTGGATAAGAGATATGTGGGCTTATACTTTTGCATAATATATTCAGTCATTCAAACTTTTCACTAATAAGGATATGGCAAATTACATAATTCACTGAATATCCTGACTAGAGTATTTTTTTTAATACAAGAACTGAAATTGGCAACAGTTCTGCTTCTATGCAAAATGCTATAATTCTCTAATGAATAACATCATAAAAAAGTGTTTGTTTTTTTTTTAAATTATCATTAAAGCCTAATGTCTAATACTAGGTGTTTCTTTCATTTAACATCAATTTCAATGCTGTGTGCTTTTAAATGAGCACTTAGTATTATTTCTTAACACATTTTAAAGTAACAAGGAAATAAAGTTTTTAGCATGTATAAGCAGAAAGCATACTATGTAATTGCTTATTAGCTGACTGCTCTAAAAGTGAAAATTTAATTTAAACGATCACTTCAGAAACATAGCATTCTTTGTATTTAATATTGTTTGTGGTGTTCACTAGAAAAATTCTACAGCTATATGGAAAAAAAGTTGTTTTGGAAAATTGAAATGAGTGGTAAGAGCAACAGAATATTGAATATTATCTTTTAAAACTAAAACCCTCTATTATATTAGGTAATTGGTGCATACTTACATCATTAAATGGTATTTATTAACTATGAAAGCCTAAATTTTCTTGTTTAAGTTGTAACTTTTTGTTTATCTTGCTTTGCAGAATAAGGAATTTCTCATATAAAAGATTGTGACTTTAAGTAACTTGTAGAGAATTATACCTAAGAGTGTCTTAGATTTTAAATCACTGCTGCAGTGTTGTTTACCATGGTAAGTAAAACCTAAGAAGTGAACTGAATGACCACCATAATGACTTCTAATGATGGCAGTGGAGAAAATACATGGTCAAAGTATATGATGATATTAATACCCCTCATCAACAGCCATGTTGCTTTACAGGCTATGTATGGTATTGTTGTGAGACTGGAATTTATAGAATGTACTTCCATATTTGATGTACTACATTTGACCTGGCACTGTCTACAGTAGAAGGCTGCAATGTAAATCCTTCCTTAATTGCTATGACATGCATATAAATGAAATTAAAATATAAGCAGTTATATCTTATATATATATAAGCAGAATATCTGTTAGAGGGTAGAAAAACATTTGTAATTCAGCAGTAAGTTTGTTAATGAAAAGCTCATTTTGTATGGTCAGTACACAAATGTTGTAAATGTGCATTTACAGCCATAAATCATTTCTATAGTTGGTATGGTATTTTATAAATTTTCACCGTACAACTTCACTCAGAATTATTTGCAGAGATGCACATGTCAGTGGTTACTTTTCTCCTGGAAAAGTGATAAGGCCAGAAGATATGCTTTGAGGTCACAGGCCACGAGTAACCTTATACATATTAACAATTCTGCTATATATCAGTGGTCCAAGATTTCAGCAGTCTCTGGAACATTAAATCTTCCATCATTCTCATTCTTACTGGGTTTGCTTCTTCTGAGGTTTAGTGGAATTATAAACACATGAAAATATGCAGAATATATTTCTGGTTTGAAGTGATTATAATGTGATGTTTCTGCACTGCAGCATTCATAATAAAGCAAATGTGATGTATCAGTGCAATATGACATCTCAAGTAATCTTAACAAGTAAGCAGTATAAGACAAAACATATACTCTTTTACATACTTTACTTAAAGACACAGGACAAATGGATTTATCCCTGTAAACTTCTAAAATTCTTTTACAGCAGACATTGCCTTCAAGTTTTCAAATCTTCCTAGTTTTCAGACACAGTTTTGTCAAATTAAATATCTAACATTTATTAAGTTCTCCCTTACAAATAAAACAATAATATCCCAAGTAAGTTGCTACCGTTTTTAATCTATTGATCATTTTGAGCACCAAAGAAGATGACTGACAGTGAGCAACATTTATGTGACACCCTTGAACATTTCACAGAGACAAGTTGATATGAGTTTGTATAAATACTAATATTAAGCAGAATTAGCTTTGGAAAAAATAAAGAAATTGTACTGAGGTGAAAATTGTCACTGTCAGGAGAAATGAAGTTATATCAGAGAACAAGTGACATACAATTTTCTCTAGAGTGTTTTTAATAAAAATAGCTTTTCTTTGAATATTTTGAAGTTAAACATGAGAGGCAATCTGTGCATTTGTCAGAGTTTGAGAGTGTGAAAAATTGCTGCCTTAAATCATTTAAACTGAAAAGCAACTTCTTCCTGCTGAGATAATTTCACATTGACTTACCGTGCAAGCCCTTCAGGCATTCCCAGCTCTGAGCAGAAGTTTTCAAGGTAAAAACATAGAGAGAGAACATGGGAGAAGCTGGGACAAGGATCAGCAGCAACTCCAGGCGTTCAGGCAGATCTGACTTTGATTAATTAGAGAGCTACTTTTCCATTTCCACATGTACTGCCTGATGGAAAGGTAAAGCGGACCGGGATACACAAACTTGGAGTTGACTCTGTTAGATATCAGCAGGTTTTGACATCCTCTGCAGAGCTTGCAGGATATCTGCTTAGGAAGACTAAATTGCTGGAGCACACTTTTAATTTATTCATTCCCCTAATGCAGAGGAATTGTCTGAACTGAAATAGATTTGATTTTCATCTGTGAATAACTCAGTTACTGTAAATGTTTATGTTACGTGAACAGGCAACTACAGTATTGCATAATGAAGAATCAGTTATTTGACTGTTTTGTCTTTTATGCGAGTTTGTAATTAGTCCATTTCGAGTATATAATATCTTTCATATCAATATGTTTTCAGAGTGTGTAGGGGTTTTTAAAATATATGTTTATGCTTTCTTACAATTTAATTTGTAAATCTTGGCTGATTAGCTTTCCACTAGATTCTTTTTTAGGATAACTTTTATGAAATGTCTAAATTCAGATAAAATGTGTGCTCTTATTCTTATGACAAACTAATTTCTGGAAAAATAAAAATATTTGGTATTCTTGATTTTCAAAAACGCTTCCTCAAATAGGTTTAGAATTAACAGCATTTTAAAAAGTCAGTTTAGAAGACATGCATGCTCTTACATATACACAAATCTGTCTCACCTAAAATCTGAACTTTCTTCTTGAAACTATTATTTTATGTGTTATAATTTTGTACCAGTTACACCTGCCACGGCCTGATCAAGTATGGTGCTGAATGCCATCTGGGAGGTGCTGAGCCTAAACAACTCTCAGTGGGGTCAGCACCATGCTGAATCAGGCATTATGAGTGTATCACTAGTGTGTTAGAGTTTTATTCACCAGTTCACAGAACCATTACTTTTTAGTAAGTTTCCTATGATTTATTCTCATTATAATATGTTGTTGATGCACAGAACTTCTACTGACTTCTTTTAAAAAAACAACAACCCATTGTTATGCAGGAAATTTATGTCATGAGAATACTGTTTTCATGACTGACTTTTACTACTGTTTTCCATTGAAGATTCCAGCCCATATTAGGCTCTGTGGCTGATGGCCACATTTCTGAGGCTACTCTTGATTCAAGGGAATACTTCCACATTCATATGCTTATTCAGGTATTATGTGGTCACCAGTCATTGGCGCTGGACTCATGAGAATGATACTGAGGAACTTATGAGCCTATTCAATGACTCCCTCTCTCAGGGTTTTCATGTCCCAGAAGAAAATTCTTCTGCATATGAGCTGGGAAAGAAATTGACAGGAGATGCAGCCCAAAGCAACTGCATCTTGTAACTTTCTTTGACTGTTCCACTGTAAGCGAGTGGACTCACCCCTGCGGCGCCTCCTTCTGGTCTCTTCTGGGAATTAGCTCTGTCAACCTTGAAGCACCCTCTGTAGGCTGGTATCCCACTGCGGCTTGCCCCCCGTGTCCCTCCCTGGACTCTTTATCTGGGGTGCTGCCCCTGGCAGTACACTCCTCTGTCTCGGGGTTTCCCCTCCCCAGGAAACCCCCACCCCCTACCCCCACCTTGCCTCAGTCGTAGGCTACTGCCAGTCACCATCTTGCCCCCACACCTTGGGGCAGACTGCAGTGTCAGCCACTCATCATAGGCAAGGCTGGGTCTGGACCTGTTGCCCTCTCTGCAACCCAGTGCCTCTTGGGGCCTTGGACAAGGCCCTGCAGCCTGGGGAGTTGCCAGTCTGGAGCTCCCCAACCCGTCTGACCTTTCCCCAGCGCTGCCTCACTCTAGGCACCCTGAGCTTCCCAGCCACTAGGCCCCTCTCTCTCTGAAGGCAGAAAGAGACTCTCTGCTCCTGGCTTCTGTGGCCTTTATAAGGCCAGCTGGGTCTGGGGCGTGGCCACAGCTGAGGCTGTTTCCCCAATCAGTCCAGCTTTTCCCCCTGCCCCAGCCCTCTCCAGGGCTGTCTTAAGCCCATCCAGGCAGGAGTGGGTGACCCCCCCACTACATCCAACATACAGATGAAGAGGGGCCTCTTAGCGTTTATCACAACTTCTGTCCTGTAAAAGTTAGTAAGGAGCATTCCAAAACAGGAGGTTTTGGTAATTGTAAGGAGCTGGTGAGAGTAATTACTCCAGTTTTAGGGATGTAGACGTTCCCCAAGGTGCTCACATTGGAAAAAAGAGAAGATCAACTCCCAAGTATAGGGAGTTCCGCAGTTGTCCTCTGAGTGTCCTCTCTCCCAGTCATTGATAACACCAAAGCAGGAAGCTGGAAGGTTTCAGACTAACCATAGGGTGCACATTTTAACAGTGATTTACTATTGCAACAACTTACCAAGGGTTGTGGTGGATTCTCCATTACTGGAAAATTTAAAATCAAGATAGGATGTTTTTCTAAAAGATACACTCTGGTTCAAGCAGGAATTAGCTCACGGAAGTCCTATGGTCTGTGTTGTACAGCAGATCGGATTAGATGATCACAGTGGTTCCTTCTGGCCTTATACACTATAAAGCAGGATGACTATTTCCTTGAATAGGAGCCCCTATCCATGATTTGGTGTCATGATCCTTGATATTTCAGGGCTTGAATGGCTCAAAAGGCCACCCATGTTTACTGATAACTTGTTCCGGAGAAGCCAAACATAGAGGTGGTATGTAAGGTGATGGTTAGATTAGTCTTGCTTAGATTCAGCTGGACTGCTGTAGACATGCTTACGGATTGGTAAATGGGTGTAAGTAAGTTAAAGGATGAAAAGATAGAACATGTATAACCTGTTAATTGTTTTTCTTCCTAACTTCCTTTCTTCTGCCCATGGCAATGGTACACCAATATAGACTCTCTTAAATTTGCTGGACTCATTTAGAGGTGATGTATGAGTGGGGAGGGAAAGAGAAAAATTACACGTTGGTAAGTGGGTATAAGTGAGTGAGTCTAAGATAGTCCAGAGGAAGCCTAGTGTGACATACACCTTGTGAAGGCTGGAAAAGGTATGTTACACTGACTTAAACTCCTAGACTTATTTAGACTCACCTCTGATTTTGCTTTGTGGACTTCAAGTAACATAAAATACATAAATGAGTTGGTTACAGTGTATATTTCTCTTTATAGAATGTATTTCAGTCCATCACAGAGTATCCACAACTTTCCAGACCAACATATGTGCCAGACATCTGCATCGCAGTAGACAGATCTATTCAGGAGAAATTTCAACCCAGTAAAGAATCAGAAACCACACCAAACCACACCCGAGTTATAAAAAATAGTGTTGTCTGAGGGCATACTCTGCTTGAGGTCAGTAATGAAGTGTATGCTTGTTGTAATCCATAGGTGAGAATTCAGGAGCAAAGATTGGGGATGTCTTTCCCAAGAACACGTGTGTTGTTATGGCTGAACCTCCTCAATGCTGAGAGAAATTTTCAGAAGTGTTATACCATAGATATTGGCTAAAGAAGATTGAAACTGGAGAGGGAGCTCTCACCACACCAACCTATATAACAGTACTACCAGCCCAGGAGAAAAGAGTGTTCTTCCAAGGTGAAGAGGGGAGATCTCCCACTCCTTTTAACAGTGTAGCTTTCCTTTACTTTAAACCTTGTCAACACAGAATTTGGCCCATCAGTCCTCTGACATGGGGTGAGGTGGGGGGAAACTAGATTGAAATAAAAAGAGATTGACAGGGTTGATTTCCTTCCTGATCATGATTGCCACCACCAACAAATAGAGAGATGAAAGTTATTTGTGGTGTTGCAATAATTCCCAATAATTCTGGTTTAAATGATTGTGCTACATGGTAGACTCTCAGCAAACAAGTAGAGAACAAGACTGGAAATATGTTTTAGAGTGGTGTAGTGTACAAGTAGCTCATCAGAAATCTCTGCTTGTTATTTCTAGGTATTTGTTTTCATGTTCCATTGAATGATCATTTAAGAGAGTGTACTTGTGTTGATGCCTCTAGGGAGGAGCATATGAATATGCAGATAATAATAATATACATAATAGATTTTGCTATTTGAATATCAATATGCTAGATATTTTACTATACGTTGTCATAGTATAGGACCAGCTGATCACATTTCACTGAGTATTTCTATAAAAGCAGTTTTGTGATTTACTGAGGGTCAAAGATACACAGACACACTAGTATGTATTAAAGCTGTAGAAAACATTTTCCACATAACAGACAGCTGGCACAATTTTGCCAGAAAAGCTGACACTTATGAATGAAAAATAAAGCAAACAGAAACCCACGTTACCTTGGAGGACAATGGGACAGCTTCAGGGCATGGAGTAAATTCTTCTTGTCTTGACATGGAGACACTGGCTGAATTTTGCCCAAGAGATGTTAGCAACATTCAGATTCCTAATGGGAAGAGTGGGGAGGGGGGAGTGGGGGAAGAGTGGGGAGGGGGTCTTTTAGCACATATGAAAAAACGCACATAGAAATGATGAAAACATGTATTTAAACAGCAAAAGCAGCATGTACAGTACCCCTGTAACAAAGTTTAAAGGAGGGACTTTTCTTGAAAATAAAAATAATGCACACAACATTCGTTTGTTTTGGTGGGAGGGAGAATGCAAGGAAGATGGGGGGGCGGGATTGGAGCCTGCGAGTGATAGCAACAACAACCAAATGAGAGATAGAGAAACAAAGAAGGAAGGAAAGAGCAGAGATAAAAGCTAGAGCAGATGTTGTTCAGTCATTGTAAAAGTTGAAGCACTAGCTAAGGTCAGTCCCCACGCAGCAGTGTCAATAACTACAAGTATAATAGAAGGAACTGTAATTAGCAGCACCTTCTTCATGTCTTCTGGCCTAACCAAAGCCAGCAGCAGAGGCATCTACTAAAGAGCCAAGAGATCTGCTACATATAACTAAAAGAGTCTTCTCTACAGGGTCAAACCAAAGGTCCATCTAGCCCAGTATCCTGTCTTCCAACAGTGGCCAATGCCAGGTGCCCCAGATGGGGAATGAACAGAACAGGTAATCATCAAGTGATCCATCCACTACCATCCATTCCCATATGAGTTCATCACTGAAAGACTCAGAGAAATCATACAGTGAGTCCAATGGTTTTGGTAGCCTCTATTTAGAGCCAAATCATTGATGTCTTTTTCACACAACTAGTCCTGTTTGTTATGGATGAGTGAGTAAAAATGTATTTGTTATGCATGTAACCTTAGGCAATCACATTTCAAAATGCTGGTCTATGTGACTTGCTTAAAGCTACATAGTGAGTCAGTGGCAGTGTCAGGAACAGTAAATGTGGGGCTAATTCAGAGGTGCTATATAAAAGAGTGTAAGTTAGACCCCTTTACATTAACTTGTGCTCCCTTAATCCACTTTACAGTAATGCTACTGGTGTGCAAGGGAGTCTGAATTAGAGTAATTTATCAGCCAAATTGCCAGAACAAGGGCCTTGCCACTACAGATGTGACTTTCCTATGACATCCCTGACCATAATGGCATCGCTGCCTGCCTGAAGTATCTACAAAAGAATGAGCACTCTCAGAAATCCACTCCAAACAAATTGCCAAAATCAACAATTTCAGCCTCACTCATAACGTTACATTTAACAACAACCACTTTGTCCAAACCATGGGAACAGCCAGGTGTACTAGAATATCTCACCAATAGACCAGCCTCTTCATGGGCCATCTCAAGAAACAACTTCTGGGAAAATGACCATGAAACCAGCGATATACTTGACATCCATTGATATTTTCATCCTCTGGATGGATGAACTAAACTCCCTTCTGGATTTCCATCACAACTTCAACCACCACCACTCATACCATCAAACTTTCTAAAATACTCCAGCAGCAGCAGCAATTTCCAGGACACTGTGATTAGCTTCAGCAATGGAACCCTATAGACAACTATATACAAGAAACTCACTTACCTCTTCAAATCCAGTAGCCACCCCAGACACCCCAAGCAGAGCTGGTGCTAGTCCACTGGGGGCCCTAAGCAGGAATATTTGAGGGGGAGCCTCAATATTAAAACAGGCAAGTTCTTATAACAAAAAGTGAATAGGGGCCCCCTGTGAGCTGCCTGGGGCCCTAAGCAATTGCTTAGTGTGCTTATGCCTAGCACTGGCTCTGACCCCAATAAATCTGTAATAAACAGCTAGGCACACAGATACTGCAGAACATGCTCCAAAAAGAAAGTCTGGGATACACACTTGAAACCATTTTTACTAAAGAAAAACACTCCACCAGAGTAAGAGTAGATCAAATCATGGAACAGGCCACCCAAATACTCCCAACAGAACCTGCTTCAATATGAGGGGGGGGAGTCACTAACTGCACATCTCTGCTTGTCTCCCCACTACAGTAAAATATGGGGATATCATCAAACAGTTACAACCCATATTTCATGAGGACCACATCCTGAAATAAATCTTTCCCAGCCCCCTCTTCAGGCATTCATCAGAAGCAAGTTCCCCACACAACAGCACCCACCAACTCAAAGCAGTGTCAGACTCTGCCAGAAACACAGGTGGAAAACCAGAAGACATATGTCCACTGCTACGATTACCAGTACCCCTACAACACATCTGTCAAGATCAATGTATCCTACATATGTCTATAACATGTGTTCCTTATCCAGTGCATCAAATGTCCCAACAACTGTGTGGGCGAAACTAGACCAATCACTATGCTCTCAAAAGAACTCTCTCTTTCACATGCACACACACAAAAGATAAAAGACAAAAACACCTATCATCTATGGATGAACATTTTTCACAAAGCAATCATTCCACACTGATCTTGCAGTCCTTGTCCTCAATGGAAATCTGCACTATACCTTCAAAAGGTGAGCCTGGAAACTTAAATTCATAACTCTGCTGAAAACTAAAAACCATCGACTGAAGAGAGACATTGCTTGTATGGCCCATTACAACACCTTGTATTATGTCTTGCTGTCTACTAACCTCCATTTTCCTATGACTGCAGAAAAGTTCATTGACCACTTCATTTTAAGGGCTCTCCTACAATGTGTGACTCTTTTATGCTTAACAAGATGTCCCACCTTGTATTGAGCTTGCACATTCTAGTTACCTTCTTCAGACTTGAGGAAGAACTCTCTGAAAACTTTGCCCTTCCACCACCAGAAGTTGGTCCAATAAAAGATATTACCTTACCCACCTAGTGTAAACAGGTGTAAATTAAAGTAAGATGGGGACTACTTTAATTTACAACTTCTTGTACTCTACAGATTATAAATTATACCAGCTAATATTCTTTTACAACTAAGTATAAATAAATTAAAGAAGTCTATGTAAGAGTCTTTAAGATATACATTATGCATTTCCCCTGAATTTGGCTCAAGAGTCCTGACTGCTAGTCCCTGATCTAATCACTCCAGTTTGCTTGTGTATGGTCTTCTGCTTTTTACTTCATATATAGACTGACTTTTTCAAGGCCATTGGATGACTATACACTAAAACTACCCACTGTATTAAACAAATGTCCTTAGAGGTAAAGTGGCGCTTGCCTAGCAAAATGCAAAATACTGAGTGGTGAAAGAAGTAAAGCGTAACTATGATATACTACAGATTATGAGACATTCAAATTCTAGTATATCTTTCCCATGTTCTGGTACCCAGAACTGAATGGCACAGCGGGATTCCATCCTCATGACAAAGACTAAAATAAGGATGGAAAATAATGCAAAGTTAGCTCCTATTTATTAAAATCTATTGTGTTCTTCTGTTGCTGCACAGATGTAAAGATATTTTAATCCCAGAGAATGGCTGATAGAAGCACTGGTCTAATAATTGCCAGACCTCCACGTCAGGTAGTGATTCTTGGACCCATAGCATTTGTCATTCATGAATACTCACACATACTATTAAAATAACTGTGTTCAGTCTGCTGTATCATGTGCAGGAAATGAATATACCATACCTTAAAGAGACAATATTAGCATTTTGCTGCACTTTTGAGAAATATTAAGGATAGCTACAAAATTCCTGTGGTGAAATCCTTCAGGAAAGATATGGAAGAATGATAACATCATCATGGAACACATACTTTGGGAATAAAGAAAATACCGGAATTCATCTTAACTCTTTCACACAAAAAGGTGGCATTTCTCAAGGTGACCGGTTAATGCACAATTCCTCTGTGTATATGTAAAGGTACACATACTGCTCATAAGATTAAATGTTAAGATTTTAAGGCCCCAATTCAGGAAAGCACTTAAATATATGATTAAGTGCTTTCCCAAATAGGAATGGAGTGTAGAATATGCTTAGAGTATGAGAATTCCCAGGTTTATATCCAGCACAAGCTCTCCTGGCAGATGTGAAAGTTATTTGTGGTGGATTCTCAGATCAATTGAATTCTTTGAATTAAGAATGGATTTCTTTTTAAAAGATATGTTGTACTTGATCTATGAGTTATTAGGGGATTTAAGAATTACTGGTTGAGATGCTATGGCTTGTATTAGGCAGGAAGAAACACTAGATGCTCATAATGGCCACTTCTGGCCACAAAATCTATGACTTCATGGACCATACGTCCCATATTGCTTGCCAGTACCTGTTCCAGGTACATGTATCCAATTACTCCTGTAACTTCCCAGTAGCAGCTGTTTTTGCACAAAGTTGCTGCTGTGTGCTGAAGTTTGAGGGCAAGGATCAGATGCACTGAGGTCTCCCCATAGACACCCTATTCTCGTCTCATGCTACATACCTTTCTTCCCTTTGCAGCAAAATCTGCTTCCAGCTTTGACTGGCCAGTGACTTTGTCCTATCCTATCAGACACAGATCTGACCATACTGGCCCATGTATTTTCATAGAATCATAGAATATCAGGGTTGGAAGGGACCTCAGGAGATCATCTAGTCCAACCCCCTGCTCAAAGCAGGGCAAATTCCCAGACACTTTTTTTTTAAACCCCAGTTCCCTAAATGGCCCCCTCAATGGCCCCCTCAAGGATTGAGCTCACAACCCTGGGTTTAGCAGGCCAATGCTCAAACCACTGAGCTATCCCTCCCCCCAAAGCCAAAGGGGATTCCAAAGCCAAAGGGGAGCATTGTGGTCGTCTAGTCTGATGTTCTGTAGAACACAGGCCATATAATGTCCAGAGAAGAATTCCTAGAGCATATCTTTTAGAGAAACAACCAATCTTGATTTTAAAATTGTCCATGATGGGAGAATCCAGCTTGGTAAATTGTTATTCACACTGTTCAGACTAGAAAAAAAGTATAAATTCTTAATTTGTCTACTTTCCACTTTCAGCCATTGGATCATGTTATACCTGTTTCTGCTAGATTGAAAAGTATTTACTTAGAGAGTGTAAACAAGTTGCCTCTTAACCTTCTCTTTGTTTAACTAAATAGATTGAGCTCTTTAATTCCAACACAATAAGTCATGTTTTCTAATCCTTTAATCATTCTTTTGGCTCTTCTCTAAACCCTCTACACTTGTGACCTTCAGGGTTGGTTCTTGGAACGCATTCCATATAGGAATACACACCCAGAGAATGCTCCAACTAGTACAAGCTTCAGCTATTCATCTGCTCAGCATCAGTGGTTGTCATGAATACATCACCTTAGTACACTGAACACAGAGTCCAATTCATGATTTTCAAGGTCCTCCATAGGATTGGCCATGGCTATCTGTGATTAACCCCTACCACAATGGCCTTCCTCAGCATCTGTGTTCTGGGCTGTCCCTAGTCATTCTGGGGCCCTATAAAGCCCCACTCTCCCACGGTGGGGGAGGGGCCCAGGCATCCACAGCTGTATGGGGCTGGCTTGAGGAGGGGGGAACCAACCCCCAGCACTCACTGGTGGTGCGGCTGGGGCCTGATCCCTGCACTTCCTGCTGCCAGTGAGTGGAGGCCTGATCCTGCTGCAGTCCTCAGGGGAATGGAGGTGGGGCGGGGACAGGAAAGGGTGGGGTGGAGTAGCAGTGGGGGGCTTTGGGGAAGGGATGGAGTGGAGTTGGGGTGGGAGTGGAGGAAGGGCGGGGGCTTTGGGGAAGGGGCAAAGCAGGGGCTGGAGCAGGACAGCTATGCAGGGCACCAAGGAAATTTGGTGCCCCAAATTCCCTGGTGCCTTATGCAGCTGCATACTTTGCATATGGGTAGGGACGGCCCTGTCTATATTCCACTAAAACACACACAGACACACTCTCCTGCTGAATCCCGACAGCAGGAACGGTGCTCCCATTGGTTTACCTGAACTGACTGTCTCACCACATGAAGTGACATTTTCCTGTGTAGTTGTCTGCAAGTGCTTTGGTCTATGTCATATATGTATGTTCTGACAATATGCATACAGAAATACTATGATCCAGATTCTGCCCTTGGTTAAGCCCACTAAAGCTCATGAAAATAAATCTGGGTGTTTAGGTGTATCTCAAGGGATAGCATTTAACCCTGAATTGTTGTGCTCTCATTCACAAGCTAATACTGTAATGGTCTATTGATAAAATCATCGTATGTTCCAAAAACATGCCAATACTTATTTTAGCATGTTGTGATTGTACTGTGCTTTCAGCAAAGAGGTGGGGGGGCGGAGGTGTTTTAAGATGACATTTTCTTTACCATTCTGCCCAAATTGTGGATAATGTTTTAATAAATGGTATTTTTTAAAAGAAATATATTATTTGATAAAATTATTACTCAAACTGAATTCCATCAAATTGCCACAGTTGTTATGTGCTTAAAAAGCTTCTGCTCCTCTATTATTAAGTGATAAAGGATTATAATTTGATAAAAATGAACACTAAAATGACTGATTTTTAAAAAGTAAGTTGCAATAAAATTCAGCATAAAAACTGAAGGCAAAATGTAAAAAAGGATTTTCTTTATTATTTTAAATCTACACATTTTTAAATATTTCAATGAATAAATGTGTGGTGTACATCACTTCCCTACATATTCAGCACTCTCTTATTCACATCTATGATGATTCCTTACTCCATGCTTATATATGCCACATATATCTTTATTATAATACAGCATTTACACTATAAACCTAAATGAGAGTAAGTTGGAGGTTATGCTGTTGGGAATGAGGACTTAGGGCTTTGCAAGCCTAACAGAAATCATGATTGCTGCCCTCCCCCGCTGCCCCAATCAAGATCACATACTCAGTGATTTTCTGAGTGCCGAACAGCTTTGGAGTCACACACAGCTCAACTCCATGCCGGAAGGCCATTTTGCACCAGTGGCCAGAAACATCTCTTTCCATCTCTGACTAGCACATACATTGCACCTAGTATTTTAGGACACAGACATGGCCACAGTGACCACACTTTTTTTTTTAAACTTACAATAAAGGCAGCAATTAAGGTGAGAAAAACATGGCAGAGACTTCAAATAATTTCTTTGTCAGTCATCATCAGGAGGTACCTGGGGGACTCCTAGCCAGACATACAATTTTCAGTCAGTTTTGTTGAAGCAAAGTGTTTTGTTTGACCTGAAACCATTTTTTCCCATTTTTTGATTAGCCGAACATTTTGAAAAAATTAATTTTCAGTTTGACCTGAAACAATTTCCCCACCAATTTTTCAGATTTTCCAGCAAACCAAAAAAATTCATTACTTGTGTAGCTCTGCAGCTTTATTTATGAATGGATGAGGTGAGCTGCTAAGAAAAATATGCAGTCTCACATTAGAATCAGCTACTATATACCATAGGACCTGAGGACGGCACCTCTTGTTATTAAAAAAAAGGGTGCTAGGGATGATCCTGCGTATTAGCGACCAGCGTCCCTTTCCTCAGTACCAAATACATTAATAGAAACAATAACCAAAGCCAGAGCTATAAAATGTTTAGATTAACATGATAATCAAGCATGGCTTTTTTTTTAAGAACAAAAAGTCTGATCCAGTATTGCAAATCCTTTGTTTCAGGCTGTAATTGGACTGAACTAAAGCCATAGAAAACCACTGAATCTTCAGACACTTCGAGGACGCAACAAATAGCTCGAGTTAGTACACTGGAGTTATTCCACTAGAGCTAGCCTAGCTCGACTGACAGTGACCACGCTGCAAAACAGCATGGGCACTGTGCAGTGCCATTTGATTAGAAGCACAGAGTGACTGCATTAGCAGCTGAAACTCAAGCTGCTGCACCCCCACTATGTTATTATCCCCAACATCAGCAGCACTTGCATTTCAACCCACTTCTCCTGATGGTACAACTAGCTTGGACTTAAAGCACCACTTCACTCGAGCTGGAGATTTTTATGTGTGGCTGGGAGCTGGGTTAGAGAGAAAACTGGAGTTATAACTCCAGCTCACAATGCAGTGAAGACAAGCCTAAGTGCACTTTGCCTGCATCTGACCATGAAAGCGTCAGATGACACATATAATGTAATGTATTGTAAAGGTCTAGAGCCACATGTAAACTGCATACTACAGCAGGCCACTGCCACTCTGCAGAACAGAACAGGCAGACACTAGCATGTCTTTCTAGTGCTTTATGCACTGCACTGGCTTCCATTCAGTACCAGCGTCACGGGTTTTGTCCTATTTTTTGTTCTATTCTTGTGTGCTGTCCATTCTTGTGTGCTGTTGTAGACTCAGTCTCCATACCATACCAACAGTATGAACATTTAAAGGAACAAAGCACTTATCGGTGTTTACTATGAAGCTCTGTGGCACTGTGTACAAGACGTTTCTGTTGATGAGCATCCAACTGTGGAATTCTCAACTGCAGAAGATGAGGCCTGATTCATCAACATGCCAATCCAAGAATATCTATGTAAAGGCCTTCCCTGAACTGACCAGCAAGTTAATTCTACCTCCACACCCCAATGGACGAAAACTGCTGTCAGAAGAGGAACAAAGACAATAGTTAATTAATGATGCTTGCAGCTTTGTTCTTAAAAACCAAATATGTTCCATGCTACTGTATTTGCTGAAATGAAATGTCTCATTTAAAACAAGACAAGGATTGCAACCTTTTGACCGCATTGGGCCTGATTCATCAACGTGTCACTCCAGTTTTATGCAGGTGTGGTTCAGTTTAAATCAATGAAATTATATTGACATAAAACTGGAATAACACAGCAATGAATCTAGCTCCTATTTTTGAGGAGAGGTGAATATCTGCTAAAGAGGATGTTACCAATTGCCTGGACTGAAACCTATATCAGGACGTGGAAGAGACGAAAGGTATCCCCAAGAGCAGTGGCTCTAAACCTCTCCAGACTACTGTACTCCTTTCAGGAGTATGATTTGTCTCGTGTACCCCCAGATTTCACCTCACTGAAAAATGATTTGCTTAGAAAATCAGACATAAAAATACAAACTTGTCACAGTGAACTATTACTGAAAAATGGCTTATTTTCTCATTTTTACCATGTAATTATAAAATAAATCAATTGGAATATAAATATTATACTTACACTTCAGTGTATATAGAGCAGTATAAACAAGTCATTATCTGTATGAAATTTTAGGTGGTACTGAGTTCGCTAGTGCTTTTTATGTAGCCCGTTGTAAAATTAGGCAAATGTTTACATAAGTTGCTGCACCCCCTGGAAGACCTCTAAATACCCACTGTCCTAGAGCATCACTGTTAACCATTTTCATTTTTTCTTTCAGAACATCCCCAAGAGACTGTGATTAAAAAGCGTGAAAGCGGGACTGTTTTTTTGTGGGGGGGGGGTTGTGGGGGAAGGGTAAAGGGAATAATTCTGATTCTGATTTGAAAAAGCAGTGAAGAGATTATTGTGATGGCAATGGAGTGTTTCATAACATATAACACATTAGGGATGGTTATCAGTATTTGGGTGTAGCTATATAATGCCATCAGTGGTTGATCCCAAGAATACCAGACGTGTTATGCTTTCAGAATGGGCTTCAATCTCCTCTTTTTTTTGTCTCTGTATTTCCCAACCCTTGATTCTATATTTATTCCCTCTTCATCTCAGTAATGACTGAGTTCTACTGGACTCCTTTAGACTGATCTAGTATTCCTTGATGTTGTCATTTCTTTTCAATATTGCTAAATTGATTTTGAGGGAAGATTTGGATTATTTTTTAATAAATGTGTTCACCAGGTTAGATTTGTAGAGGTCATCAAGTTCTTTTATACATATATTTAAAGAAGTCATCCATTGTATGGAGGATCCTGTGAAACCTAATCACAACCAGGAAGGTTAAAGGCCATTGTTTCTTTTTGGCTAAAGGCAGAACCTTACATGTAAGGATTTTTTTTTATTTTTTTGCATATTAATATGAACACCAGGTTGGGTTCTATTGCAGTGTGTATTTATGACATCTTTATATCAAGGATCTCTAAACTTCTCCAGTAATATACTCTGTCACAGTTTCACATAAAACCGTCTACTAGAAGGGATTGACATTAGTTATGGGAGAGAGTAGCAGCAGCTCTTTGGACGTATAACTACTGTGGCATTTTGATGTAATTCAGTTTAAATTTCAAACATTTCTATTTAACATAATCAAGTGGTATGAAATCTTTTTTTAAAATGGCAAGTATACAGTACTAGCTCAATTGGCACTTAGCAACGGTCTTTCTACAATATGCACAATAGCTTCCAGCAGGGAGTTTTTTAAGGATCATCCTTTGAGAGCACAAACTCACACATGTACAATCAGTAGACATCAAGGTTTTATCTCCAGCTCCCCTTGAGATGTTATTTAGCTAATGCACAAATGTTACAGCTAAGCTGTTAGCCTGAAAAATAGAACAAGCAGTTGTATGCAGGTACACATTTTTTTTTCATGCCAGGATAATATCTTCATATCATAATTCAACATGAAATAAGACCTAGAAAGGTTTAGTACTCAATTTTTACTGAATAGGTGGATATCTCTTTTAAAAAAACTGCTAAAGTCAAGTGCTCCTTCTTGAATGCTGTTTTACATAGTAGTGAAGCATTGTTGAGTGGATACACACATACAGTCATTGCTGGATAATCTGTGCTATAAGAATCGCTGGAAGGATAGAGCTCTGTCACAAGCTGCCATCACCAGCAAATGCTGCTATGAGCATAACAATTTTGCATTCCATGAGAAGAAATGATCTGGGCCTGCAGTGAGCTTTTCTCCCGAGATTTAAATCCTGGCAAACAAGTCCCTTGGCTCAGCTGCAAACCTCCCATATTTATTGGTGGTCTTCCAAAAACTGTGCTGAACCATATAAGAAGTTCGCATTTCATTAAGCCAAGGAGCCGTGGGAGCTCCTAGCATGATGCTAAAACCACAGCGTAATGTTCTGAATCAGTTCATTGCATTATAATCCCTATCCCTTTTAAATCCAAGTAGGTGGGGACCTCAACACTGGAATCTGATGTTACTAAACACATTGCAGTAGAGCTAAGGGCCATTGCAAGTGGAAAGGGATGATGACACTGATATCATTCAATTGCCTTTGGGCTGAAGGCACTCACTGAGTATCTTCCTGCATTTTGTTAGTATGGAAAGTTGCAGTGATAACGTGGCTACCATTATGGAGCGACTGCAAGAGCCCAACAGGCTACTGCTACCTGATGATAAATGCAATTTGGTGAAAAAACTAAAAAGAAGTGAGGCCCATCAGTAAGAAACCTCACAGATGGATTCTTTAAATCATAAAGCTCCTTTACCCACCCTGTACCCTTGTCAAAGCTTTTCTCTGTAAGTCACTATGGAGGAAAATAAAATAGACTAAAGAAGGCTATCACATGGGTAACAGACACAAGGTGCACATGAGAGCAAATTTTTCTTCTGCCTTTGTGACACTGAAGTAACAATTTAAGGGGCTTTTCAGAAATAAGTTCTTATGTAGGACCTAATTATGCTTCTCTTGAAGTCAATGAGGGTATTGCAACTGACTTTGTAGAAGCAGGTTCACATCCAGAATTCCAGCCTATCAAAATCTCTTCATGCTCTGAATCTGTAGGTAAGGTTAGTCCACTGTGTTTGGCAGGTGTGTTGGAGTGATTTACCTGGTGCATGGGACAGAAGATCACTTGAGTTTTTGGTCTCCTGCCATGGCATATTAGCTAGGTCAATGGCTGATGAGGCTCTGAATCTTTTTCAGATTGGGCCATTTCTACTGTGCAAGCATGATTAGAAGTAACTGACTTCAGAACCAAGGTTCCAAGCTGATGTCTCATTCAAAGAGCTCTTTCCTTACCCCATAGAATTGTAATCCACCTAGACAAGGCAAAAAGCAAAGCTGACATGCTGTGGTGCAAAAGAAGAACTTCGGTTTCTTAATCTTACCAATTCACATTTCTTGTAATCACTCCAGTCATCTGTACTTAAAAGGTAAGATAAACCTGGTAAAGTATGTTTGAGAATTCACTTGTCTCAAGGTCTAATATTTGATTTTCACTATAAGCCCTGGGGCATTTAAAACATTTTTGTTTGTTTCAAAATACCAAGGACAATAGCCTACAAGAACAAGTGACGGGTAGCAAATTGTATTTTTTAACAGAATCATTTTAATAAACGGTTTTAAAAAAGACTAAAACCATCTCTGAACTAATTCTTGGCCACTCCATGACTAGAAAAGGCCTAACTAATTTTAAACTATTAAACAAGTCATCTGGGCAGACAAAGCTACCTGCCAAGTTTGAGGTGGAAGGGATCCAAAGCGGCTGAGACATTAAATGTGAAGTCTCAGTTCTTGCAGTCGAAATGCCAAACTACAACATCAGGACTCTGATGCTATAATTTTTAAGAGGGCTAAGTGGTGTAATGCTGAACATAATTATTTCACTTATGAGCATCACTCATAAGAAGTAGAGCTTTAAGTAAGTTATGAGGGCCATTTCTTCAGAAGTATATGCCAATCATACCATCAAACAGGGCTGCACTTTGAAGTTATAGCTCCCACCATTTTTGGGATGCCTGCCTAGTGCAATATCGACACATGCTATATCTCTGCTAGTTATGGACTTAGAAGGCGCTTAGTATTTATCTATTTATTTATGTTCATTAAATCTAGTGGGGCAACAAAAACTAAATAAAACTGATCCTCCCATCATATGATCTCCTTTTTTTTCTTCCTGCATTTTTTGTTATATACAGTACAGTACTTGGCCCATTATCAAGGGCTCAAAAAAACCATCTCCCTGATGTTGATGTACTAGCAGCTTAAACAGCAGTTTCTCTGCCAATTTAAACTTTTACTTTTTAATAAAAAATTTAAACCAGGAAAGTAAAACATTCCTGGCTCTTGCTTTTTAGGAGAAAGTAAAAGTTTGAATTGGCACAGCAATTGCTACAGCTCTTCTTTAAAATCCAGTTGAACCAAAACTAGAAATTCTGTTTAAATCTTTGTAGTTGCCCAAGAACATAAAACACAACAAAAAGCAAACTAATATGTTTTACAACTGGGATTTGGAGGGACTAAGCTCCTCTTGTTTTATTTATGTACTTATTTTTATTTTAAACAAAATCACTAGGACCTAACTCATAAGAAAAATTCCCTCTTTGAGTTCAACTGCTAATCTCTATCAAAATATACTGTAACATAAAGCATATACAGAATATATTATTCCTATACCTGTGCCATCACAGGAAGATTATTTCCAGCCTCTGAAAAAAAATATAAATTTTTGGGGCTTTAAGTATATTTTATATAGAGAAACTCGGGGAACTTTCCCAGATATAATAAAACTGCAGGTTCTAGCCTAGATTTCAGCTATTTGCAGAAGATTGGCTAATGCCCCCATGAAGACATATGATGAGTTATCTGCCTTGACTTTTTTCCCCTTTTCTTTTTCTAGTGATGGGGCTTATGGCAAATTGTTAAAGAGCCTCAGACTAAGGTGGAGGAATGTTGTCACCATTTTGTAACTCTTCCTGCTGCTCTTCTGAATTTTATACAACTGTTTTCTTGCGAGGCCCACCATCGACAATAGCATTATTTGTATATGGAACAGATGCATGATTGCTATAGCATATGTCAGCCATGTGTTGTCTGCACTTCCATAAGAAGACTTGGGCTAATTGTGAAAACACTGGAACTAGCATCAGGAGATGTGAATTCTATTCCTCGCCCTACCATTGACCCAGCAAGGTCCTTAATCAGCTTGTAATTACTTGGAGGATAAAGGGTTATGAGTCCTAGCCAGCATGGATTTGTCAAGAACAACCCACCCACATTTCCTTTTTTGAAAGGGTTACTGGCCTAGTGGATAGGGTGGAAGCAATAGACGTGACATATTTTGATTTTAGTAAGGCTTTTCAGACAGCTCCACATGACAATCTCATATGCAAACTAGGGCAATGCAGTCTAGATGAAATTACTATGAGGCAGGTGCACAAAGGGTTGAAAGTTGGTACTCAAAGAATAGTTATCAGTTATCAAAGAGTAGGTTCACTGTCAGACTGGGGGGAGGGCATATCTAGTGGAGTCCAGAAGAGTCCTGGGTCTGGTACTATTCAATACTTTCATTAATGATTTGGATAATGGTTTGGAGAGTGTGCTTATAAAATTTGCAGATGACACCAAGCTTGGAAGGGTTGCTGGCATTATGGCTTGGAATTCAAAA
>NC_133769.1:50806340-50877581 GCF_003597395.2 Chelonoidis abingdonii | reverse complement strand
AAAAGCAAAGCTGACATGCTGTGGTGCAAAAGAAGAACTTCGGTTTCTTAATCTTACCAATTCACATTTCTTGTAATCACTCCAGTCATCTGTACTTAAAAGGTAAGATAAACCTGGTAAAGTATGTTTGAGAATTCACTTGTCTCAAGGTCTAATATTTGATTTTCACTATAAGCCCTGGGGCATTTAAAACATTTTTGTTTGTTTCAAAATACCAAGGACAATAGCCTACAAGAACAAGTGACGGGTAGCAAATTGTATTTTTTAACAGAATCATTTTAATAAACGGTTTTAAAAAAGACTAAAACCACCTCTGAACTAATTCTTGGCCACTCCATGACTAGAAAAGGCCTAACTAATTTTAAACTATTAAACAAGTCATCTGGGCAGACAAAGCTACCTGCCAAGTTTGAGGTGGAAGGGATCCAAAGCGGCTGAGACATTAAATGTGAAGTCTCAGTTCTTGCAGTCGAAATGCCAAACTACAACATCAGGACTCTGATGCTATAATTTTTAAGAGGGCTAAGTGGTGTAATGCTGAACATAATTATTTCACTTATGAGCATCACTCATAAGAAGTAGAGCTTTAAGTAAGTTATGAGGGCCATTTCTTCAGAAGTATATGCCAATCATACCATCAAACAGGGCTGCACTTTGAAGTTATAGCTCCCACCATTTTTGGGATGCCTGCCTAGTGCAATATCGACACATGCTATATCTCTGCTAGTTATGGACTTAGAAGGCGCTTAGTATTTATCTATTTATTTATGTTCATTAAATCTAGTGGGGCAACAAAAACTAAATAAAACTGATCCTCCCATCATATGATCTCCTTTTTTTTCTTCCTGCATTTTTTGTTATATACAGTACAGTACTTGGCCCATTATCAAGGGCTCAAAAAAACCATCTCCCTGATGTTGATGTACTAGCAGCTTAAACAGCAGTTTCTCTGCCAATTTAAACTTTTACTTTTTAATAAAAAATTTAAACCAGGAAAGTAAAACATTCCTGGCTCTTGCTTTTTAGGAGAAAGTAAAAGTTTGAATTGGCACAGCAATTGCTACAGCTCTTCTTTAAAATCCAGTTGAACCAAAACTAGAAATTCTGTTTAAATCTTTGTAGTTGCCCAAGAACATAAAACACAACAAAAAGCAAACTAATATGTTTTACAACTGGGATTTGGAGGGACTAAGCTCCTCTTGTTTTATTTATGTACTTATTTTTATTTTAAACAAAATCACTAGGACCTAACTCATAAGAAAAATTCCCTCTTTGAGTTCAACTGCTAATCTCTATCAAAATATACTGTAACATAAAGCATATACAGAATATATTATTCCTATACCTGTGCCATCACAGGAAGATTATTTCCAGCCTCTGAAAAAAAATATAAATTTTTGGGGCTTTAAGTATATTTTATATAGAGAAACTCGGGGAACTTTCCCAGATATAATAAAACTGCAGGTTCTAGCCTAGATTTCAGCTATTTGCAGAAGATTGGCTAATGCCCCCATGAAGACATATGATGAGTTATCTGCCTTGACTTTTTTCCCCTTTTCTTTTTCTAGTGATGGGGCTTATGGCAAATTGTTAAAGAGCCTCAGACTAAGGTGGAGGAATGTTGTCACCATTTTGTAACTCTTCCTGCTGCTCTTCTGAATTTTATACAACTGTTTTCTTGCGAGGCCCACCATCGACAATAGCATTATTTGTATATGGAACAGATGCATGATTGCTATAGCATATGTCAGCCATGTGTTGTCTGCACTTCCATAAGAAGACTTGGGCTAATTGTGAAAACACTGGAACTAGCATCAGGAGATGTGAATTCTATTCCTCGCCCTACCATTGACCCAGCAAGGTCCTTAATCAGCTTGTAATTACTTGGAGGATAAAGGGTTATGAGTCCTAGCCAGCATGGATTTGTCAAGAACAACCCACCCACATTTCCTTTTTTGAAAGGGTTACTGGCCTAGTGGATAGGGTGGAAGCAATAGACGTGACATATTTTGATTTTAGTAAGGCTTTTCAGACAGCTCCACATGACAATCTCATATGCAAACTAGGGCAATGCAGTCTAGATGAAATTACTATGAGGCAGGTGCACAAAGGGTTGAAAGTTGGTACTCAAAGAATAGTTATCAGTTATCAAAGAGTAGGTTCACTGTCAGACTGGGGGGAGGGCATATCTAGTGGAGTCCAGAAGAGTCCTGGGTCTGGTACTATTCAATACTTTCATTAATGATTTGGATAATGGTTTGGAGAGTGTGCTTATAAAATTTGCAGATGACACCAAGCTTGGAAGGGTTGCTGGCATTATGGCTTGGAATTCAAAACAACCCTGGTGAACTAGAGAACTGTTCTGAATTCAGCAAGATGAAATTCAATAAAGAAAAGTGGAAAGTACTCCACTTAGGAAGGAAAAATGAAATACATAATACAAAATGAGGAATAACTGGCTAGGCAGTAGTACTGCTGAAAAGGATCTGGGGACTATAGTGGATCACAAACTGAATACGTCAACATTATGATGCAGCTGCGAAAAAGGCTAGTATCATCCTGGGACGTATTAACTCAAGTGTCATATGCAAGACATGACAGGTAGTTGTTTTGCTGTAAACAGTACTGGTGTGACCTCAGCTGGAGTACAGTGTTCAGTTCTGGGTGCCACATTTTTGGAAAGATGTGGAAAACTGGAGAGAATCCAAAAGAGAGAAACAAAAATGATAAAAGATTTATAAAAAACAGATCTATGAGGAAAAGTTAAAAACAATGATCATGTTCAGTTTGTAGAAAAGATAACTGAGAGGGACCTGAAAAATGCCTTCATATATGCTATGGCTGTTATAAAGAGGACTGTGCTCAATTGTTCTCCATTTCCACTGAAAGTAAAGAAGAAGAAATGGACTTAATCTGCAGCAAGGGAGATTTAGGTTAGATATTAGGAAAAACTTTCTATCTACAAGAGTATTTAATAACTGGAATAGGATTACAAAGGAGGTTGTGAAATCTCCATCATGGGAGGCTTTTAAGAAGGGAGGTTAGACAAACATCTGTTAGGGATGGTCTAGGTCAACACAGGAGGTCGACAGTCTATGATTCTATGTCCCTATCTTTAAGCATGTCAGTTGTCCCATTTAAGTCAGTGGCTCAGCTCCACAAAGGTGTTCAGGCACCTTACTCCCATTGAAGTCAATGCCTTTGTGGATATGGCCCAAAGTGTCTACTTATATGTTTAAATTTAAGTATGTGCTTAAGTACCTTGCTGAATCAGGGCCTGTCACATTAGTCGCTAGAGTGATTTTCAAATGTACTGAGCATCTGCAGCACCTATTGTCTAAGTGGGATTTATAAGTGCTCAGCATTTCAGAAAATCAGGCAGTATTAACCTCTCTGTTCCTCACATTCCCCATCTGTGAAATAGTGAGAGTAACATTACAACCTCACAGAGATGCTGATGAGCAACAGTTCAGAAACTTCTGTGAAGTGCTTTGAGATCCTCAGAAGGAAGATGGTATAAATGAAAAATATTAAATTGACTTTTTACTTCTGCAGGATCACTAATGTGGGTAATTGATCACTAATATTTTTACTAACAAAGAATTAATCATGTTGTCTTTGATTCCATATATCTTTGTGAGTTCCCTAGGAAAGACATGTTACTCCCAGAGGTTACTACATAGCTGCAATGGTATGAACATCACTATAGACAATAACATGTGCTTCCCTCAGAGCTGAGCCCCATAGGAGCTGTGACTTGAGATTAACAACTATAAACTGCCCTGATTATCAGACAGTTTAAGTACAATTGGTTGGTACTGGTTACCATTTCCTGCATTTAGAGCTATGCAGATTGCTGAGGATGTGGGGAACCTCTAGCACCCAGAGGAGGGTGAAGGGAAGTCTTGGTCCTGTGCAAGACATATTGCATAAAATCCTGGTTCTATTGAAGTTAATGGGAGTTTTGCTATTGGTTTCAGTGGGGTTAGGATTTCACCCGTTTTCTGCAGAAGTGCTGGACAGGCCTCTTCCAACAGGTGCTTGTAGGAAAAGTAAAATATTCTCTTTCCACTGCTGCTCCTCCCATACACATACTTTAATTATGAGTTAATGAGTCCTCCCAGTCTGCTCAGACCTGTCCCCTTGCGGGGTATACAGTGCTGCTTTAAAAGGAGTCCTCTTTTCCTTTCACTGAGAGGAAATAAGGATGTTGCATTCTGATAATTTAATTTCAATTTTGATTTTTTTGTTTTACATTTGTTGACTATAAATTAACCTAAATTTCTAAGTAAAAAGTCATTTTGATCCCCCAAAATTCAACTTTTTTGTTTTGAAAATGTCAAAACAGAATGTATTGACAATTCTGAAGAGCCTTTTATTTTTTTAAATGAGAGATTCATCAGAACTGACCCTTTTCTCTGAATGGTTTGGGGCATTTTCTGACAAAAATGTTTAGCTGGCAAATTCCTGACCAGTTCAAGTTGTTACTACCTTCAGTCCAGATGTACTGGGGGAAAGATGCCTCCTTTGCTCATTCCAACTCAGTACACCCACTTGAGGATATCCCTCCTTAAGGGAAGGAAGAACCATCCTTAAAGAATTTCAAAATGTGATTGATTGTCCCAGGTCAGAGATACAACACCACCTGTGTCATAAACAGATAGCTAAGGGTTAATGTCTCTTTCACCTGTACAGGGTTAACAAAACAGGGACCTGGAACACCTGACCAGAGGACCAATCAGGAGACAAGATACTTTCAACTCTGGGTGGAGGGAAGTTTGGGTGTGGGTCCTTTGTTCTGTGTCTGTGTGCTCTCTAGGCTCTGAGGGTCACCACATGTCTCTACAGGCTCTTCTAATGCTTCGTTTCGCAACTTAAGTAGCAAGGTAGAAAGAGGCAGTATGAACTCTTTTTTTATTGGTTTTCTTTATGTGGGCAAATGTGTAGTTTGCTGGAAATATTTTAATTCTGTATTTTTCTGGATAAGGCTGTTTATCCATTTCTATAAGCCTGAAAGCCCTGTAATATTTCATACTTGATTCGGAGACAATTTTTATGTTTTTTTCTTTCTTTTTATAAATTTGGCTTTTAAGAGCCTGTTGATTTTTTTTTTGCTAGTTGAGGCCAAGGGGATTGAGTGCTAAGTACTCACCGAGAATTGGTGGGCGGGAGAAGGATCAGCGAGAAATGAAGGGAAGACGATAAAATTCCTCTTCTGGTTTTAGATTCACTGGGGTGAATCTGTTTTGCCTCCTGGGTGAGGGGAGAGAAGGCAAGAGTGAGGGGGAATTGCCTACTGGTGTGTATAAAAGATTCAAGGGGGTTTAAATACAGTATCTTCGCAGGGGTAACCTAGGGAGGGAAAATGGTTTATTCCCCTTTGTTGTGAGACTCAAGGAATCTGAGTTTGGGGTCCCCAGGGAAGGTTTTTGGGGGACAGAGTGTACCAGACACTGGAATGTCTGGTTGGTGGCAGCACTACAGGATCTAAGCTGATAATTAAGCTTAGAGGATTCATGCTGGTACCCAGATTTTGGATGCTAAGGTTCAGATTTGGGAATTATACCATGACAATTTCAAAATGTGATTGATTGTCCCAGGCGAGAGATACAACACCACCTGTGTCACACAAATATAGCTCCTTGTTCAGGAGCTATTTCTATGTTACTGAAGAAACCTCCCCTGAGGAACTTATCTAAGCTCCTGAGGGCGTGAAGGCTGGAGTTCTCTTCTGCTTTGCCCCACGTATAGTCATTTAGACAGGCACAAAGAAGGTTTAAAATATTGCCAGATTAGAATGATAGCAATTGACATCCTCTTTGCACTCTCTTCGCACAGGTGTAAATGCCTGCACAAGGGGCAAGGCATTGGAGAATCAGGCTGCTAATTTAATCTTGGATCCTTAGGAGGCTGCACCTTTGGCACTGAGGAGAACTGTTTTACAAAAGTGTTCTGCGGTTTTTAAATGTAAGTATGGCCTGAATTCTTTGTTCTTAGATATATGACCTCGCATTTCAGAATCAAGTTCACCAGTGAGCCATTACTACCCAGGAATTTGTTGCTACCGTGGCATCCACAAAGAGAGGGGGGAGGAGTTAATGGCATGATTACTTGATTCTTTTCATCTTGTGAGGTGGTATATCCATCCCCCCCTGCCACCCCACAGACATATATTTGAATTTCACAGAGAAATGTTTCCCTACTTAAATCCCATCCATACGTCTCTCTCTCTCTCCAGATGGCCGAATAATGCCTATTGCTGGTCATTCAAATTAACATGCACTATGAACCCATTACAAAAATCCAAAACAAACATTACCAGAATTGGTTGGCGTGTTTGTCTAAGTATTTTTGTCAGCTGAAGCCAAGTAATTTAAATTCCATATTTATGCCATAAGTGAATAATGGCTGGCTATTAATAAAGACCTTTTTTACTTTCCACAGAAAATAAGAAAATATAAACATTCCTGTGCTAGAGCAAGCAAGTTCATTGTTGGGTGATTTCCTAACTAGAATCAGGACTACAACCTGCAAAGGTCTGAGGGCTCCCCAAAGCACTGCCTTCTTAACTCTCTGTATATATCTAGCGCCACTCTAAACACTATTGTTAAAAAACCCAGGCATCATTCCTGGGGAGTGGATCCCCTATCTCTGTGTCATTCATTAAGGGGTAGCTTGGCAGTTTGGGTTAGATTGGCTGCTCCTGCTTTACTCCATAGGCGTAATAAACTGTGCCAGCCCTTTTCTTGGTGCAGATTGCTTCCCCCATCAGGCCAGCTCAGCTTTGCTGGCCAGCATGTTGGCATTGGGGTGGGGTGGGAGTGGAAGGATGAGCCAAAGCTCTTCCCTTTTAGCCCACTCCCACCTGCACAGAACGGGGAGTAGCAGCCTAGTGACAGCTGTTTTCCTTCCTATGTTGTGACCCACAATGCAGGATGCCCATGGGTGCCTTATATCCCTTTACTCCTTTCAGCAGCCGGGTCATGACTGAGCCCGGAGTGCAGGCCTGGTACTCCAGAATGAGAGATTTTCATATTCTGTATCATGAGGGATCAAGCAGAAAATGTACACAAAACAATTTTTAAAACCACTGATTGTGCATGTGCCGTGTGCTTAGTATGTGTTTTACACATTTACTTACAGTATCTATAGAGCAGCTATAGTATCAAATCCACAGCCAGCTAGCAGAAAGAAACCTGTATTTCACAGCTGTTATTATAACTGATACTAAATCTTTTAGACACTATGAGAACTGTGACCTCGAGTGAAAAAAATCTCCCCCATAGGAAGATGTTCCATCTCAGAGAGCATCAAGAGGTGTCTGAAAATGTTTGCTCATTTGAAGTGTCAGATGATCTGAAGCTGCCCTGGATTCATTATTAAAACACAAGAGCACACAAACTGAACCCAACAATCTTCAAGCCAGGAACTCTTTCCTTTACAATGGCCTGATCCATCACAAGATACTGTGCCAGGCGCTGCGGGGAAAGGGTTCATCACAGTGGCCCAAAAAAATGTACGTGTCAGCGTAAAACAGACATATCCTACTAAAAGACCAACATAAAAAAGATACTAGCATTGTGCTGCACAGCCTTTGCCACATCATCCTCATGCACTATCCAAAATGCTTCCACATGACTGATCCCACTTGTGCCAATGCCATTCTGAGGAGCCAGAAACCACCTGCAGTAAAGAAGAAGCCTGGCAGGGCTTCCATAGATTCCAAGGCCAGGAGGGGCTTTTCTGATCATCTAGTGTGATCTCCCATACAACATAGGCCACAGAATTTCACTCTGTACCAAGCATGCTGAGCTATAATTTAAGAAAAACAACAATATTTTTCATAGGCGCCATTCCAAATGTTAATTGCTTTTTAGATGTTTCAGCTCTTCACAGCCCTCTAAGTGACCATCTTGTATTTAATGTTTCAAAGAAGGAGCATTATTGTGAAGCTTTCAAAGCTTGGCCTTCTTCTAGGAAAAGCCTGAACATATTTGAGCGCCCTGCAAAATTTACTTCTAGGCTTCCTGCTCCCATGGTATGCGGCATAAGAAACTAGATAGAACAGAATAGTCTTTGGAGACGAAAATTCCCCACAGCCATTTTTTAGAAGCTTCAAAGGGTTTTCACTGGGGTTGCTGACTTATAAACAAAGTCTAGCTCACTGTTTTTCAGTTAGCAAAAGCTATTGGGGCAAATTCAACTCCAAACTCCACAGCTGCAGAAGTGACTCTGGCAGCAGAAGGAAAGGTTTTCACAGGCAATGTGCACATCCCAGCTCCCTAAGGAGTCCCAGTGTGCCGTGGGTCAGGGCTAGGCTAGAAAGAGGGGCAAAGGAGGGGCAAAAGATCTATCACCAGATCCTCCACTGCGGTTTCTTACAGTGGGAGCACATTGAGGCTCTGGGGAGCTACATTAGTTACCCACTCCATGAGATACCTGGCACAAAGCCTGTTTCCCAAGCTCTTTACTGCATCCTTGGATTTGGCCCTTTAACTGTAACATATTACATATTTATACTCCCTTCTGCACTTCACTGCAAAATAGCTGTTACTAGGTTTAAAAGCTCAAACAGGCAAAACACTGATTTGCTCACTATGGGGTACATAGGAAATGTTTGCACCAGTGGAAATAAATACAAAAGCAAAAACGTTATTATACACAATACTACAGCACTGCTTATGATGCAGCACTAGAAATCTAGAGTGGTCCCTTTGTCCTTTATCTCTAATGAAGACAATGCAGGAACATAGGCATCATCTTTGGTTCAGACATCTCTCTCTGTCCTCACACCCAGGCTCTGCGTAACACTTGCAATTCTGTCTGCATTACATCTCCGAGCTCCGGCTTTTCCAATCCATTCACACAGCTAAAACTTGTGTCCAAGCTCTCATCAACTCATACCTCATACCTTGGAACATCATTCTCTCTGACCTTAGCCGATGCAATCTTGCTCTGCAAATATTCAGACTTCTGCTGCAAACATTGTTTTTCCTAGCCCATCGCTTTGACCACATCACCCCTCTCTTTGCATCCCACTGCTGACTCCAGGTTCTCTATCACATCAAACAGAAGCTGCTTGTACTCACTTTCAAGGCTGTTCATGGTCAATCCCCACCCTACCTATCATCTCTTATTCACTATTGAAGGGTCAGTTCCTGCCTATGATCAGTCCACAACGACAGCCTCTACTGCATACTTGTTAAATTTTCCAACAAGCACCTTCGGGTTTTCTCCCAGGCTGCCCCTTCATGCTTAGGAGGAGTTCACCTGCAAAACCACCTCATTACCTCCCTTCAAATCCCTCCTCAAAAGTCTTTGTTGCTGTGAAGCCTACAAAAAACATAACACCACTTAGGCTGCTAGTGCACTGATACCACTGCCTATCATGCTGCCCAATACTGTCTCGTTGTTTGCTTGTAACTCCCCTTTTTTATCTGTCTTCATCTGTTGTCTCTTGCTTTATACTTAGATTGTAAGCTCCATAGGACAGGAACTGTCTGTTGTTCTGTGTCTGTACAGTGCCTAGCACAATGATGTCCTGGTACATGACTAGGGCTCCTAGACACAGCAGTAAAACAAATAATGATAATACTAGGAAAGCTGTGATGTAGGTCTGCCTCTGCATCACAAGGTGATAACATCACATATGATTCACAGTCAACTCTAAAAATGAACATAAATCTTTGTGCCAAAATTTCAAACTCAACTCCCATTGATTTCAATAACTGAATTTTCCCACTAAATTGATGGGAGCTGCAGGTGCTCAACATCTCTGAATATGTGGCCCACTTTTAAGGTCCACATCAGGAGCCTTAAAAATAGATTTAAGTGCCTAATTTTAGGCACCCAATGTTGAAAGTGTTGACCTACTTGCTTAGAAGAGATAATTTCATTGTTAAGGTCCTACTGTTCTGCCTTGAAATCAAACATATAAGCATAGAAGTCTAAAATATTTTCCTTCTACAATAGAACATCTCTAGCAGACTGAATCCTACAAAATATCAAAGTACAGATGAGCAGGGGGATCACTTTCTACCTGGTTTCTATCAAAAGGACTTTTTTTTGGTAATAGCCAGTTATAAAAAAACACACTGTAGGGAAACTGACCAAGGATATATGCACATTGCAATGTCCCAATGACTTCACAACCCACAGGAGTTTTACTCTGGTACATACCATGGTGTTACAAGCATTCCTGGATGTACAACCTTTATAGTATATATACCTCACAAACACCTGTATACTTGTCTCTACAATTCTTTGTCCCCAACTCTTAAACAATAACTAACTCTGCAATGAAATAGGGAATTTGGATACGAATTCAGTGGAATCTTTATCCTTTGATTATGTAGTTGGCTGAACAAAAGCATTCTGATAAATTCTGTTCCAATTTAATTCCTGTTTGCATCTGACCCAGCATCTGACCCACTTTTTATGTTTTAGTAACCCCAAGAAAACAAAAAATACAGTGATACTTGTTAATCATGACATTTTATATTTCATGTTCCAAGCCTTTGGTTTTACCACCCCCCCACCACACCCCCCCCAAAACCCAACAAGAGTTATGCAAATAGATGAAAGCTTGCCATATTCTAAATTCATCATTCACATGATTTAACTTCACTGCAAGAGAATCTGGTCTTTTTTATATTATAATAAATGGAAAATGTACTGTACTTAGGGACTTTATAAATAGCCTTGTACTATAGCTTGCTGTAATTTAGTGCTTTAAAAGGATTCCTCACTTTTCTTGTTCCTAAGTACAAGATTTGTTTGTTTTCTTTTGTTTAAGGATTGTTTTATTTTATTTTATTTTATATTTTGCTTCAGTGGATGCTCTTCTTTTTAACTGTTCTTGTGAGAGGAACTGAGAAATATAATGAGAAACTGAAATGTTTTCACTCTACTGTATACAATTTCCATACATTCTTATTTGATATTTTAATTATTGCATTAGAAATAGTTTTAAAAAGTGCCCCAACCAAAACTCTGTGTACAAACTCAATCTACAACAAATTGTAATGATTAGTCCTTATCTCTAAAAAGCGTTGAACAAAGAGCCCTGATCTGAGAGAGGGGGGTGGGATGGTGGTGATGCTAGAGGAGGTTGCTTTGCAGCAGAGCAGTCAATAAGGCACATTATAAACTGTTTTGAAGATGGTATATTATAGTACATTTTAATAGTGTCCATAATCCCAGTATAGCGTATGCGAGCTAGAGTAAAAGATCAGGTTTGGCATTCTCATTTTCAAATAGTCTTATATACCCAATATCTGATCATTCACTCTGGTGCCTAACAGAGAGGAAGAGAGCAGGTTGCACTGCAAAGTGCAAAACACAGGGAAAATTGCACCCAAAATCCCACATACATACAATCCTCTCCTTCTCCAAGAACAACATAGATTAGGTAGCACTTGGGCCTCTCCTGTCTGACAACAACTGTGTGCAAAAAATGTAAATCCAGGTATAACCACGTGGAAAAAGTAGTTCAGCATCTCATCTCCAAATACACACCCAACAGCATAGTGTATCTGGGTGCAATTTCAACCAGATTTGTGATGCAATAATCCTCCGTCCACAACTAGGAGGATCCAGGAGTAGTGGTGGAGAAAGAAGTTGAATGTAATTCGTGGTACTTTGGATTCTTTTTCAGATTGACTTATTATTGTCACTTCTCTGGTTGTGGGGAATGTATCTGAATAACAATGAGACCAGGGTGTGCAGGTGTTTATATACATAATGTACCAGAGGAACAAGGGTTTCTATGACCACTGGACTTGCACAGTTTCAATGTTGATTTTCTTGCTGATTTGAGGAGTATGTGCTCTGTAATGCTCCACTCCCTTCCCAGCCAGCACATTGGACAAATACCCTTCAGGCTGGGATTGCATACAAGAAGCCACACTGTATGCCCTAACCCCAACAACTTGATCTACATGTATTCTTGTTGGTACATCTTGTTGCTCTTCCCCAGAGGGATTGTGTAGCTTACTTGCACCAGATTTTTCTGGGGTAGGGGTGAATGAAAGAGTAGTTTGTTACTAACACATCCAAACTTTGGTAGCCATTTAGGATTCTCTTCCTAGGGAAGTGTTGATTTGCAGCAGAGCAGCCAACAAGCTTCGATCTTTTTGGTCATAGGCCACCATGACTGACTCAATGCTTTCTCACTGCACCACTGGGTGCAGCCTTTTGAGCTGCTTGCACACTTTAGATAGTGAGTAGCTTTGGGTGCATAACTTTGTCACGGTGTGTTGTAAAACTATTCAGAGGACGACTTCCTATTTCACGTGTAAGTGTTTTAACTCCCTAGAAGAAGAAGAAGAAGAAGATGGGGAAATGAGAGAATAACTTTGTATATTTCTGGAAAATAAAGATCAGTTTTTCACAAAAAACAAAACAAAAACATCCTTCCTCATTGTTCATCCCATCTGCAGGCCTCTTCTGTTTGTGCAATCAGTTGGTGGATTCTGCCTATCCTTTCTCGTCTCCCCACTTTGGTGCAAAACTACTCAATCATTAGATGGAATATGTGGCAGTGAAGATATTTTAGCTTTTACATTTTTTATCATACTAGGGCTATTTTTTTCTTTCTTCTCCACTCTTATTATTAGCTTTTTTATAGAAAATTGGCTTACCAAGAATTTATGAATTAGCAAGTCTATTATAATGATGAATGGTAATTACCATTTAAATCCTGAGTCATTCATCAGCTTGTTCACCATATGTCAGGTGACACAAGTGCATGAATACTTGTCTGGTGAGTATTTCTCAAATGATTGTTATAGTGGCCTGAACTTTGGACCTGTATGCCAAATACTGGCTAATAACATTTAAAATTATTAAAAAAGAATTTTACAGTTAGTTTAAGGGGGAGGTGATGAGAGATAACAGACAACACCAAAGGGGAAGAAAGAAGATGTGATTTTTTTTTTAATCTTAAGGCCCTTGTGATTTTCTGGAGGCACATAGGTCAGGTAAAATAAAGGGCTATTTTGGGGGCTTATTTTCTAAGAGAATAGATAGTGGGCTGCTGAGCATTTAAACCCAGGACACTGGTTCTAGTTCAGCCCAGATTGGCAATTTGTGAGTTATTTCCATCAATGGATGTTCATTTGTAAACATTAAGAGTTGGTAGGTTTGATCAAGTTCCTAATGAACTAGAGCCCCTATCACAAAACCACCCTTGGTAGTCTTAGCAGAGGGATCAAGACCTGAATGGGCATAGTGGCTGAACTATCACTCAGCCTTAGATGTTGAGCCTCAAGATCAAGGTCAAGGTGTAGTGCTGGGGCAGTGTAGGGATGGTTTCACTGAAGTGGGCAGTGTTGTATCTCCTTTGTGGACGAATGGGGGTGTCTGTAACCCACAACATTTTGGGGGGACAATTCAAAACTTTTCACTGTTAATTGGTAACATATGTAACAAAACACACACCCTATCTCTGGGCCTCCAGAGTGCTCAATTCATCATCTTTCATAAGCAAAAAATAATAAAAAGGCTATCCATTGGGTTCATCCTAGAAAAATCTTCCCTTTAGTCTGGAGTAAAATTATAGTAACAGGAACGGGTGCACATTATGCATGAAAGGGATGAAGATTCCATGGGAAAAGTTAACATTAATTATTATAACTTGGAATATTTCTTTTCGTTTTGACGTACCGTATCTATCGCAGGTTTAACAGCTCATAAACTGAAGCCAACTTTCTGAATGATCATTTAATTCTTGAAATGTAACCCTAGACTAAGAAGAAAATACAGTACTGAGATATTAATCCTTGCAGCAGACAGCAATGCTAGACACAGCAGCTTAATGGTGCTGAGCTGAATGGAATATAACAAGTCTGCTATCCTAACAAAATACAGTCTCTGTCTCTCAGTGGGTTAGGAATGTTCTCTCAGTGTAAGCATTGAACATGGGTGAACATAAAGTAACAGTTAAACTGAGTAATGTTGCATAACTAAACTGCAGGGATTTTGTTCAGCTTTCTAGCAGAGTATAAAATCTGAGAGTATTGTTTTAATCAAAGGTCTGATAGTCTATCAAAGTCTCATTTTCTGATCTAGCTAAGGTTGTGGTAGTTCTTTTATATTATCCCCTCCCCCATTAAAAATACATAAGGGTCTGGATTGCTGTTCTAAAGTTGTAAAAACAAAATAAAATTTTAAAAATCTACTCTTAACATTTGGAAGAATTTGATCCAGATCTAAATTTTCCATTAGCCCCCTTTTCTTTCTATGGTGGGCCAAACAAAATCCCAGGATCCTAATACACCTAAACCTTTGGAAAGTTCAGATCCAAACACATATTTTGAAAGATGAGCCCTTCCCAACTTGTCTCTTGGGGGTGTGGTGTTACATCTGTCTTTACTCAGGCCTGCATCTAAAAGGCACAAAACAACTCAAATAGAAAATCAGAAACTGTACTTTCAAAGGAGTGGAGTTTTCTTCTTATACCTGTGAAATCTAATGGGTATCTCAACTTCATAGGGAAAGTTTGCTCACAGGGCAGGGCTCTGCTTACTGGACAACTTGTGAACATAAAGATAATGAAAAGATCCCAGACTATTGACCTGAAAGTCTAGTACAGAAGATTCCAGAAAGAAATTTGCATCATTAGGGGATGGAAAAATAAAAAAAGGAAACACTCTAAGCAATTTTCCTCATAAGCAGGTCTTATGAAAAATACAGCCCCAAGGAAACGGTGGGGGGAGGGAGTGGATTTTGTAGACTTCACATTGAGTACTATTTCTACTGACTTCAGTGGGATTTTACACAGAGCAAATCATTCCTCAAATTTGAGTAAAGGCATCAGAATATTTCCCCAGCTTTTGTTTCTTTCTGTAGAATTTAAACTGTCTATAAAGTAATTTTTTGGCTGCTCATAAGTCATGAGAGATGCCTATAGATGCCTGCAAAAACCATCTACCATGGGTTTCCCCAAATGAAATGAGCCACAAATCTAGTCAGTATAACACTCCTCTTCCTGATCTAGGAAATACATAATGCAGTAGTCAGATGAGGGGTCTTTCTCACAAGACTTTAAAAAACCTTACTGGTGGCATTTAATGTATTCCTGGGTCAAACTAGAGCTAAGGATTCCCACTGATGGCCCCACTAGAGGCCCCCATATTCCACAGGCCGCCTCTGTATGTCAGCATGTGAAGCTGATCTTTCCCAGCTGACGCTGGTCTAAAATTTCTTGGAAGCGGTTGGGGTGGAGATGTGCCAGACAACCTTAAAAAATAAATCAGTTACAAATGAACCAGGGCAGCCCCCAAGGCCCAGAGGTAGGGCGGGTGTTTTGCTACATGCAATACTAATTAACTGTGAAAAGTTTTGAGCAGTCCCCAAAAATGTTGTGAGTACCAGCTACCTTTTATAAAAAAGGGTCATAAAAAGAAGATAAAAACACAGTTCCAGTAACTGAAGGGAAGCATACCAGAGTTTTAGAATATAGCATTTAGGTGATTTTATTTTATTTTTAACCTGATGTGATGCTTCATGTCAGAAACAGTGTCCCTTATCATAACTCATCTGCCATAACCCAGAGTGAGGCAACATTTTTATACCACTTGTTACTTTTTTCCCCTTCCCCTATAATTTTTTTCCATACAAAAACTACTTCAACCTGCAAAAAGGCTTTGGACTCGGTCCTAGCTAGTCAAAACTTAACCTGTAATTAGGAGTCCTGGATCACTGGGAAAAGTAGGCATTCTTTGCTCTACCTATGGGTTCAAGTAACAGTAGGGAGTGAATATTCCAGACACAGCACATTCTTAGTTCAGGGGCCTCAAGAGAGAGTTGGAATTGTGCTAGAACAAATTGATTTTGGCCACCCGAAGAAAAATAATCGTAGTTTGCATGCATTTTTGAAAGCAGTCTCTAAGAAACTATAATCCCCTTAAACAAGTCTAATCAATAGTAAATAAATGAATTGTAGTCTCTTTAATATCTAAAAAGTAAAAAGATCTGAAGCTGGTAGCCTCCATGGTGGATTGAATGTGTTTCACTGGCCTCTCCTACTGGGTCCCAAAGATTTTCAAGTGAAATCTCATTTCTTCATACAATTTTAGACTAACGGGATGTTTTTAAAAAATGTAGAATTAGTAATCTAAACTAATTCCTTAGAGCGCATGGTATAAATGAAGGAGTTTGTGGCACATAAGTGAGGAGTTGAGGGGCACTCATGGCTTAGTTACGTAGATATGCCAAAAGCACTAGTTTCTTATTCCAAAAGAATACAGCCCACTGATAAAAAGTTGGTCATGCCAATTTCTGTCTGTACTTTACTTCATTGGGGTATCACATGCTATAACAGGGGGCCAAATGTGGCCCGTGCATACATTCTGGATGATGGACTAGAGAACTATTCAGATTTAATTCAGGCTAAACCACTAAGTAATTCTGTAATTTATTTAAATCATACTGGCTCTCCTATGCTTCACTCAACCAGTCTGGTAAACTGAGTGAAAAGCAGAACCAAATAGAAACATTTTCTAACTGATGGAAAACAACATAGTAAGCCAATTACTCAGAATGTATATTCTTTGGAATTGTGGAGATAGTGGGCTAGATGGACCAGAAGGTAGCAGCTGTCAAAGATGGCTTTAAGTCTTCTTTATGCTCCTCACCATGGGACCTTGCTAGGGACTAAATGCTGCTTCTACTTCTTATGCCCAGTTCTAACTCATGACCATGGCCAGAGGGGACTATGCAAGCAGCTGGGGATCACCTCAGGGTAGTATCACTCCTGTCAGGCTCTCTTTTCCATGGACATCTCTCTCTGCTGGGGCCTGGTAGGGAGGGTGGCAGAGGAGCTGTTACAGTGCAATGCAAAGCAGCCACATTGGAATGCAGGATCAAGGCCCGTGACCTAGTGGAATGCCATATTTTTATGAATCACGGACTTTCCTAAGGGACCTTATGTACATCCTAGAAAGTGCATATATGTACTGTATATTTGCTTGACATTCTTAATAATAAAAAAAACTAGCAGAAAAGCAGGTTCTTAGTGAAAACCAGATGCTGCACCTGAGCTTAGCTTTCCTGAGTAAATAAATGACAAAATAAAGGGTGGAGGTAGAATTTAAAAAGTTATTATATTAGATTAAGATTTATTCCAGAGGGACTGCAGACAAAGTCAAGCCCAAAGAAGATTTTTCTTTTTCAGAATACCTGATGGTAGATATAGTAGAAGAATCAGATTCAATTAGCTTTTTAAAATATCCCTCTTTTTTCTTTTCTCTGCTTTATCAGAGAACATCAGGAGGTTTTTCCTAATAAGTGCAAAGCTTGTTCAACTGGTTTATTGTGTAAACATCAGATGATAAGGATCATATTAGGAATAGATTATTGGTATGTTTAAGGATCCATTAAGTTACCTGATACAGAGACTATGTACTGACGTATGTGACCCATAAATATTAGATTTGTGGGAGGAATAAAAAGGCATAAGAATATGTAGATTGATTTTTCATTGAATTTAGTTTTTGGAAATTGTGGTACTTTGCAGTACCATTTTAAATAAAATGGGCTTAACAGTACTTTGATGTTTGGTTGATAGAAGGGCATGATTCTAGCCTAAGACACATTAAAGTAAATATCGTTAACGCCATGGAAATCAGTGGAGTTGCACCTCAGCAAAGAAGATAAGAATCAAACCCAGACAGCCAATCATTTCATTTGAAATTGAATAGTTGTTATAGGAAAAAGCAAGGAAAATGGTATGTAAAGGTCTCAGTTTGCTAGAATCGCTACGGTGAAAGTAAACAGTAGCATGAGAGTCTACCAGGGATATGAAGAGAAAAGCATCCTGGAAATTAGTATTATGTATGATGACTTGCCCTACTGTACTGTTATCTACCATAAGTGTCGTTAACAGTCGGATTTAATATGCAGAACTTACATGGCCAGTTTCTAGACCTTGACTTTGCCTGTTAAGGAGATCCCTTATGTGGAGGAGACTATTACTAAGATCCTGTAGTTATTCACTGTGCTGAATGAAAAAAATATTCATGCCTTTAGGGGTTGCGGGTCCTTGCTGTGATTTACATAACGTACTTTGAGTTGGCATGGCAGACACCAATTATAGAGAACTTTTGAACTGCACTACCTGTAGCTCCCAGTGGAAGCCATGTTTCCGTGTATTAAATCTGTACAGAAATGACAATGGGGGTGGGGGGAATAAATAAATGGAGCTGTGAACATTATAAGTAAACCTTTGGGAACAACAATGTAAGTATCGTGTGCAACAGATAATGTAATTTTGCATAACATTGCAGAGAACATCCAAACCAAAGCAAACTCACAAAAATGGCAATCGAAAATAGGGAGTACAGCTGTAATGAAGACTTGCTTTCCACCATCACTGTGGTTTTGTTTTCCCTTTAAGGCAATGATCTGGAAAGCTGAAATGTTTTCTGTTAGGTTTTCGCTTGATAAGGAAGGTAGGACTGGGCAAACAGAATAACAAATTTAGCAGAGTTGTCACATATAGCATAAAGAAAGTAGTTCTGAATAGCAATCTGAATCAAAGGTTTGCTGGGTATTTGGCCAAAGCATTGGGAAGCAGAGAAAGTAATATTCTGTACGGAAGTCTTTATGACAGTATTCCAACACATTAGTGGCCAAATTTAGAGCTAGTTTTGACACATTGATCTTTCTGGAGTAAGTGGTGGCACACTGACACACTGCTCCAAGAGCAGATCTGAAAGGGAATTGTGACTAAGGACTTGGCTACACTCGAAACTCCAAAGCGCTTCCGTAGCAGTGCTCTGAAGTGTAAGTGTGATCGCGGTGCCCGTGCTGGGAGAGAGCTTTCCCAGCGTTGCAGGTACTCCACCTCCCTGAGGGGATTAGCTCCCAGCGCTGTGGCACTGTTTACACTGGCGCTTTACAGCACTGTAACTTGCTGCGCTCAGGGAGGTGTTTTTTCACACCCCTGAGCGAGAAAGTTGCAGCGCGTAAAGGGCCAGTGTAGCCAAGGCCTAAGTGATTCTGTCTGTGGCTTCCCCTTGCTCTAGGGCAAAGTAATCTGCCAATAGTGTACACTTGTGTGGTAGGGGAGGAATGGCCTTGCACTAGATGCTTTCTCCCAGCTCCTCTGTACTGTGATCGTAATGACAGGCGCTTGCACAAGGCATTGAGGAAGCATCCTTTACTCCTTCTGCACAGCATCATAAGAGAAGGTCATGATCTCTTTTTAGGTTTTAGGCGTAGATCCTGCAACGGGTCATGCAGACAGGTCTGTGGGCCCACACAGAGACTCAATGAAGGCAGTGGGGCTCAATGCAGTGCTAGAGTCTATGCTATGAATCACTTGCAGGACTGTGGGGCTTTGCCTTGTGAAGTATGTGACGGCTGTTTGAGAGGTATTTCTTCTCTCATTTTCAGTACTGGCTTGAAGCACTTTTGGACTTTTATCTTTAGCACTTCCTGAGACTAGGAGAAAAAAACCAGTGTTCTTGTGCCAGCCATAAACATACATATGAGTTTCTTTAAAAAGCTTGCAGTTTGGCATAAGAAAGAACCAGACTCTCTCAGTCTAAGCTGCTGGCTGTTGCACAGCTATTCATGAAGGAGGAGGTGGAGGAGAGAGAGGAGCATTAGTATGGGATAGGCAAGAACACAGACAGATCTCACAACGCAACCCGATACATAGGGCGTTTCTCAATCTCTACACTACAGTTAGTCACTGGAGCAAAAAGTCAGGGCCACTTCCCTTTGCTTACAACCGGTTCATTTCAGCTGTTAAAGTGCTGGCTGCTTGGGCTGCAGCTTAAGTTGAATTTAGCACGTCTATGTGATTTCCTGCTATGTGTTGCTAGTATTTCCAGACTAGCTTGTCTCTCCTTGTTTGCTCTTAGGTTGTGATGGCTCATTGAGCTCTGGAACCAGCATTATCCACCTCTGCCTCAGGCATGCACTGTAAATTTGGAAAGATCCCCCAACCCTTTTGTTCTCCTCAAATAAGTAAAACAGAAGCACAGAAGTTACCATAATGTGAACCATTGGCAGCGTCAGAAAAATAACCCGAGACCTAATTCTCTGTCCCCTGATTCTCCTTTGAATTATCCATTTAGTTAAAACTTCCTGTGACATGTAGTTGTGCAGTAGACAGAGCTGAATTACGGGTGGTCAGCCCTCGCTGCTGCTCCTACATGAGCAATTACATTGGAGTACTGGAGCACTGCAGGAAGAATGTAGCACAGTGACTATGTTCACAGTGCTGTATTCAAAGGTGTCAAATACCCTACTTGTTGTCTTCAAAGGCCAATGAGAGGTCAAGATGAATAACATGGATTTCCAGCAAGTGTATGCATACAGATTACCTCTACATTCGCCAGAACTGTTTGTATCTGGTTGCCATCACTTTCTGGGGCAATTGTGCACAGCTGCTGTGTGCCTCAGCAACAGGACTTTCATTGTCAGGCTTTTCTGGATAGGTTCACTTAGTGCTGAGAAGAATAAAGGCTGTCCATCATTTATTGCTTTAATCATGTTGGCCCCACCGCGTGTGACAAAAGAATGGCCAGTCTTTAAGCTTTCCACCTTCTAGCACAGTATCCAGCATTTCCTGCTGCATATGAAGAACTCATATGCATATATGATTGTCACTCCTTCCACCTCCCACCCCCCCTGGCATGGCCGTATTAAATGCATAGGGGCTGCAGCCCAGGGCCTCGAGGCTAAGGGGGTCCCCACCGTCCACGGCCGGATGCAGCCCACACTGCTTCTTTCATCGGACTATAGCAAGTCTTCATGCTGCAGGCTGGACTCCAGTCTGAGACTTGTGCCCCACTCCTTCCATGGGTCTGAAGCCACAAACGCGCTTTCCGGCATGTCCCTGGGCCCTAGGCGAGGGGCGTTCAGGAATCTCTGCAAATGTGCCCTGCCACCAGCACCAGCACGCAGCTCCCTTGGCTGGAACTGCAGCAATGAGAGCTGTGGGGGCAGCACCTTGCGGGTGGGCAGCATGCACTGCACAGAGTGGCTGGTCCCTCCGCCTAGGGGCTGGACATGCCGGCCACCTCGGGGAGCAGAGCAGTGTGGAGCCAGGGCAGGCAGCAATCCTGCCTTAGCTCCACTGAGCTGCTGCTGACCAGGAACAGCCGCGAGGTAAGCACCTCCTGAACCCCAGTCCCACCCCAGCCTGAAGCCCCATCCTGTACCCAAACTTCCCTCCCAGACCCCGCACCTCCATCTGCACCCCAACCCATATCACAGCCCTGAGCCCCCTCCCACACCCAACCCCCCATCCAAGCCCACACCTTGAACCTCCTGCCACACCCCAACCTCCTGCCCCATCCCTGTCTCCACCCTCCTCCAGCTGGAACTGCACCCACTTCCGCACCTCAATCTCCTGCCCCAGCCCTGAGCTCACTCCCACATTCCAACTCCCCAGAGACCCCACAAAATCTGATAACCCCGGGCCCACAGGAGCGTTAATCTGGCCCTGCCTCCATGCTCTGTCTGGACAGCGTCCATTGGTGCTCCAAGGACTTAGGGGGTAAAAGGGTGTGATTGGTTAAAAAGGGGGATGTGGAGGCAAGGATCAGCTATTCTACAAACAATTCTCTCTTCTGAAACCACTGGCACTAAAAGAGGAAAAAAATCAGTGGAAATCCCACACCATGTCTTATATCTCTTAGATACTCTAGTACAATACGCCGGTAGAAAAATGTCCACTGAGTTAACCATGTTTCCAGGGGCAGAGGGTTCTGGAAAACTTGTAGAGGGATTGACCTTCCACATGCATATCCCAACCTACAGGGTTGGGGGACAGTGCATTTCCTCATGGTTAATTGTAGACATAGTAGTAGAGTGAGCAACATTTTGTGTCTATTAACTTTCTTAATAAAAGTCACCATTGCTGCAATTGCTGATTTAATTTTAAGTTACAAACATTGTATTCACTGTGCTCCAGGTGTTACCCTATAAATATCATTTAATATTCTTGAAATGAAAAGGGAAACTCTTGAACCATTACACACTTTTAATTTTTATTAAAAAATGTAAAACACCCTTTTATATCATGTGACATAATTGCCTAAATCTCCATTTTCCTGTCTGTCTAAACCTGATATGCAGGGTGCAGTTTCAAACTTCCACCTAGTGATTATGGACATTTTGTTGAGGTGAACTTTGCAGCATATCAAAGTCTAGTGAAACTAAATGAAAATAATTTCACAGAGTGCTTTTGCATATATTATTAAGATTCAAGACCTGATTTTTTTCCCTTATAAATAGTGTCCCAAAGACCTGTGATATCCACTGTGTTAAGTGTTGGGTTCAAGAGATTAAGGGCAATGACTGGCATCTAGTTCACTTTTATTTCCATCTCAGTGCAACCTCACATCGCTATACATCTGTTTTGTTGATTCAGAAGAGCACTTGAGATGCTTTACAGTTGATTTTGACAAGTGCTACAATTTGATATGGGTAGATAATTCTTGCTGAGATGATTTCAAAAGTACAGAAATTATAATTTTGAGTAGATATTACCTTGCTTTATTATCAGAATTTTCATGTAATATACTGTGCACTTAAGCTTCTTAATCACATTTCCCTTTTTTAAAACATTACATTCTTTTCATCTAATCTAGTAAAGTAGCACAAATTAAAATATTGTTCTAAATATATCTTGTTTTTTTCTGCACTGCCGTCAGATCATTTAAAATCCCCCCTTCTTAAAAAACATGTTCATTCCTACCCTTCTTCCCAAAACTGTTGGGTTTGGGATTTAATTAACCAGTAAGACAGGACAGACTGTATGGAAGGGCTGATTAATGCACACCTTGGGTGCATTTCACCTCATGCTTCCAGCACATCTGAGGTGAGGATTAATCAGTGCTATGGCTTGGTCCAGAGTGTCTTATTGTGATTATAAAACAGGCATTTGAAAAAAAAAAATGAAAAAAAAAAAGAAAAGAAAAGAAAAGAAAGCCACAACATATTCTTTTACCATGGAAGATCATCCGAGATAGATTAAAAAAAAAAAAAGATTTACGTGAAAACACCCCAAACACAATAGAACTATTTAGTGTACATGTTTTACGCAGTGATATAAAAGAGTTGTATTCTGTTTGGCAGGTTTTCTGATTTCCTACTTTTTTTGGTCCTTCTCCTCTCCTACTTCAATAATTGTCTCCCTTTTTCATATATTTGTTCTTCTTTCTCCCCTATGTATTTATCATCTTCCATCTGTATTTACCACAGTGTGGGGCTTCTCTAGCCTTCTTCCTGTGGTTCCCATGTGCATTTATAAACCTAATTCTTGGTTATATCCCTGTATATCCAGGGTCATCTCAGTGAGCACTGTAGTGAAATTAACTCTGGATGTACAGTGGTATAGTGACAGCAGAAGCAGCCCCGAGTTGGACACTTGAGGCAACATGCCCTAGTGAGGCACTTAGGGCTTGTCTTCATGTATAACACTACAGTTATGGTGCAGCTGTGTCATGGTAGCAGTTTAGTGAAGACTCTACTACATTGATGGGAACCCTCCCATCAATCTGGCTAATCCACCTCTTTGTGAGGTGGTAGCTTTGTCGATGGGAGAGCATCTCGAGTTAGGTAGGTATAACTATATCACTCGGGGGGGGGGGGGGCTCATGCCCCTGAGCAACATAGTTTTACCAATACAAGTCTGTAGTGTAGACCTGGCCCTAGTAGTAAAATAAAGTAAGAAAGGGCATACCAGCCCCCAAGTTGCAAAAGGTCTCAAGTCCACCACTACTCAATGCTTCTTTCACCAATCTCACAGAAGCACCTCTGCACATGGTGGATTTGGATGGTTTGGGCAGAACTGGAGTATTAAGGCATGCTTTGGGGAGCTGCTACATTATGTATAATGCTCCCATGTGAACTGGCAGCTAACGCCACAAATACATAGGAGGAAATTAATGCCATTTCAAGCAAAGTTAACTTCTTTGCAGCTGCATACATGTCCCTTTTTGGAGCTCGATCCAAAGCCCGTTGAAGTCAATGGAAAGACCTTTGGAGAAGGCGCACTGGATCAATGGTAGCACTGATTTTCAGAAAGCTGTGGTGCCAGGGGAGAAGAGGAGTTGGCCCACTCCATGGGCTGGCACACAAGGCAGAGCCCTGGGATCTCTATGAATTGCCTGTGGCTCTTTGGGCGTCAGTGGAAGCACTCCCTTGCCTTCTTCACAAGGCCTTCAACCGCCATCCCTTTGAAAAGAGAATTTGGCTGGAAGTCTGTGAGTTTAAACTAGTGGAATTTCTGGAGGAGTTTTTTTAATTTTCTCTCAAGAGGAGAGAATATAGCCCAGAGTTTTTAAAATACCAAAAAGAAATTAAAAGCTTCTCAGTGTGGGGGAGTGAATAGAGGGTCCCTCGGGATCAGAACAGACTAGCAGAGAAGAGAGAAGTGTCTGGTGTATTGACTGGGGGAGAGGGAAACAAGCAACAAAAATAATAAAGCAGGGCTGGGGCTAATACACAGGAGGGAACTGAGGGAATTTAAAGATGGAGGGAGAAGGTCTGTACAAAAAAGATGATTAGAGCAGCAGACGTGAAGGTTGGGGATGGGAATTCTAAAAAGCCCAGCTTCCCGTCAAACATAAAAAGTGAGGGTCTGAAACTGCAATCTCTGCTCAGGGGAGTACTCCTTACTTATGCTGGTAGATACATTGAAGTCAGCTATTCATGTAAGGTCTGCAAGAGGGGGCCCCCTTTTAATGAGAGAATTTGGGATCACATTTAATTGTATTCTTTAAGCCATTGAATCACTCTACATGGCACACTGATGTTGTCTTTCCACTCTTTATGAGTATGTTAAAGCTTACCATCCTCACAGTCAGGTGATTTCTGTAGCCACCCACAAGACATTAAAAAAATACTTTTTATACTAGGAGGTAGGGTCTGACCCTGCTAACTGTATGTACATAAGTAGTCCTTGCTGACACAAGCTGTATGTGGACTAAGGTCTGAAACTTACATTAGCGTTTTTAACTAAGAAAAAAATACAAGGCCCCATCTTGATCTGTATAGATTTATTCACTTTTTATTTCAACCTCTGCTATTAGTCTGCATATTGTGAACATTTCAGTTACATAAACATATTATTGAATATTATATTTAGTGTTGCCCATATGTAGGGCCTGATCCTGCAATCTTTTACTCATATGAGTAGTCCTCACTCAAGAAAATAATCCCACGGAGTTTTATTTAAATTAAATAAGTAAGGAGTACATGGAGGAGTAAGTGCTTGCAGGATCCATCCCATAAATAGCAAAGAAAAAGCAAGTAAGGTAATTTATGCACAGCTGGTGATATATATATCTGTGGCTTCTAACAAAGTTTCCTCTTGTGTTACATTTGTATTCATATATGTCAAAATGCAATGTTATTTCTTTTAAAAATAAATTGGAAGCACAAGTCTGTGGTGTATGATTATTTTATTAACTGATAAATCAGCTAAATCTCAAGGGCATGGAGGAAACATATTTATTTAATTTATAAATAAACTGTATCCATTCAGCATTCCCGTCCTTTGTTAGGAATATGCACTGCACTAACGGATGTACAGAGGTGGTTAAATATTTTCTGCAAAGTTAGACAAAATATATTTTTTTCATTCTCTCCACACACCCCCAAACTAAAACACACAATACGAACACACCTATATTAACAAAGCATTCTGGAATGCTGATGCTTTCATGACACTAAAGCCAATGTTTTATTCTGCTTCCTAACTTTAAGCAGCCAAATCCATATTTAAGCACTTTAACTAGGTGGCCTGAATATCAACAGTTCCCATTTAAGTAAATGTGAGCTGTTAGTGCTGAGCACCCCTGAAAGATAAGGCCATTTAGATCCTAGTGCTACAATGGGTTCCACCTGTGTGGAGTTCCACTCCCTTCAAATTAGGATTCGAAATGTGAACATTTTCACCTGTTTTCCAGAAAAGTGTTATGCACAGTGAAACCAGTCTTAAATGATAACTCAAATGACCAACAAAGGTTGCTTACATAATAAGAGTTGTCTTCTAATAAGATAGAGTAGAGACCTGCTTAGTGAGAGCCCTCTTGTGTCTTTTTAAACCCTGCTACCCAGAGACTTCAAGCATCATAAGTGTAGGAACTATTTGGGCTTATCTCTGACATGAGCCATGTCAGATGCTACTATGTAAGACAGCTCTCTCAAATGATAGTACTATGAAACATTTGCTGCTTCCAATATCCAAGCCAACTTCTGCAGTATTTAGTAATATTAACTTCAAATTTTAAGTATCAACCCTCTCTAGAACCACAGGTTCAAATCCTGTCAGAGTTTACTTAATGCAATTTAAAACACCTTTTCATCATATATGTTAACATGTTTAATATGAAAGATTAGTCCATAATTGTCCATTATGGGGACAAAACCTGCATAATTATGAAATAACCCTTTTTTTTCTATCTTCTCTTAGCTTTGCTCTCATCCTATGTATAAACGGAATTTTAATTTAACAAAGGTGAGTTGTCTTCACCCCTACTGGCTACAGTACACATTCTTTCTCTGTCCACAGTGCCACATATTGACTGCTGCTGTGTATAGTCTATGGGGCTGAATCACAGTGCTCAGGGTCAGCTGCAGCTGATCGAGAGGAGGAAGTTACAACCTTACAAAGCAAAACTTTTGGCAGGTGTAAGGACTAACATTCATAACAGGAGAGCATAAGACACTAACTGTTTAAGTACTGTACTTAAAAAAAAATCTTTGGTGTGATCCTGAAACAACTTACTTATGTGAGTAATCCTTTCTGATCTGAGTAGTCCCATGGAAATTAATAGGAGAGCTATCCTTAGATTCTGCCAACTTTGTTCATATTGAGTAGCACGTTAATGCACAAATACTCCTATTGATTTCATTGGAACTCCCTGTGGAATAAAATTTTACTCAGCATCAGTAAGTGTGGCAGGACTGGCTCCTTAGTAATGGTTCAGAATGTTACCTTTTTTTTAACACCAATAAGTCAATAACATACATTTATCAATCGGAATATAAAGTTTATAAAGATAGGAACATCAATAGTGACACTTGAAGGGATAAAAATAATATAAGCCCTCTTGTGTCAGGATATTAACCAAACAACAAGGTTTATTCCATAACTATCCATTACGGGGATTCTAGCACCTCTGTCTGAAGCATCTGATACAGGATGAGATGGTCCACTGAGATGATCCAGTATTGCAATTCCAACTTTCCTAAGCAGCATCATGCACTAGGTGAATTCTATGATTTTTGCTGCTGCATAGAAGCTCTTGTAAAGTGCTTGGTCCGTTTGAGAAACTTAGCGTATTGTAGTAGTGCTAAAACAGGGGTCTCAAACACACGGGCCGCACGCTATTTCCTGCGGCCCACCATAGGTGCTGACTCCCCGCCTCCGGCCCTCCCCACCCCAGCTTGCCATGTCCCCGCTTCTCCACCTACCTCCCAGCGCTTCCCGCCACCAAACAACTGTTTGGTGGCGCTTAGGACTTTCTAGGAGGGCGTGGGGAGGAGCGGGGACACAGTACGCTCAGGGGAGGAGGCGGAGAAGAGGCGGGGCCAGGGTAGGGATTTGGGGAAGGAGTTGGAATAGGGGAAGGGAGGGTGAGCATGAGCTGTATGCTATTCTTGCTTATGCATCATCAGCAGAACTTTTGGCTATGAGTCTAATCCAACCCCCACTGAAGTCAATGACATTCTTTCTATTGATTTCAATGGGAATTAGACAAGACCCTAAACTCCAGTTGCAGAATATAGTACTGGTGAAGAAGCATAAATTAGAAAGAACGCTGCTGGACTGAAATTACAAGGTACATTTGCAGACCTGTGTAAATGGGGCCACTCACTGCAGGAGCACCTCCTAATGGGTACTCCACTCTTTTAGGCCTCTTGTAAGAATCCCTAATCCAGGACAGAACCACGGGGTTTACTCTCCTCCTGACCTCCTCCTTGTATCTAGCCAACTCCCTTTCCCTCTAGGGAGTGGTTGGAGACCTCCACCCTGCAGCCTTCTTCCTGCTGTCACTTCCTGGCTTTATCATCCTAGCCCAGGTCTTCCCCATGCTGGGCTTTATCTTCCATTATTTCTTATCAATCCCTGGCTTCCCTCCAGGTACAACATATAAGGTTAATTGGCCCTTTCTAGCCCACATTTACCCACTCAGGGCTCGTGTGGGATGGACATCCCATCACAGCTTGACAGAAACATTTTTTAACTCATTCAATTAACAAATTAACGCTGCCAGCCAAGTGGCCAAAAATGAAAAGACTGTCAAAATTAGCACTGACTTTTTGCATTGCGGTTTTTAAAAAGTTAATACATTGACTTTTAATAGCGTACTGTGTTACTCTTCATTTTGGACTATACTTTTGTATCATTGTATTAAAAGGTGTCAGTGGTGCGGTCCTCGGGCCAATGTACTAGCCCTCATGTGGCCCTCGTGGTGATTTGAGTTTGAGATCCCTGTGCTAGAATATGAAAATAAATAGTGCTGGCTGGCCAGTCAGATTTTGATGCTTTTAATATTGATATTGCTTGTATTTTCATCTAAGTTTTCCTTTTTATTTCCGTTGCGAGTAGCAACTGTTCAGCTGAGAAATCACGTGCATAGTAAACTTCATGGGTCAGCTTAATCTCTTGTGAAACCTCATTGACTTCACTGGAGTTAACACCAGAGATTAATTTGGCCCCTTATACTTTTTTCTGGAATATAAACTCCACTTGCTCAGCTAAATTATCAAATCCAACTCTCCACCTACCAGCTTCTAAATTAATTAAAACCATATTTCCTTTACTTCGTATGAATTTTGTGGATTTTAGTGCTCATAATAGTAACAGCTTATTGACATGCACCATGCAAGCTACCTCACATAAATCTGCACATGCACTTCCGTTTTGACTGGAAATCTCCCCAGATATTTTAGTTTTGGACCTGTGCTCAGCAGAAGCTGCCAGCTGTGCTAAATCGTGTAGTATGTTTTCTGTGTGGCTTTGTATTCACTACAGATTTAGTCGAGACTGCCACACTCATTTCACTTGTGGCGCAAAACAAAATTCGACATAGGCCTCTAGAGAAGAAAAGCTAATGCATTTATCCACTACACACATTGTCCCCTTGTATATTTATTTCACAGTTCCTCAGTTGATTTACCTTCTTTATGGAATGAAAGAAGGGCAAAGATTTCTGCCAGGTGATTATTGGCATATGATATCTTTTTACTATGCAAAATGATTTCAGTTATGAGTCATAATGTTATAATGTTACAAGATAATGGTGGTTAATGTTACCCCTTAAAATGAGGCACAGTTTAAAAAATATCTGCACATTTCTGTATATTGAATGCAATTTGAGTAAACCTTAATTTGTACCACTAGTTTTGATTTGTGTTATAGCCTCTTTCCTGCTCATAAACACACATACAGCATATCACAACTAGCAATTAAAATAAGCAAGTTCTAATATTGTTATTACCTACCAAAGATTGGGGTAGAATGTTACCTTGAAAGGGAGTTTTATTGAAATATTAAAATGAAAAATAATCTATTGAATTATTTCATTGAGCTAAACACTTTCCTCCAAACTATAGAGTAATCAACAGACATTAAACATTCCCAAACTGGTGTTTGTGACACTTGAATTGAAGTTGGTAGAAACAGGAGTTGTCATCAGGGTACCTTAGTCTGTCTTATCTACTTTCCCATGGAAATTACATTTCTATTTTCCTTTGGCACTTAAAAAAAATATTCAAAATGTTGAATGACTTAATTTAATGAATGGAATATTATAAATGGAATATATTGAAAAATGTAAAGGAACTCTGCTTGCCTTTTCCAATATGATTAATATTTTATTTTTAAGAAAAGCAAATTAAAGAAAAATCCCCAACCTAAGGTCAACAGTGCCTGTTTAAGGGAACTATCTTATTCTATTCTCTTCAATGTACTGTCTTTTTCAGAATATTAATAGGGGAAAGAGTGACAAGAATGACTTAGACGTACATGTCAGGAGAAAGGGTCAGCTCTTGGCAGTAGGATGTTAATTCACATCCATTAATGAAATTTATCCTCCTTACTGTCTCCTTCTCTCTCTCTCTCTTTTTTTTAAAAAATAAAAAGGTCTCTTTTTGAGAGAACATCATGGACTTTTCACAGGAGCTGAGAAGGGCCACAGGGGCAGGCCGAGGTAAGAGACTGACAATCTTCAGGTGATTAAGGAGACTCAAAGGCTAGGTAGACCTACAAAATGAATAACTATGGACCCAGAACCATGCCATAAGGCTCAATGGCTTGTGATTTGCAAGTTGATAAGACAAGAAGATTAATAATGCTGCATGATAATGGCTGCTCCCTCTCAGCTGGGGAGATGGTAATGATCTGATATTGCTGCAGGAGCAGTTCAGTGTGCTGCAGAGAGGAGGGTGCGAATTTACTCATCCCAATTGGCCCTGAGGATATAGAGATTTTGAAAAATGGGAATGCAGTTACAATTTTAATTAGATTTAAAGTTTTTAATAATTTTGCTGAAATGAGGACTTCAAAGAACATATTTTGCAGCATTCAGGCCCATAACTCCTGAGTGACAGTTTTGGTTAATTTGCAAGTTTTCAGATCAAACTTTGCCCCTGGCTCCATGCTGAGGGTAAAGTAAAATGTCAATTTCTTTCCTCAGTGATCTCAAGCATCTTATTTAGGCAGGTGTGCTGAATTCTCTTATTCCATAGACGTTAGCTGAACAAAACTACTCATTAAAATATATGCTTAGGAAAAAAAATTAGCAGCATAAATAAAATCAGTAGTAATAAAGAGAATCAATCAGCAAGAAAAATGTACAGCAATATACAACATAAAAATTTAAAGAAGAATCAGAGTAATATTGTATATAAAAGGTGATTAAATGTTAGCATATGATTATGCTGTCATTGCATATTATTATCAAAGAATGTTTAATTTATACCCTGTTTAAAATTAGAGGTAGCTATGCAAAAGGATATTTTTCTGCTCCAGACCATATTTTCTTTTCCTGCTGAATCCACACATATACTGTAAATTTGTGATTCAGATTTGTGGTTCTGAATTAATTACGTTAGATGTCTGAAGTACATTAGTTCTTTGGCAGTCTACAAGGCAGTAATAATAGGGAACGATGTTGTCAGTCAATTTAAAGTCATCATTCAGTTTCTGCCATCTCCATCCCACTTCCTACCTTTTCCAATGGTTTGGGGGAAAACAGCCTGCCAGGAGACTGTTTTAACAAGCACCTTCTTGAACAGCACTTTAAAACAAAAAGTGAAATAAAAAAAGCAAACAAAGCAAATTGATAGAAATAAGTTGCATGTCATTTCTCATGTAATAAAATATTTAGCTGTTCGAGGCATCAATGTGACAATCCACCTTAGTGTTTTCTTTTCCTTTATTTAATTTATTTTTAAACAGGCACACAATCTTTTTGGTTTTCACTTGGGACATGGTTAAGAATATTCAAAAAAGCATAGCTCTGTGATCACCATTCAAGGTCAGAGTCAGGGTTTTTTCATATGTCTACTACTAAGTGATGACACTGAAACATTGAAACAATGGAAGTTGACTGTTCAAGCTTATCAGAGCATTTACAGGTAGAAGTTTGATAAACTTGGATCATTTCAGCTAGTACTGTTAAAAGAGACCTGAAATTAATCAAAGCAATTAGCTTCATCTCTGATTTATACCGGGTCTATGCTTAGTGTCTGAATCACTCTGAAAGATCATGGAAACAGTCCTCATGCAGAAAGCATGTACACAGAAAACAAACAAAATACAGGAAAAAAGTGAATCACTGTTGTCATTAATGTAGAATCAATATAGTACATTATTATTCGGTCCTTTTATACCAACTCTACTCTTTCAGAAAATCTCCTCAGCACAGCAGTACAGCTCTGCAAGCTCCTTCACAGTGGATTTTTTTCAATGCTAAACATTACCCACTGGGGAGCACACTCAACACCCTTTCCAATTTTCTTCTAGGACCGGCTACTACAAAGGGATTCTCTTTGCCAAGGTACATCTCGACCTGGAAACCTGCTAAATGGTAAGTCTGCAGATTCTGACCTGACTGAACCAAGAGTGACCTGTAGCCTATACAAAGCTCTAAATTGTATGTCTAAGCTGTTTGCTAATTAACACATCACAAAGGAAACTTCTTTTAATTAAATACATTTACTTAGTCTTAAACAGTAAATATCTTAAAGAGTGTTTATTTTTGGTTAAAAGATATAATTCTGTTAATTAAAAAAAATTAAGCAAATTGTTGCATGGATCAATTTGGTAACGGTAGAAATCACAAGATCATTCCTAGTATTTTAGTATAAAATTGAGCTTTAAAAAAAGAAGAGACAGGATACAGCAATTCATAAAACAAGAAATGGCCCTCTCAGAACACAGATGAGCATGGGAGCTCAGAAGAAATCAGAAATTTTGCTAGCCATTGGTTTCCACATTTTTAGGAGTATATATATGAGAGAGCCCAGTGCCACCCACAGATATGACACTGCAGAAGCAGAAATGTGGATTGAATGATGCAATGTATCATCTGCCAGGCAACGATCTCCCAGTATGACAATCGGATGCACTCATGGGTATTTTAGAAGTCCCTGTGGGTACAGGAAAGTGGAGATTACACTGATTCTCGACTTGTGATATGAAAAGTGTTAGTTTGATTTGGACAAACAATATGCAGTCTGATCTATATTCAAAGAGTCCATACCTCTTGAGGCTGCAGAAATGGGCTGGCAATTCTACAGGAATAATCTTTCTAGTTGTTTTCAGCACTTCTGTTGTCAGTGCCAAATGGAACCTGCAATTATAGAGGTGTGTGAAAATAAGAAATACATTTCTTTATAAAGCTAACTGGATTTTTTTCAAACCTCAAAAAAATCATTTAGGGTTTGGTTCCAGTTTTGGGCAAAGGTTCATGTTTAATCTGATTTTGTCCCAGATGGCTCACAGATCCCTATTCTGAACCATTTTAGTTTAAACTGTAAAGGTAAACACAAGAAAAAGAAGAAAATCTGTTCATAAATAATGTGCATGTCCCTCCGAAACAGGACAAAGTGTTCATCAGGAATGTGATTAAAAATGGCATTCTGTGATGATGCTTTGAAATTGAAAAAGATTTAGTACGGTGTACGCATGTGGTTTATTAGGTGAAATTCTGTAAGGTGAGTTTTATAAAGCAAATTTCCAGGCTGTTTTTTCAGCTGGATAATGTATCAAATTCAGCTTTTCCCTCTTCAACCAGTGCTTGTTATTATTTCTGCTTTTGTGCCCAAGTGTTAAGATGATGCACGGTATTTGCTGATTCAAGCCTATCTAAGCTTTTAAGAGGAAAATCTTGGATAAGTTCAATTTGTTTGAGCTAACAATCTTTGCAACTGTTTTTATCTGCTCATCTTGGTGCAGCGTTAGATGTAAGCTACAGGACCACAGTTGTAAACAAACACGAAAAGTCCATGGAACATTGCTGAGGGTGAGAAAAGCCCCTCACGTGAACAGCTGTGCCAGTCTTTTGACTAGTTCAAAAAAATTCTAAAAGCACAAACACATAATGGTCTAAACTCAGCTGGAAAGAATGACATACCAACTAATGAGATAACTGTTCATTAAAGGGTTGGAAAGCTATGTTATTGTTGGGAAGTAAGGATGTTGTGCAGTTAAGGCATAGCACTGGACATTTTAAGATTTAGATTCTGTTCCTGGAGTGCTAGAAAATTCCTGCATGACCTTAGGCAAGGCACTTTATAGCTCCGTGCCTCAGTTTCCCTGTTTATAAAATAGGGAATGTTACTTTCAAAATGACTCCTATGGGCTAATCTAGGAGTAACATCATTGAGATTTGGAGGGCGACCAGTCTTCTCCTTTGAGTCAAAGCAAGACTATGACAGTAGACACCCAATCAGTACAGAAAACAGAGATTGATATAAGGGACAGAAAACAGCCCTTTTATGAATGGCAGATTCTGCTGGGATCCTCCACTGACCTAGATAATATGCTCCTGAACAGGTTGGCCCTTTAGAAAATATCCTCTGTGGGAAATAAAATGCCATAGCGGAGTGAATGGGAAACAGGGAGCGAATCAGACAGCAATATGTGGAGCCAGAGAGGCCTTGCTGGACTGTTGAAAGAAAAGGGGGCAAATTAAAATGGCTTTTAATATATTTTAAAAGGCTTTGACGTTTTAAATTTGAAGTCATTGTGCAAGGAAAGAAGGACCATTTTCCCCATGGAAGGTAGCTAGCTAGCTGCCACAGGGGTGGAGTGGGTGACAAGACAAGAAAAAGTACTAAAAACCTATTTAAATCCTTGTGCTGTCTTAAGAGACTTCTCAGCTTTATAAACATTGCTAGCTTCATTGGGACTGCATGTTTTACATCAGTGTATAACAGCAGTGAATTCCGCAATGCTGTCTGTATTTTATTGGGAAGGCGTTTTTCACTGCATCTTTCACATTCCCTTCAGTGCTGATACGCAGTCATTACTTATCCTTGTGAGAAAGCAAAGATGAAAGCAATAGCCAATCTCAACTATCTCCATTATCAGAGCTGAGTGAATAATTTGCAATGAATAATTTATTAAAATGTCACTTTTTGTCAGTTTCTGAATTGTCCATGGACAGTTTTGTGAAATTCTTGCATTTGTTCCTTATTCAAGAATTACTACAGTGGATAAATATATTGTTTGTCTGCAGAATGTTAAAACTATAAATATTATAATCAAACAAACAATTCATAATTCACATTGGGCCAGATTCTCAGACCGCACTCTGTCCCCTTACGCTGATCTTGTGGCCCACAGGGGATGGACAGCCACCCCAACAACTTTTGCCCCCCATATCCTACTGGGCATGCTGTGGGTGGGATTGTGGATGGAGTGCTCTGCATACTGGCAACCTTGGGCTGTTGGAGTGGCCTATTGGGATGTTCCAGATAGCACGAGTAGGAGCTTCCCAGTCACTGCTCTAAAGCGTATCAGGGCTGAACTGGAATTCAGAAATCAGGATGAGAGGTGGTGCAGAAAGATGGTGGGAAATAGTTTCCAGCACTAACTGGAGTTCAGATGCACTTGAGGCTCTAGCCCACTGTAACTAACCTTATTCACCAAATGAGCATGAATTTCAAATTTCAAATATGGCATTTGAGCATACAATTGTAAATTTGCTTTTTACTAATCCGTGACCTAATACGGATCAAATGGTTGAAAGCTCATAAAAACAATCAGGAAAGGGTCACAGACATGGTGTAATTGAGTCTTTGGTGGCCTAATGGCTATAGCCTCCCCAGTAGTGGGTCAGTGGTAGAGGACCCCAGCCCTGCCCAGTCCACTGGGCTCCAATCCAGTGGGGTTGACATCATTTAGCCTCTGAAGGGGCCCTTTGAGTGACCCTCTGTGACAGAATACACCCCTGTATTCACACCCTATGTGCTATTGTAATAATCTTTGTACAAAGTATGCTTTGTAAAGTATCATTAGAAAGCTTGTAATTTGCTGGTCAGTAACACCTGATAAAATATGCTGGGGAACACTGTATGTGAAGTTATAAGATACCACTATACAGTGTTATTAACACATGTTCCAAACCCCACAGCCCTGCCCAAACTGAGGCTAGCAAACAGGTCTGTCCTAAACAAAGGAATGTGTGCTCTGCTTAATTTGCATTTAAGCAGTAAACAGAGTAATCAAACAGGAAGAGTGCCCAGCTGGAAATGTTTTTCAAGGGAGGGACTGAAACTATAAAAATGACAGACATATTCCCCAAGGGACCTCTCTCTCTCTCTCTCTCTCTCTCTCTCTCTCTCTTTCTTTCTCCCCATCACAATCACTGCACCTGAAGAGACAAAGGAAGCATTCACTGGACTTTGGGAGAAGAGGTCCCTGACCTACAGGGTTTGGTCAGTAAGACTGAAAGCATGTGATGACAAACTTTGTTTGAATCTGATATAGTCTGTTAAGTTAGGTATTAGTAAACATCTTATCTTTATTTTTCTTTTTAACCATTCCTCACTCTTATGTCTCATTACTTGCACTCACTTAAAATCTATCCCTTTGTTGTTAATAAATTTGTTTTATTATTGTATCTAATTCAGTCTGTTTAAATGGAAATATCTAGGAAACTCCATTTGGGGTGGCGAGTTAGTTGCATATTATTCTCTTAAAGGAATAACAGACATAATATATCTTTTATTGTCCAGGAGAAGGCTGGGCAGCATAGGAGATACATTTCAAGGGGGAAATCTAAGATTGAGGGTGATTTGGAGTCACCCTGAAGTATAACCAAGACTTGAGTATAACCCAAGTGCGGCAGCAGTTTACAGCTACACTAGGTTTGCCAACCCTCTAGGATTGGCTGGGAGTCTACCGGAATCGGTATTGATCTCCCAGTGACTATTGAAAACAACCCAGGACATTTGAATAGGCTGCTAAAAGTCTGGTCAGCAGCACAGTGGGGCTAAGGCAGGCTCCTTACCTGGCCAGGCTCCATGTGGCTCCAGGGAACTGCAGCAAATGAGAGCCTACAGGCAGGGACAGCACATGTATCCACTTGGCCGCCCCTGAGCCTAAGAGCAGGAGGAACATGCGCTGCCTGAGGTAAGTGTCGCTGGGACCTCACACCCCTCACCCCATCCTGCACCCAAACTCCCCTTCTGGAACCTGTACCCCAAACCTCCTCCTATACCCCACCCCCCCTGCCCTAGCCCAGAGCCTCCTCCCACACTCCAGATCTCTTGGCCACACACCACCAGCCCAGAGCCCACATCTCCTCCTGAACTCCACCTCCTTGCATCAGCCCTGAGCCGCCTCCCACACTCTGAACCCCTCAGCCCCAGGCTGGAGCCCCCTCCCCCACCCCAACCCCCTTCCCCAATCCTGAGCTCCTTCCTGCACCAAAACTCCCTCCTGGAACCTACACCCCAAACCTCCTCCCACACCCCAACCTCCTTCCCCAGCCCATAGCCCCCTCCTATACCCCAAACCCCTCATCCCCAGCCCCACCCCAGGGCCCGCACCCCCAGCCAGAGTCCTCGCCCCCTCCCGCACCCCAACCCTGCGCCCCAGCCTGGTGAAAGTGAGTGAGGATGGGGGAAAGTGAGTGATGGAGGGACAGGGGATGGAGTGAGCGGGGGAGGGGCTTTGGAGAAGCCGTAGAGAAGGGGGAGGGCAGGGGGAGGAGCAAGGGTGTTTGGGTTTGTGCAGTTAGAAAGTTGGCAACTCTTAGTTACACGGACACACAGGGTGTGGCTTGCATGCTGTTCGGCCATTTGTGAGCGGCTCAGGTGGGAGCTACCTCAGGAAGGCATTGCAAGGCACCCAAGGTTGCAGAGCAGGGATGACACTGCTACTCAGTAGTCTGGATCGTTCCCTGGTATGTCACAGCCTCTCTGGGTCACTTTCTACCACTGCTTTCCTCCCTCAGCTTCTGGTCTCAGATAAGGGAAAGGGCCCCGCGTGGGGTTTGTATACCCCATCACACAATGTAAAATCTTAACTGGCTTTCTCATTGAAATGAATACTCAGAGAAAATGTGCCCTCTATTTGTTCAGCATTGTCTCTCTATCTAGTATAAAAACTAGAGTTAACTGGAACAGTATTACAGCACACACATCAAGGGAAAGAACAGAGGAGGGTAAAGAAGAGATAAAAAGAGAGAGAGGAAGGTGAGTCACACTGTACAATTTGGATTCAGATTTGGATTTCAAACACTCCAATGTTTGTGGGTGTTCAGACCCATTATTTTGGTTTAGTCCATCAAAAAAAATTGCAAAATTTGAAAGCGAGTTTGAATTTTGAGCAACTCCATTGTCCATAGGTGCCTGAACCCTGGTTTTGATTTTGGCCAATCCCCCCCCAAAATATATTAACAATATCCATATATACATTTGCTTATATTTTAATGTAGTAATCAAAGTTTAGCAAATTGAGCACACATTTCTTTTTCATTTAACTACTACAAGTGACACTGACAGCAAAGTCAAATATGCCCTTAGCACAAAGAAAAGAAGTAATGGGATTATTGTTTCTAAAGTTCTGTCTAGTCACATTCAGCACATATTGTATTTCCCTGCATAACAACAAGCTATCAACACAATCTTCTCATTTCAGGTTTTCACACATTTTCTTTTTGTGAATCTCTGTGAGATAGGCAAGTTGTCTGTGACAAAGCTCTGTCGATCTCATAAGAAATTGAAAAATGGGAATTACAAAAGGAAATTAATAGCCACAGTCAATAATGTAGCTACATCAACCAAACTTGTGATAGAGGGACAAGCTATAGTGCCACTCCCTTATTGCTATTGTTGAGGACAAGTGACAAGCATTTTCTTGTGGAAAACAAAGCTTTTCAAGGAGGAGGCTTGTTTTCTTACATGTTCATAAAGTCCATGTACACTTATGGTGCCATGACCATTCCAGAACTTTAAGCACACTGCTTCCACACACATACCAGGGAAATGAGGCTGACAGCTGAATCCAATTTTGGGAAATCCAATTCAGTACAGCATATGTTTAGAAGGAGGCAACCTTGGTGTTCTACACCAGATCACTCCCTGCAGATGCACAATGATGTCCTCACCACAGATCTAAGTCAAATAGAGAAACCAGGAGTTTTCCCCATCTTATGCCCCTCAGGTACTTGAATTTCATCTATAGAGAACCCAGATTGTAACCCATCTGGGAACCTTACTTAACAGCCACAGCCCACTACTTAACCCATCAAGTAATACGGTTGCTGAACTTCATAACTCCACTATAGGAGTATGTCCTTCCATTGACCTAGCTGCATCTACAACAGGGGTTAGATCAACCTAATTGCAGTATACAAGGTGCAAAATTTTTCACAGCCTTGAGTGATGTAGCTAGTCAAGTACAGTTTTAGGTGTAAACCAGGTCTAGGAAGTTTATAAAAAGGAAACACGTATAACTACAAAAGACGAAGATAACTACATTTTTGAAAAAGTAAACTGTGTCATTTTTACAAATCTTGTCAGTTACCTATGGTGTGAAGGTATGAGAAAGAGCAGAGGATCAATATAGGAGGATCAATAATTCTCACTTCCTTTTCTTAGCTAATAAACCTTTAGTTAGTTTACTATAGAATTGGCTACCAGCATTCTCTTTGGTGTAAGATCTAGAGAATCAATTGATCTGGGGTAAGTGACGGGTATCTTGGGACTGGGAGCAATCTGATGTGGTGGGATTTTTGGTTTTGGTGACTTTTTATCACAAAGTCCAGTTTGTCTGTGTGGCAAGATAGAGTGGAGAGTCTAAGGAGGCTGTCTGTGACTCTTTTGTAAGACTGTAGGGTGATCCAGGGGTTCACATTTGTTACTGGCTTGGTGAAATCTAATTATAGAACACACCACCAGCTTGGGGTATCTGTCCTGCTTTTCTGACAGTCTGCCCTCAGGTAGACACTCACATTTGTAAGCCACTCCAGACAGTGTGACATCTCCTTCTCTACTTCTTTTCCCATCCCTCTCCCTGAAAACAATCAGAGACAGCAGGAGGAGGAACTGTTCTCAGAGAGCCTCATTTTGACTTCTCACCTGCAGTACTGATAACTCTTGTTCAGCCTTACTGAACCCTGGGTCCCTAGACACCAGGAAATGAATCTGCTACTCCCTCCCTCCAGCTGTGGCGGAATGCTGCTATGCCAATGGGATGAAATGCTATAGCAATGGGGCAGAATGCTGCTAACAAAATACTGGGTCCAACACCAAGTGATTTCGGGAAGGTCAGGTTATTTGAATACTAAACCATGTTTTGACCCACTTTATATAGCACTTTCCTTCCAAGGATCTCAAAGTGTTTTATTAACCAGTAAGCCTCTAACGGTATGTCTATGCTGAAAAGAACAACCCACAGTTCCGAGTCTCAGAGCCCAGGCCAACTGACTCAGGCTCATGGAGCTTGGGCTGCAGGGCTAAAAATAGCAGTGTAGATGTTCCCACTGGGGCTGGCACTTGGGCTTTGAAACCCAGTGATGGGGGAGGCTCTCAGAGCTCAGGCTGCAACTTGACCAGGAATGCTTACATTGCTATTTTTAGCCCCACTGCTTGAGCCCAGCAAGCCTGAGTCAATTGACCCAGGCTCTGAGACTTGGTGCCATGGGTTTTTCTTTGCAGTGTGGACTTATCCTAAGAGCCATTCCAAAGCCCACTGAAGTAAAAATGCATCATTCCACTGACTTCAGTGGGCTTTGGATTAGGCCCTAAAATAGATTTTATTATTATTATTGTTATTCTCACTTTACAAATGGGGAAACAGAGACACTAAGAAATTCAATAATTTGCCAAAGTTTTATATACCAGTGCAAGAAATAGAAAACGGAACCCAGTCATTCTGACACCCACTCTCCTGTTATAACTACTAAATGATACTGCCTCACATTAACAACAAAACTCCTTAAACACTATTTTAAACAATGTGGGGGTTATATTTATGTTATTGCTAAGTTTGCTCTCATTGGTACAATATTTCTTACTGATTTTCTCTTGAAAAGTTAATGATGCACTTTGCAAATTTTTATACATGTCATCATAGATCAGTCTGATCCAACCTTTTTAATATAAATATAGCAGGAAATGCTTGAAAACCAATTTACCAGCAGGTAAATCACAACGATCTGCAAAGCAATTTCTCTAAGATTCTGTTTCCTAGGACAAAGTAACTATTTGTGCAAATTATCCATATTTTACATTTATGAGACATATAGGAGTGGGTTATTTGTACTGAGTTACCATAATCTGGCATATTAATTTTTATTTTTGTAGATATTCAGCTAATTGTGATGCACTGATTGCCTTTGTTGCAAGCAAAGAATTTTAATTACATTAGTAAAATGTAATTAATAATAATTACATTATTACAACTGCACAATATTAATTAAAATTACCTTAGAAAGTGGTTCTAACAAATGTAAGGGATGCTTAGAAAAGATATATCTACTGTAGAAATGAGAGCTGGTTGGAAATATTGAAAATAGTGTCAGCCTTCTTGCAGATCTCTTTTTTTCCACAGACTGTTCCACTGGTGGCAGCCTCTCAGATCTACTGAGAGTTTGCATACACAAAATTTTCCTGCTGTTGCATCTCCTTTGGTGGTAGAAATATTGGGAGCACAAGTATAAAGCCAGCTCCAATTGCCACTGGCACTTTTAACATCATGTCATTTACACCTGCTCCAAGGTAGCCACAAGAACTGTGTCAGAATTAGCATGCCCACTATTACCACTACTAACAGAGTGGTGCCCATGTGAGGAACAGTTAAGCCTGTCACAAAAAAACCTCTGGGGCCCAATCATACAGTCACATCTGCAAGGTGGTGAACCCTTGTGGTCACACTGAAGCATATTGACTTCAAGGGAATCCATACAGATGCAAATATTTTAGCTGTGTCCAGACTTAACAGTGATGGATTCACACATAGGCCTTGTCTACACTGGCAAAAATATCACCTGCAACTCATCACCAGCGCAGCAAGGGCTCAAACACAAGCATTTTTAAACTGCCTGTGTCCTGTCTACACTACAGCTTCCTCTCTTGCTACACCTGACTGCAAGTGATCTACCCTGGCTACCAATGGGGTCTTTTTTTTGCCACTGCTATCACAGTCATCACAATGTCCCCCTACCATTGGCTGCTTTTCTTTCTCCAATCTACACACATCCTTGCCTACTTATTCAGGCTTTTGCAGAGATAAAAGGATCTGATGAGAAATATCTGTGAAGAGGAAAGGAGGTTTTTTTGGGGGGAGGCATGATTTCTGTTGTGTGTTATGAGGTTATTTATTCTGATTCTGCAATTTGTGATGGGTGCCTTCAGGTTTCAATAGGTGCCTTTTGGAAGAAAAAAAGTTTATAAATCAAAATCAATCATCAATCAATTTATTAGAGCTCTTCCGAAGTATCTCCTCCTTTGCATAGTTTAAACAAGCACAAGAGTTATTTCTATTAAACCAGGTCTTCCAGCCACTATAATGTTAAAATTGATTGCAGCAAGTCCCAGTGCTTGAGTAATCACATCCCAGCTAATGTCTATGTTTTGTTGGGCTAACATGGGTTTCCATTTTATTAACAGTGTTTCCAAGCTGCAGGGGTGGAAGGAAGAAATTTGATGTGACATAAAAATAATGCTTCTAAGACAAAATCTAACCATGTACCCTTCTGTCTAGGTGTTTATACTGCATCCATCACCATAGTATCTCAGTGCCTTCTAAAATTCCAAGTTAAATTTCCAAAAACTAATGACAAATAGATCTAAACTGAACATACTTGCTCACGCACATCAGTGTGGCATGACCCGATTTGTAAGAAATCAGAGAAAAAATAATGTTTTCCTTTTATTTCTGAAAACTAGCTTTGCCCTTATTGGTTTTTAGACAAAATATTGGGGACAATAGATCTACAAACTGAAAAATGATATAAGCACTATGCAGATTTCAATGAAAATATTATTCTGAAATTTCATACTCTATATCCTGTGTTCGAAACAGTAACATGAAAAAATGGAAAACAAAATCCAAATATTATGGGGCAAAACTGAGTTGTTCATGTAAGTTAGAAACATACCATGAGGGCTAGTTGCTAGTACTATATCTATCTGTATATCTACTTACACATCGATATCTTTACTGGATTAGGGAAATATGGTATAACAATAAAAGCCTCTAATTGAAATGAATATGAATTGTATGTACTATGCACTATCGCTACTTTCTGCAGCTAATTTAGAATTCAAGAGAATCATATGAAGTCTTTTACTGCTTAATTAAACTTTTGTAATGCCTGTTTTACCAAGATGAATAAAATGCATAAATTGTATGAGGTGACATCTAATGCACACAAAAAAGAGAAATGTAAAAAATCAGAACAGTGGGTACATTAAACTGATTCTTAATAATTGAAACCAATTTAATCATTTGAGATTATTTTATTCTAGCTGACGTAATACTGTAGCAGTTTTATTCTAATTATAACCTGTTTCATTTTACTTTGCCTTTCTAGTTAATTATTACAGTCAATTTGTAAAATGACATGGTTCCATATTTGCATAGGTCACTATTAAATAAAGGAATAGCTGAAATTACTCTAGCATTGAAGTGTCAACTTTGGTAGAAGTCAAGAGGACTTCAAATGTTCTTCTAACACCACTTAATGTGTTAATGACCACTATTAAACTGCAATTAAAAGGCCAGGGGAAAATGCATGAAATAGTTAATAGAAAAATAGCAGAGACACAATTAAAACACTTCATTTTTGACTAATGGAAAATAAAGTGATATGCTGAGAGACGTATAGTATGAATCTATGCCTAACACATGACAGAGCTGACAGTTTAATAATAACAAATCATAGGCTGCCTTTTTGGAGCATTACACATCAGCTTAACATTAACATCAGTAGTAAACAAGACAATGTGATGATTTTACCTTGTATTTAAATTACTACTTATTATGGCACTAAATAATAGCTTTAAATAACTTGGTGTCCAGAGCAGTGATATACTGTGTATATATGTCAGAGACAGTACTGAAAGATATGTTTAAGTTTTTGTCATCCTAAATAAAGGATATATGTATGTCTTAGCTCTGCAATCTACCACATTTGCTTTTGAAACCTTCCTTTGAATGCTTAACACTGTTATTAGGGCTGTTCATTCACCAAAGGAACAAGTTATGATGATCGTATCTTAGCTCAAAGCAGACCAGATTTCTAGGAATCAGAATTTGTGTGTGCAACCCTTATTTAAGTAACCCAACTAATCAAAGCTATGCAAAAAATATCAAATTAAGCATGGTTACCGCAAAAACCATTTTTATTGTGAGGGGAGCAAAGTAATGCAGGATGATGCATTTCATAGTCAAAGCTGCAATATGTTCAATATGAAAATTAATGCTATGTTTGAAGATTTAAACACACAAGTCAAGAAATTCAAGTTATGGTTCCCACAGGAATTGAAACTTGACCTCCATATGCATATATAGTATATTCTATTACTGTTAAGTTTTAATCATTCATATAGTATATACCTCTGCTATATGGCTGAGATCTGTTTGCTGTGAAAAATATATATTTGAATTTCCTGATTTTTTTGCATTTAAATACTCATCCATAATGTTACATTAGCTCGTAACTAGATTCTGATCTCAGTTACACCAAAATAAATCCAGAGTAATTCCATTGATTTAAATAACCACAGAAATAAACAAAAGTTACTCTTGATTTACAGCAATGTTTTTGAGGGCAGAATTACTGGAGGCCCTAAGAGCCTGATTGTGCCAGTGTAAATCAGCAGTCATTTCTGCTGGTGTAAATCAGCAATTACTCCTTAAATCAATGAGCTCGATTCACTATGCCCTCTTGTACAGTCATTTCTACCTGTGCAAAGTGTTTATAAAACACCATCAGATCAGAACATTAGCATTTTACACTCAGTTTGCACAGGGACAGACAACTGCACAAGTTTCTGGGCAGTAAAGAGTCAGTGGAGTTCCACAGGTATAAACAGATGTAAGAATAGAATTAGGCCCACCTGTATTTATTTCAGGGAACACTCCATTATATAGAATGCATATTCAAACAAGGAGGAACATTCAAATTACATGAATTAGAATTAGAGCCTCTAAACGTGTTTATCTGAAATTCTCATATGTGTGTAAGTTCACAGACTGGAGAAAAATGGACATAATCACTGACATTATTGAAATAAATGCAGCATGTGCATCTCCAGAGTTACATGTACTCAAGTTTGTTGGTGTCTAAATCAGTGCAGCCTGGTATGTTGTTAAAAATTAGTGGACACTTACAGATTGTTCAGCTGCAGGACCAAATCTTCAAATATTTATGACTTCCCTATTTTGAAGGGTGGAGGGTTAGGGGCTCCCCTCAGTGGCCTGAGTTCCCTGGCTGGCTCTTATCATGGCCTGGCTTGGACTTTCAGCCTGGCCAAGAGGCGTGGCCTCAGAGGAAGAGGAGGGGCAGAGGTGGGAGTCTCAGGGGAAAAGGAGCGGCAAGGGTGGTACTAGGGAGGGGCATGTGTCTTGCTTTTGCTTTTTGAAAAGGTGGTCATTGGGTGTGGGCTACAACATGTAGGTTGAGAGCTAGTTGAAAGCAAACAAATCCACAGGGCAGCAGGAACTGGGAAACAGCTATGACCTTGCTGTCAGCAGTTGAAGAGCTCATCAAAGGTTATAGGACCATGATTGCTAATAATTTTAAGTATTGAGTAGCTTGGTAAACCCAGCAGCTTCTGTAGTAATCATCTGATAGGGTCTATGGGACTCTATATACCCTGCTGTGCTATAAATAGGTACATTTGATCAGGAAGTTTAAACTTGCCACAAATCCTGCAGGATACTATGCTTCCTGACTCTCACTGGAGATGTGTGGAAACTGGATTTTCCATTTTGTAGGAAATTTTGCAATTTCTAATTTTCTTCCATTTCAAAATCGAACAAAACCAAAAAAAATCAAAATTTCCCATGAAATGAAATTCCCAAAAAACTTCTATTTTGAGTTGATAAAAATGTTTCTCATTCTATAAAATAGAAACATTTAGCTCCAATTTCAACTTTTTAATTCTGTGTGTGAGTGTGTGTGTGTATAAAACCAATTTCATTTCACAAAGTCATTTTGAAATAAAATCAAAATGTTCAATTCAGAAAATGTCCAAATGGAACATTTCAGAATTATCATCATGCTTCATTTCATTTTTTTTCTGAACAACTTTATCCAAATGTTGATTTAGATGATAATGGCATTTTTCATCAAAAAAAACCTTTTGACAAAATATTTCTGACCATCTCCATCACTGAGACTCAAACAGGAACCAGTTGCCGAGAGAGAGAATGCAGCCAAGCTAGATTACAGTAACACAAATACTATGGCTACTTTATACATTATTTCTTGTTAATTAAATAAATCAATTTTCACAAAACCTGCTTCAGTCATCACTGAAACACTTGTGGACTCTGAGAGGTCACCGGCCGCAGGACCAGGACCTGTTGGGTCAAAGCAGGGGTTATTCATAATTTGCTGAACCACAGCTGATCAAGCTTTACCCTTGTCTACATTTGCAGTTACATCAATTGCAGACAATCAATTGTCAAAATGGCACCATTTACTATAGTAGGAAAGGCCTGAGTGAGAAAAAAGAAACAAGTGTAGATTAAGGCAAAGACGATTCAGATGAACAGAAAACCCAGGAGGAGAAGAATGGAATATAGAATCAGAAGAACAACAGAAATATGGTAGGATTTGGAGCTGGGGAACAAAACACAAAGAAGGGGTGGGCCCTCCTAGGAACGAACGTGAAAGAATGGTCAGTAAAGGAGATGCAGAAAAATAAACAGAGTAAAGGGAAGGGATAAAACAATAATGTCCCAGCTTTTTCCTCTAAATCTTTATTCACCCTCTATACTGCAAATGGTTCAATTAAATAATATCATAGTTAACTTGCTGTAGTTTTGTGGTTTTTAAACTGGTAAACTACAATCATTTTCAAAATGAAATAAAGTAATATCGGCAAGTGAAAATTCAGTGACACAAAGCAGGTTCTTATATTTGAAAAAAAAAGCATATTGGCTTCTTATGCTTATTGAAAACAATATTCAAGAGTGTCTGTATTTTAATCTGCTTAATTTTCTAAAGAAACATTTTTGACCAATCTGTAATTGCTTTGGAATATTAGTAGAATGCCTTGGTCATATTGTAAGATAGGAACTTGATGCTGAACCCAAAAGATATGTATATATATTTAATTGTAAAGTTGAGAAAAACGTATACCTATTTAAAGCAGGGATGACAGTTGAGCATTGTGATGTATCATTTTGACATGAACTGAATGAGGTAGATTAGTGACTGACACTAGCAATGTCAGAATTTACATTGCAGCACACACAAACTCCATGGAAATATACTATTAGCACTCACAGTAAGCAGTGATGAGTAATGAGATAAAAATTGACAATGTCAATAGTCATAAGCCCTCACAGTCAAGAATAATGAACTGTACTATGTATGTGTATATTAATGTGTGTATATCTATCTTCACTATCTATTTATCTGTCCATCTGTCTGAAATGTACCTAAAGTAACTTTAATTACAGTTAAGTTATATGCAGCAACAAGCACGATTTGAAATCATAAGTGAGACAACTAATTTTAGTGCTGGTTAATTAAAGTCAATGGGACAAATTTTACCACAAATTATCCACGTATATCTTGCCATGGATGGTGTATGGGTGCAAGTGAGCACAGCATTTGGTCCTTTTTCCTACAGTTTAAGGAGATAATGTACTACTACTTCCCTGTACCTGAAATTGATCCAATAGACCTGCTAGTCCACATGTAGCAGGGAAATGCCTGACTTCAGCATGAGGAAGGATTGGAGAATTTGGCCCATAGTAAGTACAATAATGCTAAAAGTAAAATGGATACACATTTGAGAGTGTGTTATCAAGTAAGGAGCAGTATGGCCTAGTGATTGGACTAGGAGACTGGTTCAGAAGTTGGGTCAACAGAGTTCTGTTCCCAACCCTGTATGATCTTGGTTAAGACATAGGCAAATATGTCCAAAATGTCAACTAATTGGGGGAGGGGGAGCTCAATTTTTTGTTGGCCACCTGGGGTCACCTATTGCCTATTTTTCAGAAGTGCTGAACAATTATAACTAGAATGGACTTCAGTGGGAGCTATAGACACTCAGCCCTTCTAAAAACGCAGCCATGAGATATCACAAGTACGCCACCCAAAAATTAAGGCACTCCTGATAAATGCACTCTTCCATACATTCAGATTGTAACCTCTCTTTGTCTCAGTTTCTCTGTAAAACTTTTATTGGAACACCTCTATGCCATTGTAAATCACTTTGAGAATCATTGATAAAAGGTGCTTTTTCAATGCAAAGTGTGGGTAGCTACTGAGATACTACAGGGATGGGAACTAGATTGTATCTAGATAGAAGGCTATTATCGTTAATTTGTGTATTGTTTGTTATGCTTTCCCTTTCTCTTTATTAATGTGTGTATCATCTTGACATGAACTGGACAAAGTAGATTAGTGACTGACACACGCAGTTTCAGAATTGACATTGTAATGGAATTGAGAACCGAATAATGTTTGTTGTTGGCCACTCCCATAGGATTTGTGTGGTACAAACTTGACATGAGACTGTGCTTTCATTCTCAGTGCTCTGGATCAGAGGCTTGAACATGTGTTTCTAGCATACCAGTGAAATCAGTAGCAGGCCTCTGATGTAACAGCAGGGGCAAGGGGCATGGGGGAAATTCTTCCAATCACATACCTCCTATTTATTTGAAAAGTGCCTCCTACACTTTCAGTGCTATATGCAGTAAATAATGAAATAAGAATAAGATCGAAGTATATTGCTATGGATACAAATCCTTTGAAGAAAATGGAAATTGTAAAATCAGTGAAAAAGATAAAAATAAAGTGAGTAAGGTATTAAAGACATATCTGAACTTTCCATATGTAAGGATAGCAATATAGCTTTCTAATTTAGATGACGTGTTGCCCCTTTTAGAAAGGAAATGAAATAATTGGCGCCTGCATATTGTATCTGCTATGATTTTATTTTATTTTCCCTCTTGCTCAATAAAACAAAGTTTGCAGGATGATTTGTATTTCAGGTTTGTATTTCAAGTTGTTCTATTGGAGCATTTTTATTTTAAATGGTAATTTTTTTAAAACTACTGGTGACATCATTCTCCACACTGGATCAATTATCTATTTGCTGAATAAAGTTTAATTGAACCCTTTTAAATATGTGCAGCTGTTGTGCAGTGAAATAGGCAGGTGGATTATCTCATTAGCATTAATCTAAATGTTCTGTGGTCTTTGCACATTTTTACATGTGTGAAGTATACATCTTGTAATGGTTCTTAAGTTGTTTAAAATAAAATAAGCTGCACAAGAAAACGTTGATAATCATTTATGTAATATTTGGTTCTTAAATGGAATGAATTAAGGCCATTAAAATGATGAGTGGTTCATCAAAATCTCTTCCAGCAGACAGTGAATGAAAGTATTAATTTGAAAACTTCTGACCTGTTTCAATTTTCTTTTAGGAAATGTTTTATGAACTGATGTGATCATGATTTTAAGTGCTTTTCTTTCCAATCAGCTTAGCTCACAGAAATCCTTTTGTAAAGATGTTGCCAGCATCAAACATTTTACCTTATCTTCCAGGGATCTCCTTTCAAAAGTTATTTTTTGTTCTTGGAGTCTGATTCTGACGCTGGTTATGCGAGCATGTGAGGGACTCAAATTGCAGAAGCACAACTGGTATAAATTGTCATAGCTCCAATGAAATAACTGGACTATGTGGATTTACACCTGCTGAGGATTGTAACCTATTGTAACCTTTAGGCTGAAATATTTCCAATTAATATTAAGTTGTTAAAGATAAGGATGTAATAAACCCCAGCTTAGTTTTCAGGGCCAAGTATCTAAATTAGTTATAGAAAATTCAATTCATAGAGAACCACTAGGTGATACTTTGGATGATGAAACCAAACTTTATTTAGTTAAGCCAACACACATGCAATTCCATTTACACAATACTACAATTATACTTACACTCAAAGGCAAATAGTGTATCAGTGGGTGATCAGTCCACTGACAACTGACTGAAGTATAGCCTTGTGATCCTGGAACCTAATGGTGCCTTTCTGGGGCTGGTCTACACTGGGGAGGGGGGAATCGATCTAAGATACGCAACTTCAGCAACGTGAATAGCGTAGGTAAAGTCGCAGTATCTTAGATCGATTTACCTCTCAGCTGCACGGCGTGGGATCGACGTCCACGGCTCCCCCTGTCGACTCCACTACCATCTCGTTCGCACTGGTGGAGTTCCGGAGTCAACGGGAGTGTGTTCAGGGATTGATATATCGTGTCTAGATGAGACGCGATATATTGATCCCCGAGAAATTGATCGCTACCCGCCAATATGGCGGATACTCTACACATACCCGTTAACTGGAGCTTTCTTGCAATTTAGCACAATTTCTCCTGTAATAATCCATTATATGCTAATTAACATCCAACTGTCCCTTGCCATCATTATGTTTCCACCACCTCCTTATTGGCTCTTTACATTACCCATTATTTAATCTAACTTCTGCATGGGCAGTGTGTATCATAGGCTGGGAGAGGCTATTCCTCCCTAAACAGCCCCGTGTGGCCCTGCCCATGATCCGCCCCGAGGCCACTCTTGCTTGCTGCTTCCTCCTTGACCCAAGCCCAAGCAGGCTGCTCTTATTCCCGGAAGCATGCTGGGGCTGGGGTAGGACAGGTGCAGCCAGGACTTGGGGTGGTTGTGACCACCTAACACTGGGGAGCCCCATGGTGCTGGGGCCATGCCACCTGGCACTCTACGGCTGGGGGTGCTGGGGCCATGGCACCTGGTGCTTGGGGGGCATTGGGATTGCTGTGGGCCACACCACCCACCTAGTGCTCAGGGGCTGGGGGTCAGGATGGGGGCCTCATGCCACTTACCTGGGGGCTGGGGGCTGTGCGTCACCTGCCCGGCACTCCGGGGGTGGAGGCACTCAGGCAGCCCAGTGTTATGGCTGGGGAGGGAGGGGTGGCCACAAGGGGTGAAGGAGGTTCTGGGCTCTGGAGGGAGAAGGAGGGGCAGGGCCTCAGATAGAAGGGGCAGGTCGGACCAGGGACTAGCCTCCCCAAACCCATGGTTTACCCGCAACCCGTGAACATCTGCATCAATGTCCTTCCCAATACTATCAACATAGATAGCATATTAATAAAACATTCACAATTCTCAAAAACACTCAATTAAAAATCTTGCTCAAACCAGTTATAACCAAAACATAATGACAACATAGCCCTGGGTTATATTTTGCTAACTTCAATTTCCCCATCTTACTATCTCCAGTGTAGCTCTAATTTTCTCACACCAGCAATTTCCCATACTCCTCCACACTTAGGCTAATTTAGGCCAAAACCTAATTTCTGTGTATTTCTTACCCTAAGTCATCTTATAAGCTACAGGACGCAGCCCAATGTTTTAAGATATGAGTGGAGACAAATCAGAGGAGAACCCACTTGGGTGACATACTGTCTAGCACCTATGGAATCCAGTGGACCAACTTCTGGTGTAACAGTGCAGAAATACCCCAGAGCTAAAAGTTTTAAGCCGTGTCCTAAATTCTTCCCACATCAGTTTTGACATACCAACAGCTCAGCACTGACCTGCCTCAAGCGGCTAGAGAGAGCACAGGGAGGCTTGGGGGAAGAGACACCTTTCCTCCACCTCTTGAGGGGAAGCTCTTCAGGCACTGAGATCAGGTAGCTCCAGCCCTGACAACCTGGGCTTATCCTGCCCACTGAGAAGGATTTCTCTGCTGATGTAATGGGGAAATCCCACCCCATTTAAGGGGGTGGAACTCCCCCGGTCCAGAAGGGTGGAAGGCAGGGCTCAATCATCCCATGCAGCTTGCATCTCTTGGGTAGGAAGAGGCTTAATCCCTTTGCCTAATGATCCTAGTGCTCTCTCCTTGGGATTAGCGGGGGGGAGGGACAATATCCCCTCTTGGCAGCCCCTTGAAGACTGGAGATGGGGTGGCCAGCTGCTTGCTGAAGCCAGGAGAGACAGGGTGGGCACTGATGCCTTCTCAGAAGAGTCCTAAAGTAGGAGAGGTAGCTCTTGACTTTGGGGCTCAGTGCTGGTGGTATTAGGGGAACAGAGGTACATAGTGAGTTGAGGCATATTGGGAAACTGGGGGGCAGTCAAAGGCATGCAAGTGGGCAAAGTGCCAATGGAGAGCTGAAGAGCTGTCAGGGCTCAGCTTCTCCCCAGCCAGCTCTGAGATGAAAGGGCTGAAAGCTTCACTAGGAGATGGGAGGCAGAGCTCTACCTTGTGCACAGGTTGAGGAATCAGACTGTCCGCCCACATATAGTGGCTCTGTTTGGCTCTCCTTCCCCAGCAGTCAGGTGAATGGGAAAGGAAAGCCAGAGAGGATTTCTTCACAGACCGCTGGAAGGATCCACATAGACTTGGCAGGTCTGTGCTCTAATCTTTGGTGCATTTGTTCTTCCCAACCACTGCCTAGACCTACTTCCAGAATTATTAACTAGCCAACTCACCTTGTTAGAAAACTCCCCAGATGTCACTGATTTCTCCCACTTAATGGTGCTTTAAAAAAAATAATAATCAAGAACATGGGAGTTAAGTTTATTTTATTTTTAGTATTGTCACTAAAATTGTAGAACTCTAGGTGAAGCGCTTATGGATTTAGTAGTTAATTTGTCTATATACTTCCTTTTGAGTTCTGGGGAAGTGACTTCTGAAGTAAATCTTCGCAAGAAAATGTAGAAGCTGCGGAAATGAACATGTTGCACACAAATTGTCGAGGCCTACTCCACCTCCCCATACCTAGAAACAGTGATAACGGACCAGATATACCAGTGTCCTGCTACTAAAGTACATTTGTGCTGGGCCTGTAATTTCTTCCCTGAGCCTCAGTGCTTAGTAGCATGCAAACAAAGCCTGTTGTCTCAGTCTTTGATCTCTCTCTCTTTGGATTGGGCCCACAACAGTTCAGATAGGTTAGTTTTTAGTTTTATATAGAGAATAGATGTGAAAGTCTCCATCTTGGTTCACTCTGAGGATTGCACGAAGGACTTCCAGAGCTAAACCTGCGTCTCTTTAGCTTGAGCTAAAGAACTAGACTTTCAAGAATGTAACAGACTCACATCCTCTGGGCTTCAGGCACAGACACAGGGGGCGAATCTATAGCACACAGTAACCAATCGGTTACACATACATTACATAAACCATAAGTCATCCTGTGCTTTAAAATAAGCAGTGGAACAAATACCCATAAAAACATACCCAAGGAAAACGGAACGTTAGAAAGACATACTGTGCACATATGGCCCTTCAAGACGATAATCAGAAGTTCTAAGGATAAGAACTAAATGTGAATGAAATCAGAGAAGAACACTTTACTGAGCCTACAAAAGACATGTTTCTCTGTTCTCAATAGCTTTAAAACCTTAAATTTCCTCTGAGCAACTCAGCAAAACTCCACTGGGTCCCATGAAGTGAATGTCTTGCCAGATAGGGGAATCCTCAGAAATAACTTTGTCAGCTATTGTTAAACATATTTTGTCCACAATAAAATAAGAAAGATTTATAAAATCCTTCCTGGTAAATTAAGATGTGAATATAATACCATACTGCATTCAGTGGCCCTTCCATGGTCCATCTTTTAGCTATTATTCTAATTAAGAGTTACATGGCCTTCTCGGGTAGATTAACCTCATGTAATAGGCACATTGTATGGGTGGAAACTGAGGAGCTGCTTGGGAGAGATGTCTGGGAAGATTATGTAAAGAAGTGCCCTCATCTCCAGCAAGCACTACTGCCCCCTTTTCTGAATCTCCCACTGCTGGTAGCAGAAGATACTTTGGCCCTCACTTTGTTGTGTGGCTCTGGGATTAGGGAGAGAGGCAGAACTGATGACCACCCTGCACATTGTTAAATAGAAGAAATAGTGTGCCTATTGGGGGCCAACCAATTACTGCTGGGAGGTTTGGGAGACATTGTCCTGATCAGCTGCTTGAATAAAGGACTTCCACTTCCTCAAAACTGTTGGAGGCTCTTGTAATTGAAAAGCGTTCCTGCTGTCTCCCTTAAATTGCTGCTTATAGGGCAGTGAGGAAGATTTAGCTTAATGGATCCCTACTGACTGGTGTACAGACTTTCATGGTTGAGAATGGGTCTTCGCTTCATATGTCTGTACATGTCATAGTCTTGAATGAAAACCTCTAGGAGAATCTCATTATTGGAAAGGCTAAGGGCTTGAGACTACTAGGTGCTGGGCACCCTCAACTTCAACGGCCGATGAGAGGTGACGGTGCTGAGCACTACACACATTTGAGTCTTATAAGTAAATAAACACTATTTAAGTAAGAAAAGGTTTACAGGACTGCACTCCTCTGGCTTTTCACTGAGACTCAAGAATTGAAATGAGTGATGTTTTGTTGCAGGAAAACCAAAACAAGCAAGCAAGATTCTTTGTATTGGGTACTTGTGGAATCATCTTTCTTCTTGCTCAAAACAGGGTCCGGAGTACATTCAACATAAATAACAGTGTATTTTCCAGTCTTTCTATTTTACAGTTTTGTTTACAAACCCTAAATTAAATCTATGCATTCAAATCAAATGACTTGGTTATTCCTGCTGGCAGCAGACTAGAAAGTGGGATATTTTTACCCTGTGTGTAAATATGAATAAAAAATATGTATACACACACACACATACACACTCATATGCATGCATATGAGAGACATATATATTGATATATTTTATGTTCTTACAATTAAATTTGCATACATACTCACAAACACATAGATCTTTATTTCAAAATAAAAAACTTCAATAGGTTATAGTTAAGGGTGCTAAGTTCAATTTTGGATACCAAATATATCCTTACAAATAAAATAGTATTAAATACTATAGAATTTACAACCCTAATTTTCAGCGTATGCATACAAAGCATTAAACAAAACAAAACAAAAGAATATCAGTCATTGTCATCCAAATAACCATAGCTCTGCCCCATAAAAAACAGTCACAATTGTTTAAAAGTCTTTAACAAATCCTAGCCATTACCCAACACATAACTTTCAGAACTGTACAGAAGCTTTATTACCTTACTGTTATTCAAAGTTTATGTAAAGTATTGCCCGTCATACAACCATACACATGTTACAAAACAAGAAATACATGTTGTGTGATGATGAATCTATCTAGACACATCAGAATCATTAATGTGCCTCCATATTACTACTCCTGGGGGAATTCTGCATCATTGTGCAATGCAGATTTTGTGCAGAAATTAATGATCTGCACAGAATTTCCTTCCCCGCCCCTCAGAAGTGGGCTGCAGTGCTGCTGGCCAGCACTAGGGGACGCTGGACCCTGCAGAGCCCAGCTCACAAATAGAAGACACTGCTCGGGGGAGAGAGATGGAGCTAAAGGGTTCTGGGCAGCTGCAGTTCCTGGCATGTCCTGAAGGAAGGAGACAGTGTGCAGGAAATTGCACACAAGCCCAGGACCCCGCATCAGGTTGTTTCTCACTCTGGATCCCTGGGCTCTGGGAGGGTAGGGAGTGTGAATGTCTGGGCTGGGAGTGGCCCACAGCTGGGCTCTGGGGGAGGTGGGGATGTGGGTAGCTGGGCTGGGGAGGGACCCTTTGCTGGGATCTGGGGATAGGGTGTGCAAGTTTCTGGACTAGGGGGCACTCGGCAGCTGGGCTCTGGGGGCTAGGAGATGCAAGTTTCTGGGCTAGGGAGGACCCCACGGCTGGGCTCTGGGGTATTATGGGTGCAGGTGTCTGAATGGGCAGCATCCTGCAGCTGGGCTTTGGGGGAAGGGGGTGTGGGTGTCTGGTCCCCCAGCTGGGATCTGAGAGTAATGGGGAGAAAAGTAGGAACTGGGTTGCCATAGACGTTTCTTTAACTCTCTACTTCAGAGGGAATTTTTTGTGTGTGTCTGTATTGTTACAGACATAGTCGCTGACAGGTATTTTGAAATAAACTACCAAAATAATTGAAACTGGCATGATTATATAGTGTTATTTTGACAAATAAAGTATGTAGAATTTTGCAGAATTTTAAAATATTGTGTACAGAATTTTAAATTTTTAGCGCAGAATTTTCTCAAGAGTATAATTCATGGGAATTTAGGGATTGCAATAGCAGACTAATCATCTACCTAGTTCGACATCCTGTCTCTGAACATGGCCACTACCAGATGCTTCAGAGAAAGGTTTGAGAAACTGTAGGAACCTAATCTCTTCCAATTAATGGTTGCTTATGCACTGAAGCATGAATATTATCAACTCTTCTAAAGATAAACATAACCTATCTAATGTAACAGTAGATCTTCTCACTGTCCATATAGTGTCTAATCCTTTCTTGTATACAGTTACACTCTTGGCTTCAGTGAGATGATGTGGTAATGAGTTCCACAGGTTAATTATACATAAGATAAAAAAGTATTTTCCTGGATCTGTTTTATATTTGTTGCCTTTCCATTTGATAGAACTACCTTGTATTCTACAGGATGAGACAGGATAGAAAGGAATGCCTGTTTTTCTTTCTCTCTAGCATTTATTATTTTGTCTACTTCTTTTATGTCCTATCTTTTATTTCCTTCCTCTCTAAGTTAAACAGTCCCAGTCTTTTCAGTGTCTCTTCATGTAAATGTCTTCCCATGCCTCTGATAATTTCTGTTGCTTGTCTCTGTACCTGCTGTGTCATTTCTGAGCTACAGTGGCCAGAAATAAGCACAGTATTACAGGTGGTTTATTTTCTGTTCCATTCCTTAGTATTTATCACTGTTTGCTGTGTTTTGAATTAACTGTAACCACTTGGGAAAAAGAGTTGGTTATCATTGTGAACAACTTGATGAAAATCACTGCTAAATGTAGAAGTCAAAACAGCAAAGTAAACAAGTAGTTCAGATTTCTAGTTCCAGCATGCACTATGTTGCATTTCTCATCACTTGGTTTCTCACAAACAAACTAGGAGAATACAACATAGAGAGAGCTATGGTTAGGTGGGTGCATAACTGGTTGGAAAAATGTTCCCAGAGAGAAGTTATCAGTGGTTCACAGTCAAGCTGGAAGGGCATATGGAGTGGGATCCCACAAAGATTGTTCCTGGGTCCAATTCTGTTCAATATCTTCATCAATGATTTAGATAATGGCATAGAGAGTAAAGCTGGAGGATGATATCAAGCTGGGAGGAGTTGCAAGGGCTTTGGAGGATAGGATTAAAATTCAAAATGATCTGCAGGAACTGAAGAAATGGTCTGAAGTAAATAGGATGAAATTCAATAAGGACAAATGAAAAGTACCTCACTTAGGATGGAACAATCAGTTGCACACATACAAAACGGAATATGACTGCTTAGGAAGGAGTACTGTGGAAAGGTATCAGAGGGTATAGTAGATCACAAGCTAAATATGAGTAAACAGTGTAACACTATGACAAAAAAAAAAAAAGCAAATATCATTCTGGGATGTTTTTGCAGGAGTGTTGTAAGTAAGACACAAGAAGTATTTCTTCCGCTCTACTCCATGCTGATAAGGCCTCAACTGGAGTATTGTGTCCAGTTGTGGGTGCCACATTGCTGGAAGGATGTGGACAAATTAGCAAAAGTCTAGAGGAGAGCAACAAAATAATTAAAGGTCTAGAAAGAGATTGAAGAAGAGATTGAAAAAACTGTGTTTGTTTAGTCTTGAGAGGAGAAGACTGAGAGGGGACATGATAGTTTTCAAATACATAAAAGGTCATTACAAAGAAGAGGGCAAAAATTGATCGTTAACCTCTGAGGATAGGACAAGAAGCAATGGGCTTAGATTGCAGCAAGTGAGGTTTAGGATGGACATTTGGCAAAACTTCCTGTCAGGGTATTTAAGTACTGAAACAGATTGCCTAGGGAGGCTGTGGAATGTCCATCTTTGGGAGTTTTAAGAAGAGGTTAGATAAACACCTGTCAGGAAAGGTCTAGTTAATACATACTTGAGTGCAGGGGACTGGACTAGAAGAGGACCCTCTTGAGGTCCCTTCCAGTCCTACATGTCTATGATTCTATGATCACTGAATTTCCCCTACCATCATGCTTTCATAGTTAAGTCTGTCTGAAATTCCTTTAAGTCTTCTCCAGCCTTGAATAAACTACATACATTTATGTCATCTGCATGATTCTGCACCTCGTTGTTCACGTCATTCTTAAGTCATTGATAAATACGTTAACCATCGCTTGTCCTAGTATGGAACCTGGGGGCATCCCACTGTTACTTTTTGCCATGTTGACATTTGACCATTTTTTTCTACTCTTTGTTTGCTCCCTCTCACTGTCTAATCCATGACGGCACTCTAATTCTCACCTCATGACTACTTTGTTTCCTTAATAGCCTCTTGTGAGGGACTTTGTCAAAGATATTTTGAAAGTCAAAATAAATTATATCAGCCAGTTGTCCTTTATCCATGACCTTGATGACATGTTCAAAGAATTCCAGCAGATTAGACAGGTATGATTCTTTACAGGATCTGTGCTTGTTTTCCCTTATCCTACCTTGTTCCTCTAGACCTCATACATTGAGCACTAAGAGAGCACCCTACTCTCAATTGTAGTGCCTAGCACCACAGTAGCCCCAACTGCTGGGAGGAACATTTGCAGGGAAAGTCCTGCTCAGCTTATGCAGAGCAGAGATGGAACCTGTTCAGACCCTTTGTAGGTATGGTGCACATGCAGTCCAGTCGCAGATAGGTGCTGTGAGAAGATGGAGAATACTGAGAGCAGATGGAGTCTTTGGGGAAAATTAGCTGCCGAACTCTAATGAGTCTCTACTAAGCATGTGTGAACTGAGATTTTAAGAGGCTCATAACTTGGCCAAATTTGGCTGTTTTTCCCTGGGAACATCCCTGACACCAGGGTAGCTGCCCCAGCCAAATTTCAAGCTTCTGCTCCAAAGCATAGATGCACTACTGCTTCTCAACAAAACAGTTGAAAGAAGTTTTTAATTTTTTAAATATGTTATTTTTCACTAGTCTCATTCTCAGAAATGGCTCAACCATTTTAGATAAAATGTTTAAAACAAATACAGCCTGAGGCAGACATCTAGCATCAAAAATTTCAGCCTAAATTGTAAAAGTTTGGCAAAGTTATACTCAATTGAAAAGAAAGTCCTACAGTGGAAAATGTCCAGCTACCTTAACTATAGGGTGTCGCTACCTGTGTCACATATAATAAGCAATTACTACAATATCCCACTGATTTTTGTCATTCTACCATGTTTCAGTAATGCTGAACTATGATTCAGTAAAGGTCTTCTTCCTTTGCTAGGCACTGCAGTTCACCTAGTTTTTACTTTGTAGTTTCTCTCACTGGTATATAGGAACTTACAGGGGATTTATTATTATTATTTACCATGTGCCTACCTTTATTTAACTTCTTTGTCTGAAGAAGTTACTTTTCCAGAATTTAACTCAGTGAACTCAGTCTAGACTTCCATTTCAGTTGTAATTTGTGTCTCAGTTTTTACTGGGTAGAGAGTTGCTTTAATATTACTGACGTCCCTAGCACGTCTTTGACTTGCATGCTCGTCAGCACTTGTCAGCTTTCCCTCAGCTCCTCTCAAAACCTTGTTAATTTTTTTGTGCCAGCAGTCTGATTCCACCTTGGATAAGGTGCAGACTGTCCCTTCAGAGCACTCTGCCTTTCCCCAAACATTCCCCAGTGCCTAATAAATGTACCATACCAATGTGCACACTGACACCCTGAAATTCCTCCCATTTCAGAAAAAGCTACTCTAGGCCCTGAAGCTAAGCTGTTTAAATATACATTTTCCTTCCAGGATCTTTTCCCTACACCTCTCTACATCATTTGTACCAATATATGCCTCAACCCCAGGCACTCACTAACGGATTTTTTTAGATGTCTCGCGAGATCTGCCACCTTCAAACCTGCTCTGTAAGTCACTGAACAGCTGTCATAGTCATCACATACTCCATTATCGAGATCTCCAAAAGTCACAGCAGCCTATCCTAATTGTAACCCCATCTCTTGAAGTGACCTCCTTGATGTTTGACCTCACCCATCTCTGTTGAAATGCTGATCCCAAATAAGGGAGTGTGTACCTCTGTTACACTTTGGCCCCCTCCAAACACAAATCTAGCTTCCTCGATTGGAGGATTAGGGCACCAATTCTGAGGTGAGCCTGCTCTATCAAGTCCTTATATACTGGCTCTATACATAATTCAACCTTTCTCTCTGCTCCTGCAGTTCAGCAACTCTAGCCTGAAGATGCTGTGCTTCAACTCTGAAGGCCATGAGCTGCTTGTGCCAGATTCATGCCTGCATCTCTTGACTACATATCTACTTTCTGCATCCTGTGCAGTAAGGCAGGTATATATCTGATACCCACATACCTCTGCCGTAGCACCAGTTCCACAAAAGCCTTTTGTATAGAGGGGATCCTTTCTCTCATTAGTCTTTAGGAGGAAGGGCCACCAATGGGTATATCTCACTATTAAATACTAAAATAAATAGATTGAGAATAGTATGTATAATATTTTCCTAGGTTACTATGGAAGAAATAACTAATAATTCTAACTGTGAAATCCAGTAATACTGTCAGTCTCTTATACAACAAGAAAAAAACTATATTATTTAAAAAATATATTGTTGCAGGAGAAACACAATTTTGGTACATAAAATGAGTTGTTCCATTCAGATTTTGATGGTCAAATAGCTTATGTAGCCAAAATCTACAGCTAGAGGTGTCATTTGAACAGACATCACTGAGGGATTGAATAATCACATTTCTTCATATTCTGCAGACCATATGTCTTCAGTTTCTTAGAATCTGTGCACATGTTTTTGTTTATTGTTTAATGAGTGTTTGACAATGTAAACATAATACTTCAAGTGGGATTTGAAGGTGGGCTTTACTCAGAGAAATCTCATAAAAATGTCTAAACTGAAATTTTGTTCAGACCAGAGGGATTTAGAGAGATCAACTTGCTATGTGGCAACTGGACGCTATACTATTGTATTTTGTTTTGTTTTTTACTGTATGTATCTTCTAGATTTAAAAACAAAACTAAACACGTTATTGTCTTCCCCAACAAAAATGTCACAATTAAAAATGTATATTTATAATACATACGAAGTGGGAAGTAAGGTAGCACCATGTGCTAGAAGCTTTTTATCTTCTAAAGCAGTGGTTTTCAAACTTTTGTACAGGTGACCACTTTCACATAGTGACACCCCCTCTCCCTTTATAAATTAAAAACACTTTTAAAATATATTTAACACTATTATAAATGCAGGAAACAAAGTGGGGTTTGGAGTGGAGGCTGACAGCTCGCGACCTCCCATGTAATAACTTAGTGACACCCTGAAGGGTGCCGACCCCCAGTTTGAGAACCCCTGCTCTAAAGAGCTAAGAACACAGGCACAACATAGCATCAGTGACATAAAGAAAGCCTTCTATCATCTGCATCTTGCTTGAAAATGCATTAATCCTGGATGAGGAGCTGGTCAAAGTGATATGTGTATTCATTGCCTCCCGACTGCTGCTTTAATCCACTATTTCTGGGACTGTATTTGGGTGCCATACAGAGGCTCCATTTTGAGCAGAATGTAGCTTCCCAACTCCTGAATGAGATATATCTCTCTATACTTCAGTCATGTCACTAACTCCCGTCCATGTACACTGATGACCAGAAGCACTAACAAGGAACTTACAAAGACATCAGTAGGTCAGACCTAGCTACATCCATGATCATGTCAGCATCCATGACCCACATGAAATGCTGAATTCTTCTGGGAATGTGACAATTTGGAAATCTTTCTATATAGTCTCTGTGTGCAATTATGAACTCTACCTGTGTCAGGGTGAGAACTCCATTTTGAATGGGCAACTTTTTGCCTTCTCTGTTACCTGTTTACCTCCATGTTGGACTGAAGTCCCAACACACAGAGATCTAGGACTGACAATAGAGGATAACTGACTTTAAGTACCCAATTGTTGGAAATCTATTTGCTCTAGACAAAAGACTGGCATCTGCCCAAAAGAACTGGTTTAGCAGGGCAGAGCTTGCCTTGGCAATGAAGTCACCTGGCAGGGGTTTGTGCATGTGGAGAAGGTGGCAAAGGTGCCACCTAACACACTAGGCCTGGAGATTTGAAAGAGTAGAAACTGTTCTGTTCAGAGGCCATTTTCCTGCAGTTGATGAGGGAGAAGCAACTCAGCATGTGACAGTCCACAAGCCACGTACTGAAGCAGAAGGAGTCTGGACAACCTCAAAGGACTCTCACCTCAGCCCAAAGAAGACCTAGAACTGATGAACAGTGTTTGGTGTTTTATGTGATCTGTGCTGTCCTGTGCTTTACGTAATTAAGTAAAAGAGCATGAATGCATCAAACACAATGCTGAGTGTGTGTGTGTGTGTGTTAACTGATTCACAATGGCTGCTGGCCCTGTCAGAGTTAAACTGTAAACCAGAAGCTTCACATCTTTGGAGTAGAGTTCTAGGACAGAGGGTGTTTAAAAAACTCTCGTATCGGGGTCAGTTCTTGTCCTGGGGGCCTAAGGGAGGTGGGCTGAGGAGCTCCATTTCCTGGAAGGGGCAATGAACAAAATAAAGTCAGTGCCCAGGAACTGATACAGAGAGGCCCAGAGAGGAAACAGCTACTGGGACCCAAGGAAGCTTCAAACATCCACTGGAATCAAGGACGCAGAGACCTGGATTCCACTCACAGCTGTCCTAGTGAATGCTAGAAGGGACTCACTAAGGTCTGTGACAGGAACATTGGAGATCACAAAGATCAGGTCAAAGTGACTGAGTGGAGGATTGGTGGCTGAGGTTCGGCTGTGGAATGAGCTTCCAAAGGAAATCAGACAAATTTGGAGTCTGACCACTTTCAGGGCAGACGGCAAGGCCCCTATCTTTCACAAAGTATTTTCACCATAACTGGCCTAATGATGATCATTTACAATAAAATGTTCCCAAGCACAGCCTCCTTTAACCAAGGAGAAGAGAAGATCAGAAAATCCCAGTGACGTCCAGTAGGGACCCACTTTATATGAATTTAAATTGCCTAGCTACTTCTGTGATGCAAAACTCCTAAGACAGATGGACAAAAAGATAGATGGGGGGTTCCTAAGGTGGAAAGTCCTCCAGGGGAGGATATTGAGGTGGTGGAATTGGCCACAACCTCCTGTCTACCAGAGGGACCATAGAAGGCTAGCACCCAAAAAGTTAGCAGTGCTGACCAAAGCAGCAATGTGCCCGAGGCAGCTTTCAGTTGAACTGATTTAGTTCACCTTATCTGATGGGATTCTTTGGAGTTCCTGCTATAACCCAAAGCTGCTCTCCACAGTGGAAAACCCAGAGATAGAGTGGTAGATCAATATCACTTTGATCGAATCCCTGTTTCAGGGGTCAGGCTAGCACAGGAATGTGTAACACATCTCTGCTCCAGGTTCACTGAATATGGACTCCAGTTTTGCATCTGGTATGAGTCATATAAAATGAAACAGAGTTTTATTATAATCATAGGTTGAGATTTAGCAACATCATTAAACTGCCACTTGATTTTCCAGTATTGTCCATTTGTGCTCAAAAGAGGGTCAGGGCAGAAATAGCAAAGTGTTGCAAGATGGCACGGAGGCCTACTGACAGTGCAGCATGGGAAGCTTACATGTTATCTGCCAGTGTATCATCTTTTAGAAAATTCTGTGGTCATTTTACTATGAGCACAACATTCATTTATACTTAAAAAGAGGCCAAAACCCACAATTCTTAGGAGTCATCTCTGTTTTGAGACTGAAAATTAAAGATCTTGGGGCCTAGTACACAAAATATTTGGGGTTTCAACATCCTTAACTTGAAAAAGCTGAAATTATGTTTTTTCTAAGTAAATACCTTTCTTGCAGCTCAATCATGAATCCAAGGGCAACAAAATATTATGAAGCCAGGGGTATTCTGCTGAAACGTTATAGAGACACTTTCTTTACTCTTCGCTTTCTATGCTGAAATATATATTTGGACTTTGTTGATGTTAAGAAATTATGCCTGTCCTCACCCAAGGGTAAAGCCAGAATGGGAGTAACATGAAACAAAAAAAATATTTTGGCTTCTGTAGTATGTTGCTGTAGCCTGAAACACTAGAATGAACCACGTAGAGCTATAAAGGTGAGAGTTTAGCTCTTGATAAAGAATGAATCGAATGACACTGTACTGGTTTAGGACACCCCACCTGTGGTGACATAAGTGAGCTCTGGAAAGTGGTAGTACCATCTCTCATTCCCTCATTAGGATGTTTGTCCGAGGAAATTAACTGTGCAATCTGTGTGACAAAAAATGTGTGATGAAATGCAATAGGTAGCTTTGAATTACATCACTCTTTAAAGCAGCCAAGAATAGCATTTGGATCTCCCTGCAACAGCATCCCCCTACTCTACAACAGCAGAGGGAGGGGTCAGCAACATTATTTGGGGATGAGCCTCACTACTCCACAGTAGCATTTTGGGAGGAGAAGAGGACCCATAGTACAAGCTGTTGGAGCCCCCCCACATAATAACTATTTATGGAGTGGGTCTGCAATAGTATTTTGCCATCCACAATAGCATTTTTAAGGATCCCCAATAGACTGACAATTTCTCTTACTAGCATTTCTTCCTCCCTCAGAGCACCACATTTTGAGTGATCCATATAACACTCCCCTTCCCATGGCATTTTTGCCCCCTGCTTCACTTCAAAACCCACCCCCACACCACATATATGGCTTTGGAGGTCACAGGAGCATACTAGGAATTTTCTTTTCTTCATCTTCTGTGTGGTGAGAGGGAGCTCCAGAACCAGCTACTCTTCCCCCAACCTCAGAGAGAAGTGTTTCAAGCCGAGATATTGCCTCATCCTTCGGGCTGCCTCAGCAGCCAGCTGTTCTAGTGTTTCTGGGGAAGGTGAGAGCAGTCAGGGCTGTGTTACATGTGTATGTGCTCAGACTGTTGTTTACAAGTGACTTCAAAACATGACCAGCCAAAAATCACACAACTCAGAGCAAAATTAAAAACACAGACAGACTGCACACAAGGGACAAGGCTTCTAAATACATGTTAGTTTAAAATTGTAAATTTAGGTTGATGGGGTCCTTTGGGGTATGTCTGCGCTGCATTGTAAATCCAGGTCTGTGCATTCGATGTTTCCAAGCCCATGTGTGGGTGTCCACACTGCATTGTAAACCTGAGCTTACAGTTGCTGGTCCCCGGTCTCACAGCCATGCTAATACATCCATCCTGCACTACCTACAGGTCTGTGACTGTCGCAGCATCCACACTGCACGATGACAGGGCTTGGACCTGTGTCACAGTAGACTATATGCCATTTGAATGGAGGCCCTGTGACGTTGTCCCATTCAAGCAGCTCAGACTCTCTCAACCATGGCTGCTTGAAAAGCCGCTTAAAACTGGATCCCTAAGGTCCCAAGCTACTTTTGCTTTTCTTGTGCACTTTGCTGAGTGGGTGGAGGAGGGACACAGTATTTATGGCTTATTACAACAATCTATAACCCATTAACAACACCCTCTCCCCAGCTGCTTTCCTACCACACTTCCTTTCTCCCCTATAACTGGAGGGGTATTAACAGGCCACTTCACCTTGAACAGACCCTTGAAATATATGTTAACTACTTACGCTAAACAATCTGTTTCACCTTGTATTTAGCTGTGGCATGCTGAGTTATTTTCCCCGACCTGAGAAAAGAGCTCTGCATGGCTTGAAAGCTTGTCTCTTTGACCAACAGAAGCTGGGCTACTAAAAGATATTATCTCCCACCTTGTCTCTCTAATTTCCTTGAATAAGTCATTTAACCTCTCTGATCCTGATTTGGATCTCAACTAAACTGGTGTCAGTCAGAAGTAAATCCATTGAAATGAATGAAGTCACACCAGCATAAAACCAGTGTAAGATCAAAACCAGGCCTTCAGCTTCAGTTGCCAATACCTAGCTCAAAGGGATGATGTGACAATGAAATAATGTTGCTAACCCTTTGGAGATCCTCCAATGAAAGGTGCTGAATACTTGAAAAGTTACAGTATTATTATAACTGTAAAGTGCTGAAATGTTTTTGCTGCTCAGCATTGACTGTGGATGTGCCATACATTTGATGAGAGCTTCATCTGATAAGATTTCCAGCCAGTTGTGTCAGATATTACCTTCTAGATATTTGATATTTATCCAAACTTAACCCAAACTCCAAATCCTTTGCACCATCTCCATCTGTGTCTTTTCTTCTTTTCTTGCTTTTTTCTACCCCTGCTTCCCTCCCATTTATCTCTATGTTGGTTCCAAAGTAGAGCTGGTCAACATTTTGTTGAATACTGAAATTTCAACAAAATGTGTTGAAATTCTTTCCATGAAAATGTCCTTCTCTTCTTTCTACAAATTCTAATCAAAAGGTATTTCATCTCTTTATGGGACCCTGAATCCAAATGTACTTCATACAGAATTCCATTCAAAAAAGGCTTCACATATACAGTGGGTATTGGAAATCCATATAATTGTCAGCAAAGATACCTACACTATAAACAAGGAACCAATTTTACAGCTAGTGGAAGCAGGTGCAACTCCATTGACATCAATGGCATGGCATCTGCTTACAGCATCAGTGAATTTGGCCCAACATATCAGAATAGGAGGAACTACTGATGTTCCATTGAGCTGATGTGTCTTTTAAATAAAGCTCCTTTGATAGCATGGTGGGCGACTTTTCAACAATCCACAAAACGCTACTGCTGGTGGGTTTACAGTAGCTGGAGCTGTTTTTCCCTAGTATGGCCTTAAGGGGTAATGATGGAAGTTCACCAACAAAAACACAATACAACATGAAAAAGAACTAGGTGATGAGGTAATCAAATATGACTAGGTGAATGAAAACCTCCGGCTCTCCCAGGCCAACTATGACGGGGGGCAGGGGAAAGTCTGCACTATTTTATGAGAGGTCTCTCACTAATGGAAGAAAAAATGAAGTGTGAGCAGAGATGGTATGAAGGACAATGCAGCTGTCTGGGGAACCTCTAACTTGCTGTCCAGTGATTTATATGGATTTCATGTGACTATGTAGTGTATTAATAAATAAAAAATGAGTATTTTCCACAGTAATTGCAGCAAGGAGGTACCTATGTTACCCCGCAGCAACAGAGCACCTCAGAAATACAGTACTGCAAACTGTATAGAGTTTTTAGATGAAAATATTTAGCATAATAAAATAATACTCAGTAAATATTCCTTACTTGATTACCGTTGGAAAAGACCTTTGAGGTCTTTGCATGGAAATTACTAAAGAAGAACAATGTATGATTACTAACTGATTATACCTTTAGAGATTGTTTTAAGGGAAAATACGTGGTACTAAAAATCCCGCAAAAGCAGAGTAGGGGGAAGTGGTGAATAGTAACTTATGGAAGTGTCTGGAAAGGACAGCTTCCAGAGCCAGTTCTTCTCTGTGTTTCTAAGGTGTTGCTGTGCAAATGCTGCAATTCTTTTCTAGTCTCCTGAATATGAAGCTAAATCAATTTTTAGCTGTATTATATGTAATCATCTATCTTATAGGGAAAAGACATATTTCTATGGGTTTGTGGTTAATTTCCACATTCAGTCTACACTCGTGCAAACTCCACCTACCCTATAAGGCAGTGCACATCTGCGTAGGTCCTACATTTGTCTACAGTGCTACACACAGAGAACTAGATCTACAGCAAATAGGTGCAAAACATACACAGATGTATCTGTTTTAAATTACTAATTTTATTTACTTTCTTTCCATGTGTATATATACTTTATCTTTTAATAAAAATGATCTATCCCTCAGAATTTATGGTACTGCAAGTGGTGTTGGAAATTAGAAAAATAGGACAAAAAGTGGTCTCGACCTCACAATGATGCCAGTTCCCAACTGAAATTATTTGACTGAAACCATAGCAAATAGGTGAATTTATATCTGTCACTTAATGGTTTGTTGAGAAACTAGAATCCTGCAATCCTGATAACCCTGATTGATTTGCTGTATTTTTTTTACGTTTTTATTTTTTTACAAGGATAGATTTAGGAATGAAATTGCAGGCAGAAATGGAGGATTGAAAGTTTGCAAAATGCAATTAAAAAAATACATAATTACCATTGAAATCACTTAGCAAGAGAATGCGCACTGGTTCTGCTTTGGGAGCCTGCACTTGATTTCCTATGAAAATTAATCGGCTATCAAACAATCTTCAGGCACTGAGGATGATTATAAAAAGGGAAGAAAATGCCCTTTGTGTAGGTGAAATGTGTCGTGGACTGTCATCGTAATATACCTCAGTGAAATGAAGGTTAATTCTGATGTACAACCTGCATGACAGTCATTATCAGTGAATCATGAAAATAAATTAAGCTACTGAAATAGATACGTTCTTCTCTCATACACAGTGGGTATCCTGTGAGGAATGGACAGATGAACTTTACAGATTATTATTGGAAAATAGTGTGGAATTCAATTAATACACCTAAAGACACCTTTATAGAGGGCAGCCATAATTTAAATGACAGCAGGAAGTAATTTTGCTGGATATAAGTCAAATTTTCAGAATTTCATGTTCTACATTATTAATTAAAAAAAATCTTTAAAAAGTATGCCTTTTCCTAAAAGAAGTAGAACCTTTGTTCAAAGTTTCCTTAAACTGAAATAATTTTACATAACAGATCTGGCCTTTTCTTAGTAAAATTAAGTCTCCTCATTGAGAATTAAAATAAATCAGGTAAGATGTCCCTTAAACATTCCCTGTGTTTTTCTGTATTTAATGCCTCCAGGTTTCTTACAGATAATGAAATTGGTTCTCCAAATTTGCTCTGAAAAGCAAATAGATGATAATTTTTTTATGTGGAAATTCTGGAAGGAAAATAAATTGAGGCACTAAAGAATAGGGTAAATGGCAACCTTCAACAAGAAAGGTTAGATTTAATCCAAGCAGGCATCTGACAAGCTGCTGTACACGTTGAATCCATATCAGTGTGACCCTACCACAGACCTCCTTTATCCATTAATCTACACTTCTTTTAGCAGGGAGTTGAATTAGCTCACTGACAGGGCATTGCCTGCTGATTAGCGCACATCATTCCACAGAGCCAAAATAAAAGAATCACCCTCCTTCATTTAACTGGACTCTCCTACAAAATGGTGCTAATTTTCCCCCTTTTAGAAAAGCAACAAGTTCATATTTAGACTATACCAAGCCTCGGGCTCTATTATTTATATTGCCCCTGCTCCAAATCATTTCTCCTAGACAGCCTGTGATGGAGGATAGCATGGGAGGGGGGGGAAGCCAACATATTTTTGGTTGAGAAACAAGGCCCAGTTATAAGGACCATACCGAAATGAATGTTCTTTAAATTAAATGGACAAGCCTAAATTGTTTGCATTAATATTCTGCTGCCATGTTCTTTCGAGGGAAAACAAAGCAAAGATATATTTATTGTAATACTGTGACTGATAGTGGTTTAAATAATTCCTTATTGTTTATTTCAAAGCAAGGATAGAAAAAGGTTGAGTTTTTTTTTATTTTTTCATATTTTAAAAATATTATTGATAAGCCTCATTTGTTTGCTGGTCTGTTTTTTACTGAAAGGGAGTATTTTAAAACTGTGCCAAAGACAGCAGTAACATTAAGGGGTAGCGGATGGAGAAGGCAAGAAAAGCAGGAAAAAAAGAGAGTTAAAACCCTGTCAAGTTATGGTATTTAGATGGGACTGCTTTAGTAGGCCAAGGACAATTAAATTATCCTGTGACATAATACAAATAAACATTTTTTAAAATGTTTTGTTGAAAATGGATGCCTGTTATATAAAGTAAATTAAACTACCGTACAACAGATCCACACTACACCTAATTAATTCCATATTCTTTCTAGGAGCTTTCACTGCTAATCACAAAATTCCATATAATTTTTTTATGTACTCAACTAGCAAGTGAGTGACCTCTAAAAGTCACTAGTTAGGTAATAAATTTTACAAATCAGACCTATTATAATGAAGCATTTTTAAAACCATTTCATCATTGCCTGACTAAATTGAAATCTGACTTATTTAGATCAACAGATGTTAATCGTGCTTGATAGAAAGGGACAGTTTAAGGCCTTATTGTTAACTCCTTACTTAGGCAGAATTCCCATTATGAAATGAAGGGAAAGTTTGCCTGAGCAAGTAGGACAAAAAAACCAACCTTTGCACTTTGATAAAAATAGAATGAGCAGTTAAGATACAAAACTGCTAAGGAAGGCTGGATATTTTCGCTAGCTGACCTATGGTAACTCCTTCAAATGTCTCATCAAGGCCTACTGCTTCTGTGACATCTTAAAGAAACTGGTCAACATATACTGTTGAGGGACTGTTGGGTATACCTGATATGTATTTAAATAATCAAAAATACATTTCAAATAAATATAAAAAGACAACATATATAAAAAGGTACATTGGGTATAAGATTAGCACATGGGTTGACTCATGCAAACACTTACCAATATGTATAACAACCCTATGAGCTGTCCCATTGAAATGAATAGTTAGTGTAAGTGTTTTTAGGATAGGGAACTTTGATTATTATTTCTCATAGACTATAAACTCTTCAGGGCACAGGGCAAGTCTTTCTAGATGTGTGGACAGTACCTAAGACACTGTGGGTGTTACGAGAATAATAATAAATAAAACAAAATAAATAATAGAAAACATCTCAATAGCAGTGACTGCCATAACTTTTTGCACAACATTCTTCTAAAAGGATACAATTAAGCATAGTGCACAGGACCACACAAAGTTCTGTACACCACTCACACCTCACTTTGATAAACGTGGGATTTGGCTGGGGATCAACCATGAAAGGGAAACTCTGAAGGCCCTGGGTTCTGCAGTCAGTCTATATATCAGAAATAAGGTATAGAGAGGAAGCATTAGGGACGATGGTGATAGACCAGGGAATAGATGATGGGATCCATATAATTACATGGATCCAATATCCCTAACTTCTGAAGCAAGTAGTGTAAAAGCTGAACAACCAATAAATTAGCCCATAGGCTGGAGTAGCAGCCGTGGGAGTGAGTGCATTGCAGCTTTACTGTCTGGCCGGAAGGGGCTCTCTCCCCCCACTATATTCTATACTCACTTCATCTTCACAATCTGGCTTTATATGGGTAAAGTGACTTTCAACCCATGTGTCATCCTAATAACCTGGATGACATCACAGAGACAACTAAGGCTGATTTGCCAGCAAAGTACACTAGGGCAATATTGCCTTCTTTATAGCACCATATCTGTGGGGATTGCATAGACATGTGCACCTTTGCTGTGGCTATGTCAAATATTTTGGGGTCTTAGCTGAAATCTGGGTGGGTCAGATATTTTTAAATCTAGTCACTGAACCTATATAAACAATACATATCTGTGTGTAGGTGCACATAGATATGTTTACGTGTGTGTGTATATTAGATATATACATTTGAATGTTGTATACCAAGCGGTACATCAGTTAAGTCAAAAAGAAAAAAAAATAGTAGCATCAAAGTAATATATACCCATTGGAGCTTATGCTAGATGAAGTAGCAAAATTAAAGCACTAGA
>NC_133769.1:50723840-50801340 GCF_003597395.2 Chelonoidis abingdonii | reverse complement strand
ACATTTTGGGATGATGACAATGGGAAACACATGACTGTCCAGTGAGACAAGCAGTTCCAAGATGGGCTATAGGAGGCCACCCCTGAGGAAATCAATGATCAAGGCCAGCAGAAATTAAGAATGAAAGAAGTTAAGGCCGTTTTTAGACCTGAACAGCAGCTTTTTGGTTTGGAGAAGAGTCCATCATAAAAATGGTCAAAAAAATCAGGCTGAGACAGATAGAAAAGGTTAAGTCCATATCTTAAAGATGCCAACCAAGTGTTTAGGTTTGCTAAGTGGACCCAGAAAAGAAGATCCTGTCAGGTGAGGTCAATTCACATATTCATCAAGGATGTGACTTGAGTTCTAAAAAGTTTGTAGGAGAGATGGTTTTCTATTGAAAGTGACAGCATCAACTTAATAGTAAAGGATGTTTAAAGCTGCAGGGGCTGAGGGAAAGAAAGTGAAGCCAGCAAAGGCCTTTGCTAGGCATTTATCCCACCAAGAAGTTTATAGTGGCCAACCATCTTCCAGAAGGTGCAGTCTGATGCAAGGGAACCAGCTTTAGTCAGTGTAAAATTGCCTAGTAGATCAAGGTTCTTCAAATGGCTACAGAAATGTAGGCTCTCAGCTACAGAAATGATAGGTCACCCATTTTCCAAAGGGAAGTGAGAAAGCCAGAGCTCATCCATTGAGAGCTGACAGAAGGGAAGGAAGTCCAGACACTGAGAACAAAGAGTCAGTCACTACTCACCATATGTCAATGATCTCTTCTTTGCTACGCCAAGATTTTGTGCTTGGGTTAATTCACTAAGTATTAAAAGCCCACAACCTTGTGAAGCTTGTACACCTGAAGAATTTCCCTTTGATATGGGTAAACTGGCTTGGGCAATCAAAAAACCCACCTGAACTTTACCCCATTCTGTAAACTGAACTCACATCTTTGATTGAGTCTCAAGAAAAGTTCAGATACATTCTTTTCTCTCCCTCACCCTGTTTTTACCTCCCTCCCACCGCCCGTACTGTTTGGACTGGCAGCCTCTGTGCTGGGTCCTACTGCCACTCTGTTTGAATGTTGTTCACCTTGGAAACTCACATATGTATGATGCACTCTGGGATTTCACTGGGAATAATACTGGTATTGCTGGACCCACTACCACTGCATGCTACCTGCATGACATCCATGGAATAGAACCTGCTGCTATCAAGACTCTTTGTGTCCCAAAGAATCCTGCTGCTAAATACACCAGAAATAAATGATTACCCCACCATATTTACTCAGCTGTTCTAGCCAGCAAGGATGAGTGGGGGTTGGCTCCACTAAGCCCCTGCTCACCTGCTCCGGGGGGAATCAGGGAAATAGCCTCAGTTACTCTTACACACCTGGACTTCAGGTTGAAATAACCTATATAGTCCTAGATACATCTAGCTCTAAACCATTTGGGCAGGCATCTATCTTGTAACACATATGTAAGGAGCTTAGTTCATGCCTTAGCTCATGCTATATATAAATAATACACACTAATGGTTAATTACATGTTGGTAGGCTGGTTAATTAGGCATTTTAATGTCTGTAGATATGCAAATATCTACAGTACTATATTCCACAATGCTTACTTTAGTAAGACAGTGTATAGACCATATCTACAGTATGGACTAGCGATGTATATTGTGATTGATGTATATTCAGTAAAAGGAAAAATTGAATATCCTTCCATGATTTGTCGTTTAGGATGAACCTGACAGGGAATGGCCTGCATTGTTGTACTGTTGATTCACCCTTCAGTTTTAAACTGAAGCTGAACTTCAATCTCAGTGTTGATAACTCCAGTGATTTGGTGCATTTCTTAAGCCCCAGCTCTTGGAGTCATGTGTTTATGTGAGAATCTCAGCTTTCATTAAATAGAAAAGTAAGTTTCTAGCTCTTCTGCTTGCAGAGAGAACATGACCCAAGTGCACCCTAAAGGCTCAAAAACAAGACAACAAAGAAAAAGAACTACAAATGTATTTTTTTTTTTAAATCGTGACTTTTAAGCCAATTCTCATGTTCGGGAGGGGGGGCTGATTGCTGATATTTAAACTCTCAGAATTGGAAATACTGTACTATTCCCAGTGGTAATCTATGGTAATTTTTAATACAGTAAAATTTTAATATTTTATCATGACATATGATGTTTCGCAGTCACCTGCTACATATGCACATGGCCTCAAAAAAGTAATTTGCTTATTTTCCAATAACATGGATGATGATCTGGGCTTTCTATTTTGTGATTACACTAGTGCTGCAGAATGTTCCTCTGGCTGCAGAATCATGCTCCAGAATGTAAGAATTTGTTTAACTAGCAAACAAAACATTTCACTATTCTACCTCTTAGGGTAATGAATAAGACCTGGCAAATACGGCCTGAGTGTAAAACAATTGGGTGTTGTCTTCCTAAATCTGAAGGCAGTCTGAAATAATAGTTCTGAAAGGTATGATCTGCCCCATTCATCTTATTGAACTGTTGACTCTGAAACCCAATGGTGACAATTGTAATAATAACATAGTTAACTAATTTTCTACCCATTGTTTTAGTGGGCACACTAAGCTAGTATGCTTATCCAAGAATACTGAATGGCCTCCCACACCTGCCCCCCACAGAATTTTTAGCCTAATGATTGGGATTGCCACTGAGGTCAGGGATCATGGCTGTAAAATGTAGGTCCAGTTTATTGCCTTGACCTTGGCCATTGACAATGTGTTCATTCAGTGGCATATCAACTGTACACTCCAGTTATACTTTATACCTAGCACATCCTTTTCTGCTACATTTATGTTACCCAATCTAGACCTATTCCACATGTCCCACTTACTATTCTCCTTTACTTCATGCTATCCACGTGTTACAACTTTATGTTGCATCTAATTTTTCCTTCTTTAGTCAGGAACATGTTGCTCAGGTTCTCCAGTTAATTTTTCCTTGTATTAGCCCCCTGTACCAAAGATACAATACACACTATCTGTCACATGTATTCAGCACTCTATTCCTCTGTGGAGGACATATCATTCATGCTAGCTAAGCTAGCTGTCACTCATGCACAGTGCTTCCAACCCTATATCTAGGATATGTCACTCATTCATTTCAGCTGTCCCTTGCACCAAATATCCCTTAAATCCAGCACATCATTCTTCTGTCTACTACTTGTTTATGTTCATTACAGATGTGCTTTGTCCCTATCACTTTCCTCTGTTGCCTAGTAAATGTCATTCATTCACTCACTCCATCTGACTTCTTTGCCAGGCAATCTCTTTTTCTGTCCATACATTTTAGCTCCTGAAAAACACCATTTTAACATATACATTTTAGCTGCCTGTTGTGCCTGGCGCTTTCCTCTCCTATCTAGGGTATGAAACCCACAAACTCATGCAAGTAATGAAGGAGCACATCCAATAGGTTGGTTTACTGTGGCACATTTGTGGCTATAGGGTCTTAACTTCATGTAACCTTAGCTTCCAAGTTGATGACCCACCCTACCCCTTAGTTGCACATTTTATCACCCTCATCTCTTCATTGTACCTACAGCCCTGGCTTCACTCTCCTGCTCACCACAGGGCCATTCACTTGACTTGGTCTTGCCCAAGCACTGCTGCCCCTCTGATTTCTCTGTTGCTGAGTTCTGCCTCTCCAACCATCACTTGTCTTTCAGCATTGCCCATCAGCCCCCTGATGAGTATCATGCCCTGTCATTTGGCACTTCCATGACATCCAGTTCATCAATGTTTGATGACATCTTTTTTGCTCTCAGCTCAACCCCTTTCCTCCCTGCCCTCTCTTTCTTCTATTGATATGGTTGTTTATTCTCTCCATTTCGCACTCTCAGCTACCCTTGGCTCTTTAACCCCTCTCTCTCCTTTCACAAGGTCTGCCAGGCCATTCTCCTGCCCTGGCTCACCCCCAACATCTGCTTTCTCCTCTCCTGCTGTCGCATTGCAAAGCATTTCTGGTGGAAATGCCTTGGCTAGGCTGACTTCCTCCACTACAGATTCATTCTCTTTTCCTTCAGTTGTCCCATCTGTCTCCTGTTCCAGACGGTTCTTATTTGTGACACTCTCCACATGATTTCCAAGCCCTGAAGAAGAGTTCTGTGGTAGCTCAAAAGCTTGTTTCTTTCACCAACAGAAGTTGGTCCAATAAAAGATATTACCTCACTCATCTTTTCTCTCTAATTTTCCTAGCTAAACAGCTCTATTTCTCCCATTTAATTGAATCCCACGGTCACAATCCCAGACACTTTTTTCTACCTTTCACTCACTCCTCAAACCTTCTCTTCTTCTGCCTCTATTTTTCTCTCTGAAGAGGATCTTGCTGACTTCTTCCAAGATAAAATTGACAAATATTTGTGACCTTCCGCCCCCCGGCTTGCCTTTCCTTCCCCTTCCCTTCTACAACTCTATCCTTCTCTCAAACAGAGATACAAAAGTTTCTCATCTGCTTTCCTCCTCTATCCTCTCTGCTTGCCCCAGTGACCCCATCCCATTCATTCTCCTGATCTCCCTCGTGCCCACTCTTATCCTTTCCCTTACTTTTTTCCTTAACCTCTCACTCTCCTCCTGCTCTTTCCCCTCACAATACAAGCATGGTTTAGTCTCTCCCATCTTAATCCCCCCATCTTTGACCTCAATTGTCTCTCTAGCTACCACCCCTCTCCCTTTCATCCTACACTCATTGACTGTGCTGTCTACAGTTCCTCTCCTCCAATCCCATCCTAGACCCAGTCCAGTCCGGATTCCACCCCTTGCACTCCACTCAAACCACTCTCACTAATGTCACTAATGACATCTTTCTAGCCAAAGTTCAGAACCAGTATTCCATCCTCCTCCTCTTTGAAATGTCACTACTTTCAACACAGTCAGCCATGCTCTTCTTGAACTCACATTCAGACTTTTATTAGCTTGCATCTCAGTTATTACATCTTTTTCTCTGGCCTTGACCAATGCAGTTAAGTCCTGCTCATTTCCATTCAGAATGCTGCTGTAAAGATCATTTTCCTAGCCTATCACTTTGACTGTGGCACCCCTCTCTTAACATCCCTCTGTTGGCTCTCCCTTCTCTATCGCATCAACCATAAGCTGCTTGTCTTCACTTTCAAAGTCCTTCATGACCTATCCCCCAACCTACCTATCATCTCTCATTCACTATCAAAATGCCAGCTCCTGCCTCCAATTGGCCCACGATGCCAGCCTCCATTACTGCCTATTAAATTTTCAAACACGCATCTTTGTCTCATGCTGCCTCTCACACTTGGGAGGAGTTCCCCATAAACATCCATAAAGGTAATTCATTATTCTCCTTCAGATTCTTCCTTTAAAACTCTTCTTTGTTGTGATGACTACAAAAACTTGACAACAGTTAGACAGCTGATTTGTTGATACCACTACCTATCAAGATGACCAACATTATCTAATTGTTTCCTTGTACTTCCTTGTTTGTCTCTATCCACTTGTTGTCTCTTGTCTCATTCTTAGATTGTAAGGTCTTTGAGGCAGGACTGCCTTTTTATTTTGTGTTTGTACTGTGCCTAGCACAATGGCGTATGGCCCATGACCGGGGCATCTAATCACAATGGTAATATTAATACATAAATAAAAAGATCTTTATTATGACCACGTCCATCAAATACAAATGCAGAATATGGTCCCCCATTACATGAAATATCAGATATTAAACTGATACAACACTTGATCTGAGTCAAATGTGAAGAAGTGATATATTCCTGATTAAATGGTAATGAGAGATGACTTTTCTAATTATGAGAAGATGAAGTCAGGTGATGTCTCCCTCATGTGAAATGTTGTGTGAACATACCAGAATGTTTACTTCCCTGAATAGGTCTTTCAGTGCACTAGAAAGAAAGAGATTACTAAAGCTGGGAAGATGAGTAGCATGAAAATGATATATCGTGCTTTTTAAGTGGCGCTCCTTTGGGAGATCCCAGAACACTAAATAGTAACTAGTGCTTCTCAGGCCATCCAATGGACTTCTGTGCAGCTTTGTGAAGAACATTTATAAAGCTGTACTTGTTCTGAGGACAGAGAATTTCAGTGTCAAGCTGCAAGAAATCTGCTTAAATATATGACTTCAGAGCACAGATTTATACAAACAATAATTGTTATAAATGGCCAGATATTCAAAAGTGCACCCAGGAGTTCCCATTGCTTTCTCACTGAGCTCTTTTGAGAACCTGACTGCTTTAATTCTATCTGCTTTTGGTACTTGTGTGGTCCCCCATTAACATAAAATCTGGGCATCTCACAATCTTTCCCAACACCTCTGTGAAGTAGAGAAGTGCTGTTATTTCCATTTTACAGTTGGGGAACTGGGGCACATAGGTCCAGATCCTCAAAGTATTTAGCCACCTAATTCCTGCTGATTTCAATGGGAGTTAGATGGCTAGATACGTTTGGGAGTCTGGGCCTTAGGAGCCTAAGTTCCATTGACTTTCCATGAGATTCAGGCTTCTGAGTGCTTCAATCACTTGTGAAACTGGGGCTTGGCTTCCTAGGTCACTAGATGCCAGGTCCAGTTGATGCCAGGTCCACATGACTTTCCCTCCCATGCACTCTCGGTGAAACAATTCTCGTTTACATCACTACATAATTTCAAATAACCTTTGCTGAAATGGTGGAACAAAACGATCAGAAAGCTCTCATTTACATTTTCTTCTTTTTCCTCCCCTCTGTTGGAGGTCAAAGTGATGGAACAAGATTCGGATACAATGCTGTTGTCTAAAAAAGATACTGAGAATTCATTACGATACATGTGATGTACTGATACAGGTAGATTCCCTTATATTAGATATTTGTATTTCAGTGAGAGACTGTCCTTGCCATGCAAGATCAACTCAATATCAGGAGCATGAAGGCTCCAGTTAACTCATTTATGGATTTAACGAAAATCAAGATAACAAAAAACAAAAGGAAAACCTGAGATGTGTACATTGGCAATAATTCTGTTGAAGGAAATGGAGAGGTACTTGTGTAAAAATGGTATAAATGAGAAGAGCTTCAGGCTTAATATGTTGCTGCTGGAATATATTTTTTTAATTAAAAAAATACAGGTCTCTCGCAACTTACATGCATTTAACATGCGCGATTTCAGCTTTACGCTGAAAGGCCTGGAGTCCGGGAGGGGGCGTGGCCTCAAGATTTAAAGGTCCTGAGGCACCAGCTGTGGCTGGGAGTCCCAGGGACTTTAAACACCCAAGGGGCTCCCAGCTGCAGAGGTGGCTGGTAGCCCCTGGGGCGAACTAAAGGGCCTGAGGCTCCAGCCACTGTGGCGCTTCGGGCCCTTTAAATGCCAGTCCCAGCCCAGCTGCCAAAGCTGCGGGCGGGATTTAAAGGGCTCCTCCGGGCTCCCCACCATGGCAGGAAGCCTGGCGGAGCCCTTTAAATCCCACCTGCAGCTCTGGCGGCGGGACCGGGGGGCATTTAAAGGGCTCCACTAGCCCTTTAAATGCCCTCCCCCCCGGCCCCGCCACCACAGCTGCGGGAGGGATTTAAAGGGCTTGGGGTTTTGCCTATACGTGGTTTTCACTTTACACAATAACCGCGGAACGGAACCCCCGCCTAAGATGCGACAGACTTGTACTTCACGGTTTTCTGTACAACCAGTCTCCAAAAATTGCTCAGCAAACTCTACAATGGTTTGGTGTCATACCTGTTTGCATAATTATAAATAGATGACATCAGAATTATTCTGCTGAGTGTGTTTACACAGAATAAGTTCATCCACACATAGATGACTCTCAGAGGTGCCGACAACACTACTGAAGCAGATCACCTTAAAAGTAAATACACATGGTTCTAGTTTATGCCTGGCTTTACTTTGCTAAATATATTTACAGGCTCAAGCTTGCAACCTGCTGTGTGAAGACAATTGTATCCATGTGTGAACTATGGCAATGAAGAGAAGACCGTTGATCTTCCTTGTCTGGACTTTTTCCCAAACAGACATTTTGCAATTAGGGATGAAACACAATCACCCTCTTGTTTATCTTTCCCTCACACTAAAGGTCATTGCATATACTGTTGCTGTGAGTTGGCAACATGCCCTCTTAAGAAACGAGCTTGAGAGAATGTTTTTTCATCTAGGTTTGGACAGTGCCCACCACAATCCTGATTCAGGCCTTGGTCACAAGCATAATATAAATAATTACTAATGATAAAGATGCATGGGCTCTAACTGTGGGACTCATATATTACAAGGGATTGAGCTTGCAGTTCACTAGACTGTTCACCATTGCTAATGGTCTCCTTTACTGTTGCCTCTAATAATTTCCCTACTTCCTACATAAGACTATGCAGCAAACCTAATTATATATATAATTCTGGAAGTCTAGAAAAGAGGCACCTGAATATTTTAAAAGAGTCATCTGAGGGACTTTTGAAACCTTTGCAAATAGTCTTCATCAAAGCTATTGGAATTAAATGACTAAAAACAACCCATCAGAGCAAGGATTTCTTTTACATAGGTGCTGGACAAAAAATTCAGGTATATAAGGGAATCAAAATGTGAATATTTAGGAAAGGACTCCAATCAGTGATTAAAAGATAAGCTTACTGAAAGTAGTTAATGATAGAAATATATCTAATCACTTCATTTGATGTAATTACTTACCCAGATCCATGGATGGAGTTTTAGGTTCATGCAGAATCCCACTGGAGTCCAGGAGACTCTGAACGAGCACAGGGGTCCATCTGACAGATCAGAGTGTAGGACTGAAATCTGTGTGGATGTGGAATGGATAATGGAGTGGACTAAGACGTTACACATAGTGCTACATAATATATTTACACAGACTTTGGGATAAATATTAATAACATAAGTAAATAGATACTAATGACAGTGTCATAGTCTAGATTAGAAATAGGTTGACAAACATGAACAGAAAGTAATTGTTAAACATAAGACCTCCAAGCAGAGAGCGTTATCAAGGCAGACTGGGGACATCACAGGAGTCACTATTGAAACCCATATGATTGTTAATGACAACCTAATTGTACAGGGAGAGGAGTTTTTTTAAGTTAAATGCCAGTGCTGGCACAAGAACAAATGGATATAAACTGGCCATCAACAAGTTTAGGCTTCAAATTAGACGAAGGTTTCTAACCATCAGAGGAGTGAAGCTCTGGAACAGCCTTCCAAGGGGAGCAGCGGGTGGAAAACCTAACTAGCTTCAAGACTGAGCTTGATAAGTTTATAGAGGGGATGGTATGATTAGATTGCCTACAATGGCATGTGACCTATCTGTGACTGCTAGTAGCACATATCCCCAACAGCCAGAGTTGGAGCACTAGATGGGGAGGGCTCTGAGTTATTATACAGAATTCTTTTTCAGGGAATCAGGAAGGAATTTTCCCCCAGATCAAATTGGCAAGACCTTGGGGGTTTCTTGCCTTCCTCTGCAGCATGGGTTATGGATCACTTGCTGATTTAAACTATAGTAAAGGGTGGATTATTTGTAATTTGAAGTCTTTAAATCATGGTTTGAGGACTTCAGTAACTCAGCCAGCACTTACGGGTCTGTTACAGGAGTGGGCAGGTGAGGCTCTGTGGCCTATGATGTGCAGGAGGTCAGACTAGATGATTCTTTCACAGACAAGATACTCCATACTCACTGGATTCAATGGGACTTGAGCATCTAAATCCCTTAAACTTCTTTGAAAATCTCAACCTTAATGATCTATTGGAAGTTGTAAAATGCAATTGTGAACCAATTTGCTACTCACCAGTTTTATCATTTCTGTGGAACCCTACTGAGTGTGCATGGAGCTTTCCAGATAAATGAGGAAGACAGTCTCCTGCCACAAGGAGTTAAAGGTCTGATGAGGTTCTGAGTGCTCAAGACTGGGATAGCTCACTGCCTCCCAGGATCAGGCTTTAACTCAGACAAAGCACAACATAAGAGAGAAATCCAAGGTGGGCAATAAAGGGGCAGAAGTGTTACAGCAGGAATAGAGCAGAACTTTCTTATGTTACATATACATCCTAGTGTTTGTTTTGATTGTTTTAGTCAGTTAGTGTAATTGTAGTTTGATAGTCCAAAGCAATCAAGGGGGCAGGAGTTGTGAAGCAGAGGTCAGAAATCAAAATCAAAGAGTAGCAGACTGAGAAGGTCAGTTCCAAACTGCAAAGTGACCTAGAAAATGTAGGTCCAGTACTGAGATGAAATTCAATATAGTCATCAGCCATGGGAGAGGAAATAAATAACACAGCTGAGGACAGCTCTCTGGAAAGGAGTGAGCCCAAGAAAAATCCAGAGCTGACAGCAGATATAACTAAAAATAGTATTACAATTTGGCACCATTAAAAAAAAGTAATGCTACTATCAGACACACATAGGAGATTTACATATAAAAGCAGGGCAATAATATAGCCATTCTACGTAGCCCTTACTGCAACTACGCCTGGAAAATTGCACTTATTTCTGACCCCTGCAGTTTAGGAAGAATAGAGAAGCTAGAGAAAACACAAAAAAGGTCAACAAAAAGAATACAAGGGCTGGAGGATAAGATATATGAAAAGAGACTGAGGAATCTACATTTATATAGTCTAGAATAGGTATGATTCACAGAGGACATGATAACAGTCTATAAATACCTTCAAAGAAACAATAAAAATGAAAGAATGTAGTTATTCACATCTTAAGAAGTAGGCAAGAGTAGGAGAAATGGCCTGAATATAAGGGAGAAAATGTTTAGGCTAGATATTAGGGAAGGTTTCTTGTTCGTAAAAAAAAAAAAAATGGGCAAAGGAATGCACTATCAGGGCTGGTGAGTGATTTCCTGGAACTACAAATATTTTAATGCAGATTAGAAAGACAAAGGAAATGTTTGTAATAAGTAGTCCTGCAAAATGTGGCAGAGGAAAAGGGCTGACTGCATGACCTACACACAGTAAATAGATTCTTTTATATCTTGTACTGTACTGCGTCTATACATCCATTGCAAGTTTCGGGTTTGTTAAACAAGACAGAATGCTGGGTGGGCATGAAATGGAAAATACATGTGAGTGTTCAGCATATACTCATTATTTATTTTTGGAGGTGAGAGTATGGTCCCTTTGGTAGTTGCGAGCCCTGTCGTAGAATGGAGTGAGGATGATTCATTAAATGATGCTTCATTTAAATGACAATTATCAAAGGGGTAGCCATGTTAGTCTGGATCTGTGAAAGCGGCAAAGAGTTCTGTGGCACCTTATAGACTAACAAACATATTGGAGCATGAGCTTTCGTGGGAGAATACCCACTGCATCCGACAAAGTGGGTATTCACCCACGAAAGCTCATGCTCCAATATGTTTGTTAGTCTATAAGGTGCCACAGAACTCTTTGCCGTTTTAATGGACAATGACTCTAGTCCTCTGATTACCGCTACTTAGAAGCCTCAGACTGAATTTATACAAATATATTTTCAATATTTTCAATTTGTTAGGCTATATTCATTAGTCTAAAGCCTAAGATCTCCTTGTACTGGTGTGAAAGTTCCTTTATTCATATTCTTTTATTTTTCTTAGAACTTCAGTCAAATACGATTCACAAAACAATCCTTCTTGTGGATAATTAGCTGAACATGAGCTCCCAGTTTGACACTCTGGCCAAAAGGGCTAATGCAATCCTTGGATGCATAAACAGCGGAATCTCAAATAGATGAGACCGCTCCTGGAATATTGTATCCAGTTCTAGTGTCCACAATTCAAGAAAGATGTTGATAAATTGGAGAGAGTTCATAGAAGAGCCATGAAAAGGCTTTGGAGATTAGACAGCATGCCTTATGGTGGCAGACTCAAGGAGCTCCATCTATTTAGCTGAGTGGTTCTCAAACTGGGGGTCAGGACGTTACTACATGGGGGCTCGTGAGCTGTCAGCCTCCACCACAAACCTCACTCACAAACCTCACTTTGTCTCCAGCATTGGAGCCTATTCCGGAGCTTAACTGCCTTTAAAGTTTGAAAGTTTCTCTTAATATCTAACTACATCTACCTTGTTACAGATTAAGGCTATTATTTCTTGTCCTATTTTCAGTGGACGTGAAGAACAATTGATCACGGTCTTCTTTATAATAGCCATTAATATATCTGAAAATTGTTATAACGTCCCCTTCAATTTTCTTTTCTTTTCATGAGACTAAACGTGCTCAGATTTTTTTAACCTTTCCTCAGAGATCCAGTTTTCTAAACTTTTTATCATTTTTGTTGCTCTCCTTTGGACTCTCTCCAATTTGTCCACATCTTTCTGAAAGTATGGCACCCAGAACAGGACACAGTATTCCAGCTGAGGCCTCATTAGTCCTAAGTAGAGTGGGACAATTACCTCCCATGCCTTACATACAACACTCCTGTTAATACACAGGAGAATGATATTAGCCTTTTTTGCAACTGCATCACATTGTTGACTCACATTCAATTTATGTTCTGCTGTACTCCCCACCTAGTACTAGCCCACTTGGACAGTAATTCCTGGTTTTGTAGTTGTGCAGTTGATCTCTCCTTCCTAGTTGTAGTACTGTGCACTTGTCTTTATTGAATTTCATCTTGTTGATTTCAGACCAATTCTCCAATTTGTCAGGGTAATTTTTAATTCTAATTGTTTCCTCCAAAGTGCTTGCAACCCCTCCCAGCTTGGTGTCATCCACATATTTTATAAGCATACTAACCATTTAATTATCCAAGTCATTAATTAAAATATTGAATTATCAGTCCCAGCTGACTCCTATGGGACTCCACCAGATACGGCCTCCCAGTGTGACTGTGACCTACTGATAAGTACTCTTTGAGTACGGTCTTTCAACCAATTATGCATCCACCTTACAGTGATTTCATCTAAACCATATTTCCCTGGTTTGCTTATGAGGATGTCATATGGGACTGAGTCAAAAGCCCTTCTAAAAGCAAGACGTATCAAATCTACTACTTCCTCCCATCTTATAGGCCAGTAACCCCTCAAAGAAGGAAATCATGCTGGTTTGGCATGATTTGTTCTTCAAAAATTTATGCTGGCTATTCATTATAATCCTCTTATCCTCTAGTGCTTACAAATTGATAGTTTAATAATTTGTTCCAGTATCTTTCCAGGTGTCAAAGTTAGGCTGACTGGTCTATAATTTCCCAGGGTCCTCTTTGTTCCCCTTTTTAAACATGAGTTCTGTCTGCCCTTCTCCAGTCATCTGAGACCTCACCTGTCCTCTATGAGTTCTCCAAGATAATTGCTAATGGTTCTGAGATTACTTCAGCTAGTTTCTTGGGCACCCAAGGATGAATTTCATCAGGCCAACTTGAAAACATCTAATTTATCTACATATTCTTTAACCTGTTCTTTCCCTAGTATGGCTTACATTCCTTCCTCTTGTTGTTAATATTAATTGTGTTGAGGATCTGGTCACTATTAACTTTTCTAATGAAGACTAACACAAAATAGGCATTAAACACTTTTGACTTCTTGATGTCATCATTTTTATCTCTCTCCTTCTCCACAATATAGAGATATAGATAACAGTACCCCAAAAACAGCACAGCAAAAGCCACAGTGATGGCCACTATTACAGGAGGAAGGAGAGGGGCTTTCTCCCTACTTCCCAAAGAGAGAGGACATGGACTGGTGGCAGTAACAACCACTGTGTTAGATATGCAGCAGGATCAGTTAAGAAAGCTTCCTGTAGAAGTGTATCAAAGTTCATCAGGGATGAAATCTTGGCCTCACTGAAGTCAGTGGGAAAACTCCCACTATCTTGATGTGGTCAGGCTTTCACACCAGGAACCCAACTTTAATCTGCTGTTGGTTGGCCCAACTGGAAGAGTGAAAGCTTAAAAATTCCAAAAGAAGCCACTGATTGAAATGAATTGTTTGAGGGACAGCCCATAAGCATGTAGCAATTCAGCAATATATCCTTGCTTTACTGAGCTGCAGCATCAGAATTCAGAGGGGTAGCCATGTTAGTCTGTATCAGCAAAAAGAACGAAGAGTACTTGTGGCACCTTAGAGACTAACAAATTTATTTGGGCATAAAATTTTGTGGGCTAAAATCTACTTCATCAGATGCATAGAGTGTAAAATACAGTAGGAATATATATATACACACACATTGAGAGAGAGAGAACATGAAAAGATGGGGGTTGCCAGACCAACTTTAGATGCACTCTTCTCGGCTTCCTGTTCTGCTAAAAGGCTGTTGCAGTTTCTTTGAGGATGACTAAAATTACATCCTGAAAAAAAAATCACATGATTTCGAGAAATTATTTAATAATTAAAGAAATGTTTTCTGTTTTTTTGAAGAAGGCTAGACTATTAAAAAAACATTTCACAGGGCTTCCTTGCATGGCAACTATTGGGAAATACCTGAAAAAAATCTATAAAAGTGTAACAGAACATCAGAAATAGTTCCAGTTGCAGAGAAACATTTCTTCATTATCCTTTACACACAGTTTTGCCAGATTGCTTATTTTAATTACAGCAGAACTCTAGCTTCTGCTCATTGGTTTAGCCAGTGCAATAAAATGAAGTTTATTTAATTTTCTAAAATAAGTAAAGCAGAGTAAAGTTAATTAAAAGTTAATTACAGTATAATGAATCATTCCAACTCACTGTGCCAGTGTTGCCCAGATGATTATTGATGTCATCCTTCCTGAATACTTTTATACTCACCATTGGGGGGAGAGGGGGAAAATGTAGTTTTTTTTTTCATATGCATTTTTTAAATCAACTGCCTACTTCACAAAGAATCCAAAGGACAAAAAACAAAAACAAAAACAAAACCCCACCATTTTTAATACTTTCCCCAGGCATAATTTTCATTTAGGCTTCTGATTGCCTTTTAAATTTGACAGAATATACCTATAAAATTTGTCAGTAATCATTTCATTTCCCAGTATGGCATGTGTAGTTAACTTTGACAGACTGATTGGACGTTGACTACACTGAACACAGTCTTTTCTGGCTTCACAAAAGTCACAGAACTACTCTCACTGAACCTGCACCTTTAAACACAAGGTTCTGTACATATTGGAATTAGAATGTTTTTACTGCTCATTAATTCATCATTAAAAAGATGTTAACTAATCACTATCTATAAGACTCTGGTTTAAAGCTCTCTCTGGCATGCCCTCAGCCTGGCACCCAGCCACTTGAAACCTGTTATAAGCAACAGAGTGTTTGCATGGGGCATGCAAATATTTTTCTTTATGCACATTTTTAATGAAGGTAGATGGGGAGAAAAGGGTATTTTTCTTTAAATTTCAGTGTGACAACTTTATTTTTAGTAGTAATAAATATGTTATTGCAGTGTCCAAAAGCCCCAGTTTGAATTGAAGCTCCATTGCACTGGTTGCTGTATAAACGGAGAAGACACGACCTCTCCTCTGAAAGGCTCACAACCTACAGACGTAACATGATGGTGTGCATGAGTCAGGATGAATCAGATATGCACCCTACAGTGATATGAGGTACTGCACTCTACATTGTGTCATAATAATACACCCTGACAACTCCAAATTGGGAAAAAGTATCAAGGGGATATAAACTATCAGAGGAAATCGCTCAGTAATCATGAGTTCCTGGCACATATCCTGGACATTTCAGTGTCCATATTATTTCATAAAATGAAGTACATCTCCATGTACATTTCTAAATGAAAAGTTGTAGTATAATTTATTATTTGTATTAGAGACGTGCTAATGGACCCCAAGTAGGATGAAGGCCCTAGGTACTGTACAAATATATGATAGGAAAACAGTCCCTGTCCCGAAGAGATTACCATCCAATTTACGACAAGGTCAATAGATGGGTGAAAAAAACCCAAACAGAGATACTGTGGGTGGAGGGTTGAAGGTAGCAGTGATAGAAGCCCATGATAACTTGGACTAGTAGAGGGAGGGTCTTAACAGAGGAACGAACACACACACACACACACACATACAGATATATACGCACACACATATAACCATACATACACACACACAAAAATATATTAAAAGAACGTTCAAATTAATCAATCACATACCACAATTAAGGTCCTCATGCAACCTTAATGCAATCCCTTTGCATACATGAATTATGATACAGTCTTTAATGATATCTTCACATCCTGGTTTCTGCTTCATGGGTTGTCAGGAGGGCTTGAATGCAAGACCTTCAGATCTACAGCACTGATTTCTTCCACTTCAACTAAAGGAGTAACAGCAGTAAGTAACAGCAATTGGTCTTCTGTATTCTCCTAGATAGCCATCTATCTTCGATGATTTAGACATAACAAATCCTGCAACTTGGCAGAAAGTTAGACTAGATGACTCTTGCAGTCCCTTCTAACCTTATGGTTCTATGATGCTGATAAACTATTATCCTTTAGGCAGACCCACTCAAAATGCACATTTTGCCAGTGGCTTACAACTATTCGCTAGAGATGTTGGCTCTGGAAGTGATGTCTAATGGTCAAAACAGTGGTGAAAAGCAGCAGAGTCAAGCACACATATTTGGCAGATTTATTCTGAAAGAAAGTGTGGATAAGACTTGGGTTCTGTTCCCAGCTCTGTGATTTTGTTACTTTCTTGGTAAAATGGGGCAAACAGCAGCTGCCTGCCTGCCTGCCTGCCTGCTAGGGGAAAGGCCTTGATCGGTAATTAGGTTTGTGACCTGTACAGAGGTATTAACAGTAATCAGTAGACTATGGGAGACCAAAACTCTTTCTCTACAGATATGCATCGATGCATGAAACTTAACACATATGCAGGCCTGTGTGACAGGGCTGCCAAATGTGGAACCGTGTTGAATTCCTTACTGAAATTGAGGTAAATTAGATTCACTGCATTTCTTTTGTCTAAAATATCTGTTACTTTCTCAAAGAAGGAGATTAGGTTGGTTTGGCATGATCTACCTTTTGTAAAACCATGTTGTAATTTGTCCCAATTACCGTTGAACTCCATGTCCTTGACTACTTTCTCCTTCAAAATTTTTTCCAAAACCTTGCATACTACATATGTCAAACTAACAGGCCTGTAGTTGCCTGGATCATGTTTTTCCCCCTTTCTTAAAGATAGGAAGTATGTTAGCAATTCTCCAGTCATACAGTACAACCCCTGAGTTTACAGATTCATTAAAAATTCTTGCCAATTGGCTTCCAATTTCATGTGCCAGTTCCTTTAATACTCTTGGATGAATATTATCCGGGCCCCCCGACTTAGTCCCATTAAACTGTTTGAGTTTGGCTTCTACCTCAAATACGCTAATATCTATCTCCATATCCTCATTCCCATTTCTCATCCTACCATTATCCCTAAGCTCCTCATTAGCCTTGTTAAAGACTGAGACAAAGTATTTATTTAGATATTGGGTATGCCTAGATTATCCTTAACCTCCATTCCATCTGCAGTGTTTAGCGGTCCCACTTCTTTTTTCTTTGTTTTCTTCTAATTTGTATGGCTATAGAACCTTTTACTATTGGTTTTAATTTCCTTTGCAAGGTCCAACTCTACATGGCTTTTGGTCTTTCTCACTTCATCCCTACATGTTGTGACCTCACTAAGGTAGCTTTCCTTGCTGATCACTCCCATCTTCCACTCCTTGTAGGCTTTCTGCTTTTTCTTAATCAACCTCTCTGAGATGCTGCTCATCCAGCTTGGTCTACAACTCCTGCCTATGATTTTTTTCCCCTTTCTTGGGATGCAGGCTTCTGATAGTTTCTGCAACTTTGACTTGAAGTAATTCCAGGCCTCCTCCACCTTTAGATCCACAAGTTCTTCAGTCCAATCCACTTCCCTAACTAATTTCCTTAATTTTTAAAGTTAGCCCTTTTGAAATAAAAAACCCTAGTCACAGATCTATTTTTTTGTTTATCCTTCCATTTAGTTTAAACTGAATTAGCTCATGATCGCTCGAACCAAGGTTGTCCCTACAACCATTTCTTCTATGAGGTCCTCACTACTCACCAAAACCAAATCTAAAATGGCATCCCCTCTTGTTGGTTCAGCAACTACTTGGTGAAGGAATCATCATCAGCTATTATTCTAGCATCCAGGAAAATCTGATCCCTATTATTATTACTAGCACTTGTCCAGTCTATATCTGGGAAGTTACAAGTCTCCCATGATCACACAATTCCCATTAGTATTTACTTCATTAAAAACATTAAAAAGTCTCTTAAGGTCTCTATCCATATCCAAATCAGATCCTGGTGGTCTATAGCACACCCCAAGCACTATCTCAGGGGAGGCTCTAGTAGCTTTCTTTCCCAATGTGATTTTTGCCCAGACAGACTCTGTCTTATCCATTCCATCCTTCTTATTTCTTTACAGTCTACCTCATCATTGATATACAATGCTACTCCACCACCTTTGCCTTTATTTCTGTCTTTCCTAAACAGCACATACCTTCAATACCTGTACTCCAGTCATGACTACTATTCCACCATGTTTCTGTTATCCCTATAATATCCGGTTTCACTTCCTGCACCAGTAACTCTAGTTCCTCCATTTTGTTACCTAGGCTCCTCGCATTGGTGTACAAACATCTTAATTTTGCTGTTTGGCTTCACTCACATTCTTTACCCGATTAGGCCCAGACATTCTACCACCAGTATCACCTATTAGATGGTATCTACACTACCCTTCCTCCTTATGTCCATTCTCCTACCCACGCTGTATCCTTTCTTACTTCATTTTCTTCCCTCTCAATGTTAAAATCCGGTGTGGAGATTACCTGGACATCTCCCAACCATCTCCCCCCAATTCCTAGTTTAAAGCTCTCTTAATCAGTTGTGCCAGCCTCCATCCTAGAAGTCTATTTCCCTCCCTACTCAGGTGAAGTCCATCCCTGAGAGAACAGTCCTCTGTCCATGAATGCCTCCCAGTGGCCATACATCCCAAAGCCCTCCTTATAGCACCACTGCCTGAGCCATCTGTTGATCGCCATAATCTTGTCACACCTTTGTTGCCCTTCTCTAGGAACAGGCAGAATCCCACTGAAGATCACCTGAGCCTCGATTTCCTTAAGTGTTCCCCAGCCTGGCATAGTCTCCCTTGATACGTTCCAGTGAGAATCTAGCTGTATCATTTGTTCCCACATGAAGGACAATCAGTGGATTCTTTCCCGCTCCCCGTTAGGATCCTCTTCAGCCTCAGGTCCACATCCCGTATCTTAGCACCCGGCAGACAGCACACACCCTTCTGTTCTCTGGATCAGCTCTGGTTACAGGCCTGTCTATTCTTCTCAGTAAGGAGTCCCCAGTCACGTAGACCTGCCTTTTCCTGGTGATGGTGTGATTCTCCGGTCTATCCCCTGTTCCCTCTGGCTGCAAGTCCTCTCGATTCCTATTCACCCTTGCAATCCTCCGCAACCCATCCCGTATCCTCCTGGGGCTCATATTTGGTGTTATCTCCATTGACTCTTCCCCTCTCCTATAGGACTAGCTGCTCTTCTCTTCTTCCTTGCCTCTCATCTTCAGCGACCACCTTCTGTGCCCCTTCTTCATTTTCCAACTCCGCAAACCTGTTCCTGAGCTCTATTTCTCCTTCACTAGCCCATCTTTCCCTCTGCCTGGTTCTCTTAGTCACATGCTTCCACTGTCCACTTTCCTCACCCAGCAGTCTCCCCTCAGAGTTCTTTGGCCCTGCTTCCATCTGCAAATCTGAGTTTTTCCATTCAGACTCCTCAGGTCTTTGCTCCATCATCCACTCAAACCCCCTTCTAAACTCAACCAGAGTTTCCACCTGCATCTCCAGTTCTCAGATCTTTTCTTCCATCAGCTCTATCAGGCAGCACTTCATGCACATGAAACTCTTACCAGGTACCCCCTCCAGAATCATGTACATGCTGCAGCTTCCACATCCAGTCATCTTCATTGCGTCTTCCACTGCTTGGGTCACTACCACTGCCACTTCTGTATCTGTCATAACCTTCTTACCTAAATCCTATAAATCTGGGAAACACAAACCAAGCAAAACACCACCACCCACAGCAAAACAAATCCCCAACAAGTACCAAAACACTGCTAGAACACTGCACCTCCCTTCGCTAGCCTATCTGATCCTCTGCCTGCCTCTCTGAGGCCCGGTCTGCACTGGGGCGGTAGGGGGGAATCAATATAAGATACGCAACTTCAGCTACGAGAATAGAGTAGCTGAAGTCGACGTATCTTAGAACAACTTAGAATCTCTTGCTTCGCATACTTGTGGTGTGGGATCCCCTATCGACGTTGCTTCCACCTCTTGCCGAGCTGAAGTTCAGCAGTCAACCAGGGAGTGATCGGGGATCGATTTATCGCATCTACACTACACGCAATAAATTGATCCCCAATAGATGATCGCTACCCACCGATCCAGCGGCTAGTGTAGACATACCTTTAGTCTTCCCCCAAACTCCCAATGCAAACTCCCACTCAAACTCCCCTGTTTACAGCTCTGTTTGCAGGCTCCTGTGCTGCTGCAGCTGTCTATTAGAAATGTTCTGTCTGTTTGACAGTGAGACAGTGATTGTGTGGTGCTGTGTTATTCTCAGAATTCTCTGGGTTCCTGAACTGGGTCACTTCCAGAAACAATGGGTACAAGGTTTTAATGGATTTTTTCATACTTTCTATAATGTATCACAAAATTAGCTACATTAACTCCTGTGGGAACAAGGTGATGATTTAAAGCAGCTTGGGACTGTTGGGATGACTGAACAGTCCTGTTTGCCTTATTCATGTAAGTAGGTAGACCTGCTTGCATGAGTATGGTGAGCATGATTAAAATGAGTGTTTTGGTCAAATAATGTGATGCAACATAAATGTACAGTACAATATGTTAAAGGAAAACAAAAATTATGCAATTATCAGGCACAAATGTCCGGAACATTGCCAACTAAATGAATCTCTGCAGGGAAATGTAAATACAGAAGCCATTAAAGGCCAGTCAATGCACCTTTTACATTTGTAAACAATAACAATCTGAATAGATCAGTAACAGAGCCCTTCATAAATTGAAGCCTTTGCAGAAACAAAGAACTTCTGTTGTATTTATTATCAGATCCAAGCATTCCTGCTTCTGAAATCCAAACACAAGAGAAGCTGTGCTGCCCTGTTCAGTTATTTTGGTCATGAATGGGGGTTCTGTTTAAGATCAGCATGGTATATACACCTAAGAGGACCCCATGCTTCTAAAAGTTAACTAGGGAACTGTTGACTCAGGCTTTGCTGATGAACATCTCATTGCTTCAGGCTCATAGTCTTCCCATTTGCCTTCAACAGAGTTCATTTAATTTGTAAGTTATCCAGAGGGCCACTTTATCCTCAAGTCTGACAGCACACATACAACAGATAACGCACATTATTTCTAACTTTTTCTAAAAGCATTTTCCTTGCAATCACAAATATATATATGCCTGTTTCTCCACTAAATGGTACAATTCTGGCTATGTTAAATGGACGTTTCATATGGCTTAGCATTTACAGTAATTTGTTGCTGTATAATCCACAGTTATGAACAGAATTACAAGCTTGCTAAAGGAGTTCTTGAATTTTGTAAGAAAAATAGATAAATAATTACACTGAATTGCAAACGAAACCACTTGTGAAATAAATTAAGAAATCAGGTACTGCTTCTTTTCCTTTGCAATTTACAGAGGTATTTATACTAATTAAGATGTATTAATCAATTAAACAAGTATGTCTGGTAAAATAATTCAGGATGAATGAAAAACACATAGGAAATCAGGTTTATAATAAATAAAAGAGAAAACTTCCAGTAACAGCTTAAAATCTTAACTTTGGGTAATTTTTAATTGTATAAGGAGGTTTAAGAGCAGTTCTCTATTTACCGATTCATTGAGGTCAATGGAAAAACTCTCATCAATTCCAATGGACTTTGCATCGTGCCCTAAGGTCCCAAATCTGTAACAAGCTTCCTATGGGAAAAAACTAAGCCCATGTGATGCCTTACTGAAGCAGGATTGCTCAGTGCTTATTGCAGGCTTGTCCTACTACTATTTTTTCTCTTTCTGGGCCAGATTATCAGCCAGTGTAACTTGGCATAACTCCATAGAAGTTAGTTTGTACCTACTGAGGCTCTGGGCCATAGCATCCAGTTTTAGGGCCTGTAGTCATGTGCTACTATGAGAGATCTAATCAGATGGGTAAATTTACAGAAGTGATTAAGGGTTTGCAGGATTAAGCCTTTAATTTGCTGCTGTTATGTTATTATTCATTTAAGCTATTTTTGTCCAAATTTAGAAAATAGTTTCTTCCTATTGTTATTGTTACAGTATATTCTGGTGAAATCATATTAATGCCTCAATTCAGTATACAACTTACATATGTCCTGAATTTGAAATACAAGACTTTTCCTGAATCTAAACAAACTGAAAAATTTGTCAGAGGTCTTAATATACATTAATTTGAGAGTAATTTTAATTGGCCATTAAATAAAGGAATAAAAATGTGTAATTTTAACAAATGAGTCAGCACAGAAAAATGTACCTGTAAATCGTGGTTCTTGTGGGTAAAACTAAATTTATTCACAGGTACATCATATCAGGTGTAATTTGATACACTGTTGTCATTTCTAGAAGTTCTGAGATTGAACTAACAGTGTAGGCATTTACATTTATGCTTGTAAATCAGAATGGTCAAACTTTACACCCACTTTTCACTGGTTTTAAATCTCTGCAACAGGGGAAAGGCCAAGGTGAGTCAAGTGGACTGCCTCTACTTCCTGACCTATTACAATGTTATATTCTGATCCTGCAACCCTTGCTCTTCCAAGTAATCTCGTTGAGTCAACTCCATGCATCTTACTTAGATAAGTAATCCCATTGAATTCAATGAGTTTAATCACATTGGTAAGGAACACCACTAGTAAGAGTAAGATCAGGCCCTTTGCTATTCAGCAATTTCTCACACTATAGGATCATTCATGGAACATATAAATACTATTTTGTTTGTAAACTATTTTGTTTGTTTCAGAAATTTTTATTTCATTATAGATGGGGATGAAAACTACCTTTTATTAAGGTTGCCTGACAGTTCCCATTATAAGACCTTGTTTTCAGTTGCAGGGAAACTGGGAGTTGAGGTGGCAGGAAATTGGGCAAAGAGACTGGAAGCTGGAAGTATAGACTGGGACTGTATGGGCAAGAACACTGGGCCTGATAACCAATGTGGGCAAAGGAGGTGCGGAGGGAGAAGCGACAAATCTCACAAGGATCCAGGCTGTGGGAAGAACTAGCACATGTCGGGCAAAGTGATAAGTGACTGAGCTCTTGAGTCTATCTATTTTGCTCAACAAAGAAAAGGTTAAGGAGTGATTTGATAATAGTCTATAAATACTTACACGAGGAGCAAATATTTGATAACGGGTTCTTCAGTCTATCTTAAAAAGGTATAAATATGATTCGATGGCTGGATGTTAAAGCTAGAGGAATTTAGACTGGAAATAAAGTGCGAATTTTTAACAGTGAGTTCAGTGTTCCCTCTAATTTTTTATGTCCATATACGGAATTAATTTTGTTATGTGCACCAATGTGGAGGAGATGTGTGACACATAACCTTCATAAGAACATAAGACTGGCCCTACTGGGTCAGACCAAAGGTCCATCTAGCCCAGTATCCTGTCTTCTGAGAGTGGCAGTGCCAGGTGCCCCAGAGGGAATGAACAGAACAGGTAATCATTAAGTGATCCAACCCATGTCGCTCATTCCCAGCTTCTGGCAAACAGAGGCTAGGGACACCATCCCTGTCCATCCTGGTTAATAGCGATTGATGGACCTATCCTCCATTAATTTATCTAGTTCTTTTTTGAACCCTGTTACGGTCTGGGCCTTCACATCCTCTGGCAAGGAGTTCTACAGGTTGACTGTGCATTGTGTGAAGAAATACTTCCTTTTATTTGTTTTAAACCTGCTGCCTATTAATTTCATTTGGTGACCCCTAGTTCTTGTGTTAAGAGAAGTAGTAAACAACACTTCCTTATCTACTTTCTCTACACCAGTCATGATTTTATAGACCTCAATCATATCTTCCCTTAGCCACCTCTTTTCCAAGCTGAAAAGTCCCAGTTTTATTAATTTCTCCTCATACAGCAGCCATTCCATACCCTTAATCATTTTTGTTGTCCTTTTCTGAACCTTTTCCAATTCCAATATATGTTTTTTGAGATGGGGCGACCACATCTGCACACGGTATTCAAGATGTAGGAATACTGTGGATTTATATAGAGGCAATATGATATTTTCTGTCCTATTATCTATCTCTTTCTTAATTATTCCCAGCATTCTGTTTGCTTTTTTGACTGCCGCCACTTATTGAGTGGATGTTTTCAGAGAACTATCCACAATGACTCCAAGATCTCTTTCTTGAGTGGTAACAGCTAATTTAGACCCCATATTGGTGCACATAACAAAATTCATGTGGTGGAGGGGTGGGGCCAAGAGTATGGGATGGTCTCAGGGCTGGGGCAGAGGGTTGGTGTATGGGGGGTGAGAGCTCCGGCTGGCGGTGTGGGCTCTGAGGTGGAACTGGGGATGATGGGTTAGGGTGCAGGCTGCCCAGGGGCTGCAGTAGGGAGAGAGGACCCCCTAGCCCTCTCTCACCACAGCAGCTCAGGGCCAGGGGAGAGGCACCTCTCCCTGGCTGTGGAAGCTCTGGTGGGTCTGGGCCAAGGGAGAGGCGCCTCTCCCTGGTAGCTCTGGCAGGCCTGGGCCAGGCCAAGGTAGGGGTTCCTTTCCCCCAGCAACGGCAAGTCTGGGGCAGGTCCATGCTGGAGCCAGCAGGGAGGGGTGCCTCTCCCCACCGCAGCACGTCTGTGCTTTGGCCGGTGGAGAGGGGCATCTCTTCGCAACACAGCCCTAAGGCCCTCCAAAGGGCTTTAATAGGCAGCTACACAGCCGCGCAGCTTAGAGAGAACTTAGGTGAGGGTGATTAACCATTAGAACAATTTACCAAGAGTAATTGCTGGCAATTTTAAAATCAAGATTGATGTTTTTCTAAACAAAATACTCTAGTTCAGATTATTTTGGGGAAGTTCTGTAGTTGTGTGGCCCGTGCTGCAGAGGAGTCCAGACCAGACAATTATGATGATCCTTTCTGCCCCTGAAATATATGAAAAAAATCTAAGAAGCTGAGGGGGATGGGAACATCCAGACTTTGGACAAGAATATATTTGTGCATAATATCATATTTAGAGTAAGTAGACCTACTGCACTGAAATAGCATATTCATTCCAGTCCATTAACTTAGCCTTGTTTATTTGTTTGTTTGTTTTATTGGCATCTAAGCATATTGCATTACAAAAAATATTCCTGAAACAAAAGAAAAGGGGTCATAGTTGTCTGCTCGGTGACCTACATGAAATTAGTTGGTTGGCTTAATCTAGATCCTTGTGGACTAGTGTTCACATCACAAAAGACCCTTTCCAAAAGGTAAATGTATTTGCAGTCTCAGATGAAAGGGAGGCAATGAAAAGCAGTGAATAAATGTAATTAATTTACTTCAACAAAGACCACAGTTTCGCATGATGGGGGTGGGAACTGATACACTCAAAACACACAAATTCTATCTATAGCTTTCATAATAATTGAGGAAAGTGAATTTCAAATTTGCATGCACCAGCCTTCAGTAGAACCATATTTTAAGTTTGCCTGTGTCAGTATTCATGCCAAGAGTGCTTGCATGCTCATCCAAGTTCAGTTTGAAAACAATAGGTTTCCCTGAAAGGCAGCTAAGTACTTCAGAAGTTGGACTTTTGGTATTGTAGTCAGTCATGTTCCAGGCTTGTATTAGTCCCTTCGTACATTCCAGGAGATTGCTTTGTCTGTAGAGTCCCTTTAAATTCAGAAGGGCTATTCATGAATATGTTAATTCATCTGGTGCAAGAAACTCCAGAGTCGGAGTCCAAGCTAGCAATCCTGTGGTAATGAAGTGAGACAGAATGCGCAGCAGAAACACAGCTGACCAAACTGTGGAAATACCGCGGGCCAAACTGTGGCTTTAGGCTTACAAAGTTAAATCTTAATGGACCTAATCCTAAAATTTTTAGTTATGTGAGTAGCCCGATCACTTGGGTTTTTTTGTCATCAGTAAGGACTGCTCTTTTGAGGATGCAGGACTGGTCTTGTTTATTTTAGCCAAGACATGGCGTAATGATGTGAAGTTATCCTCTGTTTTAGCATAGTGCAGGTAATGCTACCACACATTATAACAAGCAAATTCTTTAATATGGAGCATAAGCAGCTTTCCATACTTAACAGTTACAACTAAGGTTCCATTGTAAGCCTGATTTTGCTTATCAAAAAATACTATAAGACTCAAAATTGGTAGGTCTGGAGCAGACATAAAATCTTTAGAATCTGCTGATAAATGATATTGTATGTATAGGGATGTTCACCAGGTTTCAAAATGCCTTCTAATGTCTTTTTGCCACTTTGCAGCAAAAACACAGAAAAGGAGAGAGATCAGAGTTTGTTTAATAGACTCATCTAATACACAGGGCCAACATGTAGTTGATTAAACTGTAATAGCTAATCTTGAGATTTAAAACAGAGACGATTGAAAAAAAGCAGGGAAAATATATGACTTTTTAAATTCCCTATTTTTTACAAATTCAAAATTTAGTCAAAATTTCAAACTTTATAAAAAATGTTGACTGGCTCCAATTTGAAATAGTAATTTCAAAATGACTGTAGCTGACCTAAGCAACATGGAAAAAATAAAAGAAATTTTCACCTCAGTTTGTAACTCTGACATTTTGAAATATCAAAACTTTGAAATCTGAACTATTATAACCAGCTCTAATTTTAAATAGAAATGTGAGATTTGTCAGTTCTCATGGGCATAAAATGAGGCATCAAATGACCGCTGTAGATGTCTATGCTTTAATTTTTTTAAAAAAGGGAGATACAATTGTGGTGACATTATTTAAGGTTGTTTATAGTCATCCTAAAGACTAAGGTACACTTTACCAAAGATGCATGCTGGTGCCAGCTTTTGTCTCCTCAGCAACATGGGCATATTTTTCAGATGGAGTTGTTGTTTTTTTTGAGTGACTTTTGGTGTTTTGAATGAGTTTGCCATGAAACACTTAACTCTGAGCAAAAGAACACTTTGATAATGTCTACCTTCCTTTGGCTTATCTCCTCACTCCACTCCACTCCACTCCACTCTGTTCATCATGCCTAGCATGCTTCCCAAAACTATTCCTAGCAGGCAAATTCTACTCAATATAGCAATATGTTTTGAACAAATATTTTGTAGCTATAAAACATATATTTTGATGGATGAATTGAAAAAGGGGGACATTTCAGGATTTCCCAGGGCACCAGGACATATATGACAAACCAAGACTGTAATGGTTCAGCTAGGATGTTTAGTCACTTTACCAATTCTGCCACTCTTTCACATTGCGCAGTATCTTATTAAACATATGCTCAAAATCTGTAAGGATGGCACATAGCACCTTTGCTAAGCTGTCGATAGATAGTAGCTGACTTGATTTTTAAAGTAAAAGATATAATTGAGCATATAAAAATAATAAAAATTGCTTTCTACGTAAGAATGATCATATTTCTGGCTAGACAAAAGTGTTTCCATACCTTACATCACCGGATTTTAGAGCTAAGAAATGAGGTAATATATCTGTCGTAATCAACTTTTGGATGCTATCTGCAGCTACAAATGCTTACATCCTAGAGGGTCACACATTTTTGCTTCTGTAGGCCAAGCTCATTGCACACACTGGGGCTCCTTGCATGTTTCCATTTCCACCAACAAGGTAGTGTGCCACCCTCCTGTCCCCCTCTCTTTCAGGTACTTCCTGAAATACCTCCCCTCCCTCCTTCATGCCAGGGACTCTGGGTGTCCCCTATTCGCCCCTCCCCACATTCTCTCTTCTCCTTACTCCAAAGACACCGTGCATCTCCTGTTTCCCCCATGCTAGGCACTCTATGTGCCCTCCCATGCCCCCATTTCCCCAATAACAAATGTCCTCCACTCCTCCCCAACCCCACAAACCAGGGTTCTCCATTCTCCTGCTCCTTCCAGAGGTTCTGTCTATCCCCATTCCGTACTTTCCCAATCCCACTGACTCTGTGTGCACCCCCATTTCCTCCTTCCTTCCATGCCCCCTATTAATCAGATATCTTTTTTTCTGTCTTGGAGATATCATTTCAGGGTGTCAACATTTTAAACGGTATTGGGAAGATGGATAGCACTGAGATGGAGGTACTGTTTTATTGGATGGTGTTAATGGCTGCCATCAACCAGTTTTTTCACTTGTAGACAATTAGAGAGGTAGCTGGGACTGATAACTAATGCCAGAGGCTCTGTGCATCCACCACTTCTACCTTCTAGTTTTCCGGTTTTCACCTAAATTAATCAGATTCTGCTCATGGATGGGATTGAGCTGATATGAAATGTTATCAATGCTACATCTAGACAGACAGAGACATGTCATTAAGCTGAGCATAGGGACCTAGTTACCTTCGGCCAGCCAGTGACTGCACTGCAGACAACTGAAAGTTGTTGTGTTTTCACATCACTTGTGACCATTCCATCTTTAATGGAAATGCCATCAACATAGAGATGGTGACCAGTGTGGAGATCAGTCATACAAGTGACATACTCTACCTACCTTGAGACACTGTGAGTCCCTTAGCTGTTTTAAACTTGCTAGCTCATGAATTATCATGACATCTGATGTAATGCAATGTAGTGATGAGAGTAATACACGGAATGCACAGCATGACATACTGTGAAATCCCTGATGGAAAGCATTTATTTTCCTGTGGAAGCATTTTCCTTAGAAATAAAAAAATAAAACTTACCCACACAGTGTTATAGACAGGATGCTCACTACTAAATCTTTTCATGGATAAATAAGAACGGGGAGATGCAGAGTATCTACTACTATCCAGCAAATCTCTATTTCAAAGAAACTTTCTTTACTTGCTTGTTCCTATTATTTCAACACAGACTTATTGCATTTTTTACGTTCTATAATGCCATGTTATACTTGTGAGATCAACAGTGGTCACATTAAATAAAAAATGTGGAGGGGTACTGAAGTCAACCCTAACTGTTCAAAGGTGCAAATGGTGCCCAAAATTAGTGTTGGGGCTGCAGACATTCCTTAACATTCAACCATCCCCCTGCAGGCAGACTGGATTTCAAAGTGAAAATCTGGGACATTGCTTGTCTATCTATTTAGGTTTTTATACTGTGCTCATTACTATAGTATCTGGGGACACAGTGAAAGGTTCTGGTGCAGGATGATGAAAGTTAGAGGTGATATGAGAAGAAAATGGGCTCTCTCTTCCTTTTGCCATCACTATCCTGTCTTCAGAAAGAAAAAACATTAGAGGGACACAGCACAGCAAAGGGTCTGTGGGGGGCAGGGGAGAAACAGTATTGATCTCACTGTAATTACTTTCTTGTTTTCTCTGTCTTGCAGCCTCTATCTCTTTCATCCTCATTCATACACCACCAACAATTTTACCATACTCACAGCCTCATTCAGTATTTCAATTCATTTGCTTCAATTACATGTTCACTCTTTTCACCTATCCACAACTCTGCGAAACCATCCCAGCTCAGCACACCAAGTGGCCTCAGTCTACACCCCTGCTGAAGAAACCCTTCTCATCCCTGCCCCAGGTTCAAAGCCCCACTTACTCTCATGTGACACCCCTCGACTCTTTCCAGTGCAGGCTCAGACAACCTTTTCTTCAGTATCTACCCCTCTGTCCAACCTCCTCAACCCCATAAGTCAGATCCTTTACTCCATGACTGAAGCCCTGTCTATTTGCTCAATGCCCCTTCTGCTCGCATGAATAAAAACCATACACACACATGAACCTCAAACTCAAGAGTCCTTTCGCTACATGTTGTTGGGCCTGGAGGAGCGCAGACACAGCAGGAAGGGAACATGGCTGCATGTAGCACTAAACATGCACATGGCATCCCCCATACTCTGCTTCTGTGTGACTAATCTGAATTAGCCCCTCAGAGACCTTTAATGCCTGCTCTACTTCCATTCCATTGGCTATTTGGGACATATGTGCTGCTCTACCTACTAGAAGTCCCCTGGTGGTAAATGGATCATTCAGGGTACATCTACACTGCAAAACAAACAAACAAACCCTGCAGCAACGAATCTCAGAGCCCAGGTCACCTGACTCGGGATCACGGGGTTTGCACTACAAGGCTATAAATAGCAGTGCAGACATTCCCGCTCAGGCTGGAGCCCAAAACCTGGTGAGGGAGATGGGTCTCAGAGCCGGGGCTCCAGCCTGTGTGGGAATGTCTACGCTGCTATTTATAGCCCGACAGTGTGAGTCCTACAAACCTGAGTCAGACTCTGAGACTTGCTGTTATGACTTCATTTTTTTTTTTTTGCAGTGTAGACATACCCTCAGGATCTGGAGCTCCCACTGGCAGTCTGGTGATGGTAGCCAGATACTACTGCTGTACAGCAGCTGAGCTGTAGGCACTATATGGACACTACAAAGTGTCTCTGACAGCCCTAACAACTATCAACAAGCTGTACATGCATTCAGTACTGAAGGGTACTTTTTCCTATATCTGGCTACTGGACTCAATGAAAAGCAGAGACTGTCCCTGGAGTCCTGCTACTGCCCTAGTATAATGTGTTTGGGGCACTGGAGCAGCTATCCCTGCATGGATCCTTCATAGAAAACATGTCAAAGGAACGGTTCTGAATGGCAGAGAGATACATTTCCTTCATTTTGGTTTTATTTCTAATTTTGTTTGGTGCTCCAGATGTCCCAATAGCAGAACAGCACATGGACATGATATCCTCCATGGCAACAAAGTCTGCTAACAGATAAATGTAGAAATATCCATCTAACTTTCCACTCACAACTAATACTTCCCCCTTTATCCTTCAGCTGGTGGGAGACTGCTTCTTGGGATGTGTTTTCCTTCATGCTACTGTCTTGTGAAATCAATCCGTGTGAATCAGTGCTTTGTTATTTACTGTAAACATTCACAGTAACCGCCATTGAGCATAATTCTGTAGTTGTACCATGTTTGGAGCTCTCATCATGTCCCAGGGGAATTCCAATGCTCAGAATACTGTAAGTCTTCATGAATATGACTAGAGTATCGTCAATACTTCTTGACCAGATACTATGAAATCCTGCTGTGTCCTGGATAAGGTTCTTGAAATTAGCTTTTGTGTACATTTTTCTCAACTTGTAAATCAAACCAAACCAAAAACTCTGAATTTAGAAAAGAATAATTAATTTACTTTTTATTAATTTATTTTGTTTTCCTTCTAAACCAGTCATTTAGGTAAAGAAGCAGAAAAAAGAAAGAAAGAAGGTTTGCAACTCGTTCTTCCTTACCCTGCCCGAGAAATATTCTACCTGAAAATACTTTCACCAAAGAAGAACAGAAAGGCAGAAAGTAGCTTCAGAATAGGAAGGATTATATAGTTAGAGGTCGGAAGCTTTCACATTTTAAATAGCAAATCCTCTACTCTCCCTTCAGTAACATGACATTAGGCCAATGGAAATTATGATTGTGTATCAAATGGATATCTATCTATCTATTCACCCTACAACCAGTACTACAGTACCCAAGCAACTAAGTAGAGGACCCCTTCAGTATTTATGTGAAAGTTTATCACTTCTAAAGCTATATCACCCTGGTTTGCAATCCCATCGGCTCTCACAAACTAAACAGGATCAGTTTAGATCAGTAATTGCATGAGAGATCACCAAGAAACTGAAGGAAGTTGGAATGGTGATTCAGTAGGTAGCATGTTTCGGTTTTAAACAACATGTTGCACTCCAGCAGATTGTTAGAGGGCACCATGCTATTCATAATGCTATTTTCCAGATGTAAACAGCGTTTTTGACCACTTTTGGTTAAAGATCCCATAGTTGTTGTTTTTTTTCTCCTAAAGTGGGTTAACTTCAGTATCCTGGCCAGGTTTCACCTCTGGTAATAACTTTTGGCTACCAAGATTGTGACTGCAGTTTCAACTGTATATGGTATTCCTCTTCTGTTTTGGTCTCTAATGGTGGTACAAGACTACTATTCACTGTTAAAACACTGTCTCATGACAACACCAACATAGCTGTACCTCAGTGGTTGATGAAGTGATTCCTGCATATATACATATCAGTTGGTAAATGTAAAATTATATTTATAGGGCTTAACAGATTCAATGGACTATAACTCCTTAGGAATGCATCTGAGAACTTCATACAGAACGCAGCCTCTAAATATATCTCTTTGTAGTAAAGAGTCACTGCAGACAAATTCAATGTTACTCAAAGATTTATGAAAAAAATGATAACTATGTAATAATGAGCATACCCAGTTTGGGGTTTTTTTTATACATTTATTTCCATATGGCTAATCAGACAATGGCTAATCTAGAAATGCACATTATTCTGGAAGTCATATATATGTCGCATAAACACTTTCAGTCATAGAATATTCACATTTGAAAGAGACTATGGCAAGTGTTTAGCAGCTCCAATGTTTCAGGCTAAACTGCTGGCTACTTTTGCTAAAATAATCTAAAATTGAAAAGTTAATTTTGAGCGAAATCCCCCAATTCTCTCTTGCTCTCTAGATAGATAAAGACATTGTTCACACTTAAAAAGTTTCTTCTATTTTTAAATATTCTACTAATGATGAAATAACACAGCTGGAGCTGGTAACAGTTCTCAAAATGAAGAAGAATGTTTTAGGCCTTGTCTACACTTAAAAGCTTTATTGGCATAGCTATGTCGGTTAGAAGAGTGTGTGTGTGGTGGCGGTGGGGATCACACTCCTAACCGATGTAACTGCCAGCAAAAGCCTTAGTGTAGACACAGTTATACTGGCAAAAAAAGTCCTTTTGCCATTATAGCTTATTTCATTCCGTGAAAATTAGCGTATGGAAAGTGCTGTCAAATGAATAAAATTGAGAAAAATAGAAAGGCAAAACCACTGTCTCTATGTTATAGTAAATTTATCGGTTACTTGTAACAATCAAAGATGCAAAATTTCAGATAGAAATCTAGTTTCAATTTGTGTTCCTTTCAAATCTGGAAAACTTTTTAACAATTAAAAGCTTGCTAACTCCTTTCTTAGTCATTTCAAAATATAACCATTGTACTGTTGAAAGTGCTTATGGGACAGTGTAACGTGTTCTGCTGGATTAGCTGTGCTGTAGTCATCTTCATAAGCAATGAGAAACACAGGTATTAAAAAGAAACTCTACAACCTTATATTTACGTGCCCTGGAACTTTGCATTTTGTTCACAAAGCTCTGGATTTTTTATATATGTATATATAGTTTTAATGAAGGTCAAAAAGAGGACCTGGAAACAGGATTTATGAAAGTGTTGTAAGATTCATTATTGTCATTGTGTGGAAAAGGATAATTTCTCTAAGAGAAATGGTGACATATACATAATAAAGTCCCTGTCCCTGCCATGACAGCTCAAGAGCATGCCAGCGTTACCACCTATGTCACACTGCAGGTGTGCCTGCCATATGGGTGACAGCCGCTGACTTCTCTGATCAACACATAATTATCTCCGAATAAAAATGCACATTGAAGTAGCTGGACATAATGGATTGAGGACCCAGGGCAAAATCATCTTTATAGTGTCACATAGCACCACCTGGGGGTAGGAGAGGGTTAAGGATAGCTACTGGACCTAGCACAACCTTGAGAAACCTGCTGTGATTGGGCCACTGTGAGGTTATCGTGTTTATCCTTCCTGTCTTCTTTTGAATAGAAGAGGTCACTTGGTTAATGGTAGGATGCCCCTGATGGAAAAGGTCCTACTGATCTGTGCTATTCTGCACTGATCTAACCATATATCTCTCTCACAGCATCTGGATAGTTTCCATTTGCAGAGTCCCCTTCCCCCATAAGATAATAAATATCATATCACAAGGATGGCAGTGCTCCTTCATGGAACACTGACTGTTTATTAGAGGCAAAAAAGTTTAAGAGAAATGCTAACAATGTTCATTAATAGCCTGCATCCAGGTTTAATGAGGCATGTCAATATGCGGACTGGGCAACATCAGTGGCATAATAGTAGTGGTAAATGGGAGTAATTGTATCCAATTGTACGGCACAGCTTCCAGGAATGAACCCGAACTGCCAACTGACAATGACAGAGCAATTATGGGAAGGCAAGCGAGCTGTGTCAAATTAGCACTTGGTGAGAACTCATTTTTCAGAGATGTGCTTGCTCTACAACACCACAAGTGATAGCTACTTTATTGTGAGTGATAGGAAGACCAGGACTTAGACTGATGTTCTGATTTGTCAATAGCTGTATTTGAAAGCTTAGTGTCACAAATATATAGAGATATTCAGTGAGAGAGAGAGGCACACTGCTCATGATCCGAAGGATAAGAACGTTGCTGAGAAGGTCATCTGTCAGTGTGAGCTGTCAAAGAGAGATCACACTCTATGAAAAGGGAACATTCAGCCGACTTAAGTAATTACCTTTGACTGAGATTTGAAGATGTCTTCTTTTGTTGGCCTACATTGGCTGCATAATTTATAATTTACTGCAATCAATGAAGAGCCAGGAATTGTAACTAAGAAAATCCTCATTTTATTTCTCATAATTACATTTTTTACTCCCTTAGCGCTTTAGAATGGTAAAGCATAATATTGAAGAAATCTTTTAATACCCCCCCAAATTAACGTCACTTCAGAATCAATATATTTATTTTCTTTTTATTTTACTTGACCATACCTATAAACCATACCCTACACCATTCTATAAAGCACCATATATTCTTGATGTAGTTTTAGTTGCTTTGTAGGATTATTAGTTAAAGAGGATAAAGGAATAATTCAATTTTGTCTTTCAAGTGCAAAAGAACAAGAAAAAAAAGATTTGGAGTACTAAGCACTGAAATTGTAATCCACATCCTATTTTGAGATATAGATCAGCTTGATATACTTGTCAGAACTACAGAGTGATAAGTATTCTAGCAAATATTTTAGAAGTTTGTGGATTAATCGAATTTCCATTGCTTGCTGGTTTTTTTTCCTTGTAATCTCACTGGATCAATATTTGAAAAGTAATTTCTTAGCCTTTAATAATCATAAAAATAAAAGATAATATATGACCAATTATGCTCTGGGGAATAAGAAGTATTACATTTTTGTTTTTTATCTTAATAAGAAAAAATCTACTCACATTTTATTAACTAAAAATACAACATGAGTTGTTATTAATGTAGCTTTTGAATTTTTATTTCCTTAGTAAAAATGTTATTTTGGAAACCTTACGCTAATTTTACTAATTAGATTTGCCATTCTGGGATATTTTGGCCATCAGACTATCTGCTTCAAACAGAGAGATCACTTTATTGGAAATCACGGAATGATTAATGAATTGGAACAGAGACCAGAGATTAACATGCCTTCTGGCCGAAAAACGTTGTTTAATTCCAGGTGTATTGATTAGCTGTAGAGTTATTGACAAAAGAATTATTTTAAGTACTTTAAGTCAATGTTACTTTAGCTGAAAACTCTACCTTTAGGCACAAGGAAATGCCACTATAAAACTAGTCAATTAATATGATGTCAAAGTACTGTCTCATGAAAAAATGGCTTTATATCCTCATATTTTAAAATCTGCATAGGTTTTTTTTTATGCCAAGCTTGTTTTTTAAGGTTCATAGAACAGTCATGTTTAAAATTAGTAATTGTGGGTTTAAAGATGTTTGCTAATTATTTAATGTTTTCTCTGAATTTTAAAAATTCTTCTAAAATATATTTGTTTTCTGTAGTTTGAACTTCAGCACCTGACATTATTTTAAATTATATGCTTTGCTGATTCTGAAACACATTTTTAATCATTATTTTTTTATGTTACAGAATTCTTTAGACCATTCAATTTCCCCCATTGTAGAAAGCTGTTTAATTCACAATGCCTCGAGTTCAAGCCCGTCATCTATTCTATAGTGACTATGCCACTTAATAATGGAATAGTGCATCAAAGTGCCACTTAGGTCTCAAATTGTTATGTATGACTGTCAAAGTGGTGAAAAAAAGCAAAAAAAAAAAAAAAAAAAAGGAAAAAAAACTTGATTTGTCTTTACTACTGAAACGTGAATTTGTCAGCCAGGTTTTGAAATCACAACAGCATTGCTTGCATCCCCAGCGAGATGTCGAAAACTTGACAGGTACATATTTTTTCAACTACAAGCACTTCTATAATGAAAACTAAATACACAAATCTTATTTTTTTTGCTCTTGACAGATAGTTGTTGCCAATGGGATTTAATGTTCAGGTTCAAGTTGTCAAGAGGAATAACCAATAAGCAATCCAAGTAGTCAGTATACAGATATTCAAAAGCAAAATGCCTGGCTTCTGTGATATACTGGAAAGATTTGAGTGTATAATTAACTAACTGAGGAACCAAGGACACTTAATCTTCCCCCTAATGGCAAGTTCAACCCATCACTGTCTCTCTCTGGGGGACAAACTGTAGCTTGTTTTGTGGTCACCAGGGCCTTTGGTTGTCATTGTTCTTTCTTATTTATCATTTCCTTGGGTTCTAGCGTTATTCCATTCACTATTACTCAGTCCCAGTAAGAATCAACAGGGTAAACTAAGGTTCATTTCTGAAGCACTATTTATCATCTTATGTATTTTTAAAATCTGCCTGTTTATCTATCTACTGATTCTACAGAACAAGATTATCTGCTTCTTTCTCCATGTAAAATGAGGAAATATGCACATATATATATTCATTTCCCATGCATGCCATGTGTATAATGGATGTACATTGAAACTACTAACAATATCTACAGTAATACTTTGTGGGCAGCCATTTACGTGCAGGCTATCTAGCCATTTTAATGGAGAACAATATGTGTGCATTTGGGAGTTTCCGGGGGGAAGGAAGGAGGCTTGGGAGGCAATTCAAACTGCTACAAAACTGTATGCATTTTAAATGTCAGTTTCTGTACTCGGGCTTGATCCTCCGAGGTGCTCAACTTCCTCTCACCCTTTAAAGTCAGCAGGAGTTACTGGTACACAGCATCTTAGTGGTATTTCAGAGGAGAACTCAACATCCCGCAGGACTGGGCCCAGTTCTGCAAGCAGCCCTTGTGCAGAAATCTTACTGATTTCAGTGGGAGCGCCATGTAGGGATTTTCCAGTCTGCTTATGCTTTATGATGTGAAAAGTGGCCTTCAAATGACTGGAAACAGCTAGTGGAGAACCCTACTGGTATAGGAGAACTCTCTACTGACAGAAAGCTGGCAGAAGCAGCTGTTATGTCTTGGACCAGATGATCCCCAGCCCTGGCATAAAGGGGAAGAAGGGGGGCTTGTTGAGAGAGAAGACATGGGCAGGAAGGGCAGGGACAAGTGGAACTCCACTATGCCAAATCCTTTATAGGCCTTAGTTCAGGGTCTGGACTGCTAAGGACTAGGGAGCTGCAACTGACTCCCTGTGACCACCAGTGTCCCCGTGTACAAGCACAGCTGAGACACAGTGGAGAATTGGCAATATAGGGCCAGGCCTTATATGCACATGGTCTGCCCCAAAAGCACCCCTTATTCATATCCACATATATGTGCATGTATGTGTGCAAGTGTGCAAAATCAGTCTTGTGAAACTATCATTAAAATTATTACCATGAATAAACTAATGAGCATTTACTTGCCTGTCAAAAATTATGACTTGCTTTGGGCGAACAGAATTTTGCAAGGTTGGATATCCACAATGAAACAAATTAGATACAAACAGAAAAAACTAAGGGTTGTGACACATCCAGTGAACAAGGAGAATCAAAGTGAAGGCTGACAGTACTTCCTTAACTCATTCGCTCTAAGCTGTTACTGTCAGTTGTGTATGGTAATCTGTTTTAGTTCATGTATCACTGACACAGTAGACCAAAACGGTTAAGGTCACTGGTACAATGTAACTGTGATGCCTGTGCATTAAGGACTTAATCGTATGAGGTGCTCGAGAACTCCACTGCTGACTTCATTCACAGCTGTGAGTGCTTAGCATCTTGCAGGATTGGACCCTTAGCCCGTGTAGTAAAAATCTTTGACATTTTGGTTGCAAGAGATTGCACTTTTATGCAGTAAATCTGTTTCCTAAAAAGAAAGGCTTTGTCTTTGTTGTACAATAAAGAAGCTTGAGTTCACATCAAGAAAGCACCATTCTATCTAACAAACTACTTATCTGAACATTTTCATTTAAAAACAAACAAACAAATGCGTGTGTCAGAGTATATAACCTCTCAGAGCAAACAAAGAGGGCTCGAGACCACGCATTTCCCTTTTTGTTAGCCACATTTTTAACATGAAAACATCAATTTTCTCCAGTTTACTGAAATTAAAAAATAGTTCATTAGACCTACCCATTGGGATGAAAGTGAGGATTATAGTGTAATTACTGATAGATCTTTAATAGAGAGGTACAAGCAGGTGACACTGTTATTCTAATGTTAGAAGATTTGCTGTATATGCTTTTGAGTTATACTGCATATACCTCAGTTTATTTCCTAATACTGTAGATACATTCAGTCATTAATTGTGTCTGATAAAAAGCTTACACTGCGGCTGATACACATGTGATAGGTACTTTGTGTTGTCATCTGGAAGTCTGGATGGCTCAAGGTTATATGACTGGGTTAATAGGATGAGATTCGTAGTTTAACACTCACTCTTCTAACGTATAATCATAAAAGGACCTGCATGAAATATTACTGGCTGTCTCCTTCTAGGAAGGAGTCTTTAGGCCTCTAGTGATTGTTTCAAAAGTTAGAGATTCCTAAATGTCCTACATTTCACAGTGCTTGGTTGATACAAAGACTTACAAGTGAAATAGCATGGAACAGTCACCCACATGAAGGAAATCTGTGTTTAAATATTTATCTGATGGTTTTTATGTTAAAAACCATAATTTTTTGTACAAGAGAAAAAGATAAGAGAATTATTTTCATGAAACAAGTAATCTGTATCTAATCTGTAGAGACATATTCATATCAAAAATAGACTCACAAAAATCAGGCATAGCAAAGATTTCATAATATATTTGATTAATCAAAACCCAAATGGAAAGTTCTGATCTTCCCAGATGCTGATAAGACTTACATGTTGCTGCAGGGCCTTATAAACCATCCAGCACCAAATGCTTGCATATATTTTATAACACACCCAGCATTCAAATATTTCAGAAACAGACAGCCTTCATTAAATTCTTTATGCTGCTCCTCTTGGCCTACACCATATAGGAAACACGATCATATATTAATTTACCAAAAGACATCTCCCATTTTTTCTTAAACCTGCAGACAAGCCAGACAACTATGGAGGGTGTGTATGTGGGGGAAGAAAGGGAAAACTCAGGTTATTTTCAGACACTGTGGATAAGAAATATGGGCATGATGCTTGGCTCTAGCTAATGAGCACTCAGTGCAATTAAGGAAGAAGAGTGAAAAGGATGTTTTAAGTTACATTTGTGCTTCCCCAATCTTTGGTCAGAACCAGTCCCCTGGCAAACTTGTGCAGGTGCCTCATGTCCCCAAAGAGGAAAGACAGGAGAACACTGGAGTCCATGGACATGCTGGCCATCTGTGATGGGGATGGACATAGGAGTAGATAGGCTGACTCTCTACTACCCACGGACTGCTGGCCTTCTAAGCCAGCTTTAGACTTGCTTTCCAGGATGAGCATGGCGCAAAGCTGCCCCAAGGCAGGGGACTATATGGCTGAGGGTGTTTGGTTTGTTATTGCTGATCCGCTGTAAGAACATAAGCAACATCATTCTGTCTTTGGTTGCAGTTCTGCAAAGTGCTCAGCATCCTGGACTCCCATTACTGGAGGCGCTCAGCACCTTGCAGAATTGGTTCCTTTATGCCACTCCTGGAAATCAATGCCCTGCCCCTAGCAGGCTAATATTCCCGTGTCACAGCCATTGATCAGTGGCAATACTTCCTAAGAGGGGATGTAGGAATAAAACCACTACAGCGTGGATGTCCTGCAGGGAACAAATATTTCTATTCTGCACTATTCCTATTTATCACAGAGACTGAAAAACCAAAGGATCAGCTTTCATCAGCACATTGGGGATAAAAGGACGTAAGAAGCGGAGGCTTCTCTCTTTGTTTGGTTTCTCCTTGTTTGAGTGCAGTGTCTCAGTTGGTAACTGGGCATGACAACAAGCCATAGCTAATATTCCATGTTAATCATCTGAAGCCTTGAGCCAGCTGTTTAAAAAAATTATAATGAATAATGAATGTATTTTAATTTTGATACCAATACATGATATATTTTGACACATCTCAGAAGGGAGAATGTTGCCTGAGGTGCCAACTTAACACCACAGGAAAATGAAAACCAAAAGAAGGCAAACTGCTAGCATTTTCCCTTGTATTAGTCTTAAATGTTGCAAAATATACTGAAATGAGACTTTCAAAATATTTAACAGCCTGGCCTGACTCTGTTTAAAAAGGAAAGCAAGCAAATCAGTTATAAAAAGGAAAGGGAAACCATCCTTCATAGACTAGTCTGGTTAAATAGCATGAGAAATTGTCTCACAGCTCTATTAACACCAGTTGTAAACCAGTCATACAACAAAACTAAACTAAACAAAATTACAACCCACACTGGGAATAGAAAACAAGGTCGGGGTGATGCTTTAGCTAAGAGGCTTTCTTCAGGCACCAGAGAGATTAAACCAAGGTTACTGCTTTCTCTTTTCACAGCCCACAGAAGACCTCACAGCCAAAATGTTGTGTCCCACTTTGAATTTTATTCTTAATTATTATTACTAGTATTAATATTTTCACATTGTTCTTTATTAACCCTTCTTTACGCTTTGCTTTACACGCTAACATTAACCACTGGTCTTTCCAACATGTGAGGAAAACCTGATATGGTGGCAAAATATTAACTCCTGACTATGAGAATAGTGTATATTTTTGCTGGTGTGAACTTGGTACGTCCAACAATAAATGAACCATACTGAAAAGATTCAGAGGTTGAGTAGCACCCAAAAGATGGGATGTTTTTCCTAACTATTTGGGTTTTTTGAGATCTCTTTTCTCTGATACATTTCCAGTTCGATCCCACTTCCTTTTCTTCCAACCATACCTTCCTTCATCTCCTCTTTTCCTTCCCTCTTTTTTCCATTCATCTGAAGACCCACTTTGTGTAAACTGATGCAGCTCTATTGAGTTCAGTGAAGTTGCACCAGGTTATTTCAGTTGAGGAACTGGTCCAAGAGTTTCCTGATTCTCCAGCCTGAATGAGATGACTGCTGTTCTCAGTGCCTCTTACTGGCAGCACTTTTCCCCTTCACAATGCTTTCCCTCACCCAAATTTTCTTCCAATAACTGAATCATCCACCTTTCAAACTATTTGTGGGCAGGCTATAATTCTGCCTTCAGTTCACACACACTGGACTCCTGGGGTTTCTATAAGGTCTTGCAATCTGGAGAGCTATAAGACAGGGAGGCTCATGAGATTTAAAGAAAGGATCCAGTCTCACAATACTGAGGGCTTGTACACACTATTGCTTATGTCAATATAACTTATGTCACTCAGGGGTGTGAATAAGCCAACCCCCCCCCCCCCACCCTGAGTGACACAAGTAACACAGACTTAAGCTCTGGCGCTGACAGCGCTGTCAGTGGGAAACCTTCTCCCACCGACATAGCCAGCGCCTCTTGCGGAGGTGGTTTTATTATGCTGATGGGAGAGCTCTTCTGGCAGCATACAGCATCTTCACTAGCTGCGCTACAGCTTCTCATGTAGACTAGCCCTGAGATACCACTACGACTATGAGGAGGGACACAAAGAACTGTTTGAATTTGGGGGTAGGTGGGAGGAGGGCATCACACAACTCTGGTGAGGGAGGAAAGGAAGAGTTTTGAGGAAGAGAATGGGGAGACACTGGATCCACTCTAAAGAATCTGCAAAACCACAGAGCTGATTTTACTCTCGAAAGATAAAGGACCCAAGTCTCCATTATATTGGTGTTAAGTGGGTGTAAAAATGTTGCAAAATCATAATGGTAGCATTTTACACCCTCTTTGCACTGGGATAAATGATCAAAGAAAGTGCAGGGGTGCAAAGAACAGGACTGGTCATCAATTCAAAACGGGGATTTCACTAATTTTCAGAAAGGCCAGGATATGGGGAAGGAAAGGAGTGATGGAGAAATGGGGATGCTAGACTGAGGACTGAGGCAGGGGAAATGAGATGAAGGTAAGGATATGTTGGGTGCAGCAGAAGTTATAGTTATGTAGGATTTATAAAGGGAGATGGCACCTTTGGTAGGGTTTTTTGTTTGGCGGGGCTTGGGAAAAGGGTGGGGAGGAAATAGCTAAACCAATCCAAACAACTTTACTATGTTTTAGATGTGGTCTGCTTCTCATTTTACACAAGCCAGCTCATCCCCAATCAGTACTCTACAGGAAAATTTAAAAAGTCATCACCCCCTCAAATTCAGCCAGGTGGACAAGGGGATACAGTTCATTAACTCAGCTCCAGTATGAGACTGGTGTGCTCACCTGTCTCATCACATCTGGCTGTTAGTTACTCCAGCTCTTGTCCTGAACTCACATGAAAGAATTACAAAGACAGGTACTATACATTAGACGCCACTGTAGGAAACTGTTTCAGATGCACTGATATCTGAATAACGAAGGTGAGAGGTTGCACATGGGAGGTGAGCTGCTTCCTTAACACAGTTAGCCTGAAGTTTTGTGGCAAGGGAGACCTATTATTTCATCAAAATTAGAATGAGGCCAATGATGGGAGTAGGTTTATAAAGCAACAGTGGAATCCTGTAGTCAACAGTAAAACTCTCACTGAGTTCAGTGAGGCTCAGATTTTATCCCAAATGTTTAAAAGCCCACATCTGCAAGGAAACTGAAGTCAACATGCCAAATAGCATGGTGGCCCATGTGACATCCTCAGGGCTATACAGATATTATTGGATGAGGCCCACATAACACGTTATGGGCCACATATGCAGCCCACAATGATAAACAGATTGAAAATTACTGGGATAGGCCACTAGACTGGGACTCAGGAGACATAGGATAAATCACTTTGCTGTTTTGCACCTCAGTTTCCCCCTGTGTAGAATGGGGATAATGATACTGACTGCCTTTGTAAAGAGCTTTGAGATAGGGAGATGACAAGGCTATGTAAGAGGTAGGTATTATTATTATAATCATCCCAGATTTACACTGGTGCAACTGGGGACAGAATTTGTCCTAATGGGAGATGAAGGAGCCCTGTATTTGTACACTAGTTTCTCCCAAACATTCAACACCCAGGCTCAGCAGGAACAGAAGATCGAGGAAGTAGTATAACCTATGGTCCCAAATACGAAAAAGATGGGTATCCAAATGCTAATTTCGCTGTTATTTTTTTTAAAAAAAATGGTACTTCCCATATAGGAGTTGAAGAAAAGCAGGTTTAATCCCTCTAAGGTTTCTATAGTCATTCACCACATCTGAACAAAAGTGTAAAGAGGGGCAAAAATGCACTAAGCTGCATTTCAAAAATGACTTAGTAATTACAAGGACTGCCCATCTTACCTTGACCTCAAGCATTTACCAGAATTCAGATTTATTTCAAACTGTTCTCCGAAGGCAGCCTATTTTTTTTTTTGTCCAAACAGCAGCAACTCACAGTTAGTGAACATAGCTTCAAGATTTTTTCCTTTTTTTTTTTTTACTTACAGCTAAATTTAACTTTACCCATCCAATAAAAAAGAAATAAGGGAGCCTTTATTATCTCCCTGGATTTCTGGGTATGATACCACATCATAGAGAAATGGTTATTAGAGACAATGGCCTACCAAGGTGAAGTTTGTAATAAAGCCTATTATGTGGTTTCACCATTGACACTAATGGAATGTAACAGTGATTTAGAATGATTTAATGGTTCCCAGGTTGTGCTCTAATAGTGCTCTTTATATTATGATGTATATCACAAAACCTAATGTGGCTGTTGTGATATATTGACAGTATTCATGCTGTTTCATTTTTTTAGGGGAATTTTAAAAACTGTCAAAGAAGAAAATTAATAGGCTGCAACTGCTTTATTTTCAAGGGTTCTGGGCTTTTTTTTCAAAATGTATGTGCATAAATTTCTATTTGATGCCACTCTTAAGCAAATAAATTCATTTGCATTTTTATTCCAAGGTAATAACTGTGGCATGTGTGCTCACACACCTGTGTGTATGTGTGTGTGTTTGAAGCCCAGCTTTGAAAAGATTGCACTGTCATCTTAAAATCTGTTTACAAACTGGTACTAATGGTTTCAAATGCATGTAGTAGGGGAGAATAAAAGACAGGTATTATATTTATGGAAGCTGCCAAAACATACAAGTTCAATAAGAGGCAGAGGCAGGAGGTATTCCTATTGAGTCATTTAAAAATACCCCAGCCCCTTAGGGGTACAGGTGGCTTTTAGGCCAACACTTAGAGTTCTAAATTTAAACAAAAACACAATAATCTTGGAATAGACACAAAGAAAGATATACCAGGGCTGAGATACCTTCATTCTGAAACTGCTTGTGGGCATCTCAGCAATGCCTGACCTATTAGCTTCAAGGCATTTTTGGTTCCGAGTAGGTTAAGTAACAGCAGGAATGTTCTTGTATTCTGTAAAAGCTTTTTTTTTTTTGTCCCTGTAATTTAAAAGGGCATGTTATGAAATTTCATGTCTCTCAAGAGCATCACTTTTGATGTCCTCCTGGGCATGAGGGGCTCCTTCAACAGACACAGAGTAGATGTCATGATGACAGACCTCTAGTGAAAGCAGAGCAGGATTTTGTAGTTGAATATATATCTATTTATTCTGTAAATGCTAGAGTTCAGATCCTCAGCATTTGTGCTGATAAATATCTCCTGCCCTTCCTTACGTGAGAACAGGGTGACCAGATAGCAAGTGTCAAAATTGGGATACTTTTTTTTTTCAGGGATGGGAAGCATAGTGGCATATAAGACAAAGCCCCTAATATTGAGACATCTGGTCACTCTGTAAGGGAGCCACTTTACCATCCTTTACCCTAAACATTAACATTCACCCATATAGGGGAGGGAATGAGAAAGCAAGGGCACAAGAACAGGATCCATCTCTCCCTTGCCTGACCCACTATTCTCTCCAGCCAACAGGAAATGGAGAGAGAGTGTTTCTTCTTACTCCCCATTAAGTCTGAAGAGTGGGTGGACATGTGAGCCTGCATCTTCTCTTACTGATGGTGAAAGGCAGAGAGAAGAAGGTATGCTTCTACTCATATGGTTAGTGGGAAGGGACAAGAGGCTCGGGCCTGCCAAGTGCAGTGTATTCCCATTGGTTTAAATGGAAATTAAAGATGCTCAGGGCCTGGCAAGAGGCACCCAAGACTTGGCAGGATGGGATCCCATGTCTCCTGACTGTCCTTCATGTGGAGGTGGGTGGTAGCGAGTGGTGATTTCTTTCCCCATTACCCAATTATCCCTGTGAGGGACCCAATGGCTCAAACACCTCCTATTCCAGTTGGCTAGCCACTCAGTGGGACTTTTGTCAGAGTAAGGTAATATTCAGCAAGGCAGCCTGACCAGAATGAGGAGCTTTGAGCAAATGTGCTTGATATCAGTGGGGCTACTCCTATGAGCAAGGGTGGTAACATACAAGCTCTCTAATTGAACAGGGAGCCTTGATTCTCTCACCTTATTCATGCTGAGCCTGATTCTTCATCTGGTATAAATCTGAACAGGTCCACTGATATCAACGGAGCTACCAGTTTAATCCAGCTGAGTGCCCCACTCAGACCCCAAATCAAGGTCTGGCCTGCTGAGCAGCACTTTAGTCTACAAGTAGTCCCATTAATGTTAATAGAACCACTTGTGGAGTAAGGGGCTTCTCACTGAGAGTAGGAGTGGCAGAAACAAATCCTCAGAATGGGAAATACTCCTATGAACCAGAGTGAAGGTAAAGTAAATGGTGAGCCAAGAGGTGCAATTCCCTGTCCTGGCTGGCACTGTGACACCAACGCCCCCAGACAAGGAAGCAGCCAGCAAGCATGAGCCCCCAAAACAGTTTAGGACTGGCTTGGAGAAACAGTGTGCTAAAGCCACTTCTGCAATGCTGACATGCACTAATTGCTCCATGATGAGGCAATAACGTGATACTTCTGTCACATCCTGCTCCAGGTTAACTTGCTTGCAGATATTTTTCTCTTCTATAAAAACACCAGCTTGTGATAAAACCACCTGTGATGAGATCCACTGGAACACTGCCAGACATCTCCTGATGGGATCACAGTTTGCATTGCATGTGCCTCCACGATAGCAGTTGGGAATTCAGTGAACACAAAAAGACAATTTTTTCTCTCTCTCTCTGATCCCCCCTTCCCCTCAAGACTACTCACAAAATCACAATTTTTCAAGTGTATAGGAGTGTACGTACAGGCTGGGAAATGGCTTTATAAAGAGAATCTTACATTGAATAATGACTTTGGGACACCAAACTGCAAGAGGGCAGGCAGAAATTTGGCGGAAGTCATTTGTTTTTGACACCGAAGTTATTTCAAAGTTATAAGCAAGACATTTCTCAGGAGATGTTCCCTTTTTGTACAGTATCTTCCCCATGGAAAAAGCTGTGTGAAATCACACAGAACAAAATTAGCCAAAGTGCCTGTTATATAACCTGCCTGTTTGCTAAAAATAATGGGAGCATCATGATCACCTGAGCTTTTCCCTCGCCTAGGTTTATGTACAGTACATGGAAGGGGAAGGAGAGAAAAAGGAGAGATTGCATAATGCAATAGAAAGTTCCTGTTAAAAGCAATCCAGTTAAATTTGCATACTTATTATCCCATTTTGATTTGTTAACTTTACAGAATCTATGTGGGTCAGTTTTTCTTGCTTTAATTAGCAAAATCAAAACAACAAAAAATGGTGATTTCCTTCTTTCAAGCTCAAGTGTAGTATTCAGCCTGCAGCAATAATTATATATTTTCAAATGTAAGGTGCCTAATTTAAAATACAAGATTCCCAGTAGTTGCCGAAGTTTTAAGGACTGGAGGTGACAGAAGCAAGTGAGCTTTTTGTTCTCTCATGTTCAAAGTCCTCCCAGCTTCTAAACTTGGTAGGAATTGTATCACTCATATAAATAATTTTTTGTGTTAATATTATTTATTGTAAAATATTTTACCCACTAGGGTAAATGAAGAACAAGGGTTTACTAATCAGATTACTGGCACACTTATTCTAATTTATACCTTCCCCAGTTAGCCTTTAAGCCACAGCTGACCTCTTATTTTTTATATTAACGGGAAACAATTCATCAAGTGAGTTACCCCACTCCTTTCAAATCTACTTGTATTACTAAAAGGTTGAGTAAAGACCTCTAGGGAACAAGAGCAATTTTTGACATGGGTCTCAACAGATTAAACTATGCAGGGACAATATAGAATACATTGGAACAATAACATTATCACATCATAGCCTGACTGAGAGGCATTTCCTTGCATTTTTGTCCTTTTACCATAAGCCAATAGTAGCCACAGGCATTTGACTGGAGAGCCCGGAGGATTGACAGGCCTGGCAGTCATTACACGCTGGATTGAATACTAGATTACTCCAAAGTGGCTCAAGGTCAAGGATCAGTGTGTTCCCTTTTGGCACTAAATGACTTTAATATCCTTACTGTATTAGTCAATTACTTTAAAGCTGCTGCTCTCTGAGCTCTCTCTGCCCCCCTGCAGTTTACTATGGACATTTGAATTGCTCCCATACTTAACCCACACATCTGCTTTTAGCTGTCAAAAGAATATTGCTACCACTGGAGCTATTGACAATACGAAATGGACAAAGATACTTGCTGTAGGTGTCAAACGGCTTTTTCTTTTCATTGTTTATTTTTAAAAAACCCTAAATAATGCCACAACTGAAAGTGTTCTAAAGCAAAGAAAACTTGGATCATTTTTGCAACATACCATGGTCTAGTCTTGACAGAAATACACGTGGCTCATTGTTCTGAAAAATTATACATTTTTGTTTTGGTTTCTAAAACTCTGAGTAGTTGTAATGAAACACAGAAAGAAGGGACTGTATTAAACTCTTGTTTAAATTTCACAACAGTCACAAGCATTACGGAGAATTACACTTCTGAATTTATTGGTGAAACACACTGAAGTATCCTGTGTCATGGCCACTGAACATTAAAAGGTCTGGCTTGGCTTGGTGTTAAACCAACATGTCTAGATTAAATATGAGCAGACCTGATTTGAATTTTAAAACTGCTTGAAAGTGACGCCTTTAGTGTTCTACTGAAAGTGATATCATCACACATGAAAGCACATCTGTTGAGTGGGGCCCGACGTATGTGTGATGATGTCATTGGACTAAAAAAGCAAATGAGAACTTCACAGCTAGATACATAAAGAAATAATTTTCTATTACAAATACACTTTTTAATCCGTGTGGGGATAAATGTGCACTGGGCTCTCACTGGAAGACATTTTAATTTTGTAGTTTGCTCACCCACATGTACATTACTTGCATTTAGCCAGTCACATATTTTTCCACTTGTCCTTTACTTTGCATTTGGCAGTAAGAGAGTAAGTTCAATATTCTTCTCATAAATATAAACAGAGTTTATGGAGAATAAAATTGTATTTATTTCTCTGCATGTCAGATCAGTGCAGTTCATGGACAGTCTTACTAGAGATTATATCTGAATGCTCCATTACTTGGTATTCAATACATTATCATTTGGAAATCTGTGTAATACCTACATAAGCAGACAGTTCAAAGTCTTCATTTGTCCCATTCTGCATTTCAAACACAAGTGCAGACTTAACACACTTGGTGGACACAGAACTTGTCACTGCTACTTGGAACCGCAACAGCTGGGGTTTCAGGCTAACCAACTGTGTTTTGACAGTAAAGTGTCTTCTCAAATACTGCATCATGCTACTTGAGTACAATATTTAACGAAATACAAATCAACTCTGCACAGTAAAGGCTTTGAAGAAATTAGACCGCATCAGAGACATCACAGTCCCCTGATCTGACAATCTTTGGACTACACTTGAAATAAAAAATCATAACCTCCTGCTAATCCTATTTTAGATCATTGAGAGGACAATACATAAATTTTAGAAAAAATGAGTACAATGACCCGCCAATGACACAATATTTGAACATTAGTTTTCCTTCATTATTTTGTAATGTTATTTTACATGACAAATGTTGAATATTGTAGTTTAAGTGACATAGGTATGTTCCTACTGCAGGAGGGCAGACAGACATGTGGACAGTAATATATATTTTCTTTGCAATGTGCTTCTACTCAGCAGCTAGGCATAATGAATGGTGCCTTGGGGAATGCACTGAATAATTGTGCTAATTTAAAATTTAGTCAGCAAAGGACCTTAAAAAACTTGATACCGCTTGGTAATGACGCATCATTAGCACTTTTCATTCATTTATATTTTGTTGTGTTTAGGGATTTGGGTATTCAGGAGAAGAAAAGTAGCCTGACAAGAGAGTGATTGAATTAGCCCCCTTGATACTTGGGAATGACAGAAGGTGAAGTACTGTAGCTGCAGTTGACAACTACTTTAATATGAGCCACTTATAAATATTTACAATTCATAAGTCAAGGATAAGCCTGTGTAGAGCGCATAAATAATATTAAGTATCTGACATGTTTATTTGGAGCCTGATAATTATTTTGGAAACCATTTGATATTAATGTGCTAAGAAGAATTTTCCATTAAAAGAGCCTCAGTGTGATGCTGCAATACAATTTTAAAAAGAAAATAGCATATATTCCTTCCCAACTTCCATGGTAAAACTGAAGAGGAAGGGCAAAACCCTTCTCACCTTATTCACAGGAGTAATAGAGCAGACTTCAATGAAATAACTTCTATGTGTAAGGGCAATAGCATTTGGCCCTAGATGATTAACTTGGCATGGATGTCATCACACATATTATATGACCTTTCTACAGTACAAAATTAAAAATGTGTGGGCATTCAGTTGCAAAACAGATAGTAACCTTGGTTGATCACACTCCCAATACGGTAAAAAGACAAAACAGTCTCTGATTACAAGAGGTGCAATAAGCTCTTATGCACAGGTAAATTTTGTTTTCTTTTTTTCAAGACAGAGACAATTATTTTCAAACACATTTGTTTCCCTTTCTCTGGCTAAATATTGGTATTTTACTATGCAAAGAGTGTTAAAAGACAAAGACACAAAATACTCAAATCCACTAAAATCTGAATTTGAAAGAAATGGCTTCCTGAGAATGCACCACTTTTGAAAGGTAAAACTTCTGTAATTTTCCAAACTATTTTAGGCAGAGCAATTATCTGTAGTTGCTGTCCTTAAATACAGGTGCAAGGTGCAATGATAATTAGTGCAAAATATATTAATAAAGAGTGAAAATTAAATCAGAATCAAACAATCTCTTCAGGAAAAAATGCACTGAACTAATTCCTGTGCTTCTGTGGGCAAGGCATATAATAACCTGTTAGCTTTGTGTGTCTAATTTTCATGTTTTCTAAATTTCACCACTACTTCTCTAATGTAACAATGAGGATTTAAATGACCACTGGGGACAGATACTCCTTTTGTTCCTGACCTGGTGGGTAATGAGATAGACAACACCTCAAGCCATTATCCCTTGGAGTGCTGAGTGGGAGTGCAGTTAACTTTGATAGCATAGAAGTAAGTACATTTTTTATTGCACAGGAAAAAACCCGTCAAGAATAACCTATTCAGTTTAACATTTTCACAAAGTAATTACACATAAAATTAGCTAACCATCAAAGTTTTTAGCTACTTACCCCCCATCATATTAACTGAATACATACACATTTCATCGTTAAGCACAGAAAATGATTTTAAACAGACCAGAAAGAATGTCTTTTTTAAGATCTACCATTTTAAATTGTTGATAATTTTAGGTTTTGTATATCAAAATTGCCTGTAATTAATATTTTAGGGGCTATTGTATAGAATCAAGCCATAATGTTTTCCCCATATTTCTATGAGTGATCATTTCAGTAAAGTAGTTTCAAATAACATTACAGTATCTATTTTCTCTTTAATTTGCATCTCACTTTTGTAATAAAGTTGTCATGGATAGAGTCTTCTTGTCATGTATCATCCTTCAGTATGTAAACAACTTACCAACTTGCTTTGAATGACAGGCAATCTCATAATTTTCACTCATAAAATGACAGTTACAAATAAAGGAACTAATGCATGGAAAGTAACATATTTTGGTCTTGTGACTAATGGTAACCTGTGCTACTGAATTACTGAACTGTGTCTGAGAACTAATGAGAAAAATTTCCCAGGGAATCTTTATCCAATGCACTTGGAGAGCACCTTGGGGACTCATTCCATGTCTGTCACCTTTCCCGTCTCATTGACACTCAGCTTCTTTACCACCATTACACTGTGCAACCATTTCACTTTACACCTCACGATTAGAATATTAAAAGGAGAGAATACTACACTACTTGTTCCAGATAGCAGAGTTGTTTTTGACACTTAAAATAGAAAGTGTCACCAAAATATCACAAGGACATGAGTGTCTCCACCTCCAGAACATTCTAAGGTTCATATTATTTTGCAACTAATAAAAACTTTCATCATATTTCCTAATGGAGCAAAAGTCATTAATAGCGAAGATTTAAGGGGATATATCAATTCATGTGGACCCATAAAAATGATACTTGTTAGGGAAAAATTTGCTCCTGTCACAGTACTGGGGTTTGAGTCATCAATGGTGATTATATGATGATCAGTTTTGAAATGAGGTAAATTCATTAGCAAAAAGCACAGGTTTTTACATGGGACAAATATTTTTTTAAAGACTAATGACATTTGGGAACACATGGCCAGATCTTTAATGGGTGTAAATTGGTATAGCTCCATTGATGTCAGAGGATTTATACTAGCTAAGGATATGTTCCATAAATATTGCATATATTATTAGGAAAGCTTTGGTATATGCCCCATGAGCTATATTCCACCTTCCTCATAATAGCTGTCTCACTAAAGTTGATGAAACTATTCACTTGAGAAAGGCAAGAGGGATTTGGCCTCTGGTAACAAAGCTCAACTTTAAGCAAGCAAGCAAGCAAACAAAATCCATCTAAGTTAAAAGCTTAAAAAGTTCTCCTATTTCACCAGGCTTGTGAGTAGACTGCAGCTAATTAAAGCCAATGCAGAATTTTAAAGTGAAGGAAAAATAAGTTTCTTAATTATATTTATAATAAAGATATTCTCTGTACTGGAAACACACTTGTACACCTTTATGTAGTTACTAGAATATGATGATTTCTGTGGTGTGATCAAAAGTGGCATAAACACAGCTGTGCATATCAGCTGCACAGGTGTTTGATTTTGAAATTGTTAGATAGCCAATGTCTACAGGGATCACCCACTGGTTTGGCATAAAGACAGAGAGAAATTGAGTTGCTGGTGTACATAACGACTGATTATAACAAAAATAATCCCCCACCCCCCCACCAGATTATTAGTAGATTCTGTATCCTTCTCAACAAGTGGGAATTCTTGGGAAGGTGAGATTATCTGGGCTATAATTAAATCCTTAGAGATAAAGCCGCATACTGATTTTTTTTTCTTAGTTTGTCCTCCTCATTAGAAAACTTTTCCAGTGGAGCAGAAAAAAAAGACACTTAGATCCAATCCTGTTCCCACTGAGGTCAATGGGAGTTTTGCTACTGATGCCAATGGGAGCAGCGTTGGCCCATTGGTGTTGTACAGTAGTAGTTTTCTCAAGATTGTAACCATTGATGTATTGGGGTAGATATATTACTTTTTGAAAGTATCTGAGTATACCCATGCCAGCCTGGGTTTTAGGGTTGCCGCAGCTCATTGTTTTATTGTGATGTGCTCAGTCAAACAGAGCTGCACATATATCAGATAAAGACATTTTGAAGGTTTCTGTCACTCTCAGATGTATGTGAATTTTCAGTAGAGGAGTAAGGGACAATTGGCCGATGGTGGTGTAGGTCAATCATCTTACTGATGATGTTTATGAGATGAGGTTTTGCTGGTCTGTGTCACAATACTTTGGATATACCAAAAGTAAGTTTCTAGCCCTCATGGCTGTGAAGAGAGCTTCAAAATGTGGCCCCAATGCACCTTAAAGCTTCAAAAAAGCAGAAGGTAAATAAAAAGAACACCAAATCTATTATTTGTACATAATCTCATGATTTTAAAGCCAATCTCCTAATTTTTGGTGAGCCTGACTCATGATTTTTTAATATTTGGGGTTGGCAACACTGCAAATGCCATCGGTCTCATTTGATTTTTATTTCAGACCCTGCAAAGCATATAGGAGTAGAACAGGGATCGGCAACCTTTGGCACAATGGCGAGCCGGGACAGTTTGTTTACCTGCCTCATCCGGAGGTTCGGCCAATTGTGGCTCTCACTGGCTGTGGTCCAGGCCAATAGGGGTGACGGGAAGTGGTGGCCAGAACATCCCTCGGTCCGCGCTGCTTCCTGTAGCCCCCATTGGCCAGGGATGGCAAACCGTGGCCAGTGGGAGCCATGATCAGCCAAACCCGTGGACGCAGCAGGTAAACAAACTGGCCCGGCAGGGGGCTTACCCTAGCAGGCCATGTGCCAAAGGTTGCCAATCCCTGGAGTAGAAGTTAGGCCTGACTCTTGATTGATTTGAATGTTGTGTAGTCAATTACGCTCCCAAACTCGACAGATACACCTTTTTGCCCCACTTCATATTCAGATTGCACAGATGTAAATAACCACACAGGATGCAACGCAATGGAGAATCAGGCCCATATCAGTAGCTGTAGCCAATGCTCCACTTTAGATTTCCCCCGGCTTGTAATGTTTGAGTTTCAAATTAAAGGGCTTTGTTTCTGACTCAGAATCAAAATTCCTTTGTACATGCTTTTGCCCTGATTGGTCTCAGATCTACCATAAAACAAAATAAATCTCTATGGGGAAAAATGTAAATATTAGTTTGTCATTCTTAGAAAAGTTTTCTCTGCCTGAACTTTGTCTCAAATTCTGCAGGAATAAAAGCACATGAAATGGTGTCTTTAGGTTTCCTAAACCTTCTGAATCTATTGGAACTTTGTGTGGAAAACTTCTCCTTAAGATATTAATTCATAGTTCAACATTTCTTGTCTTTTCTTCCAAGAGGCAAAATGCAGTACTTTCAGGAATACACAAATTTTGGTTTAAGAAAATTACCGGAACCATAAGGGCTGCATAATTTATTCTGCATCTCTTTGACTTTCACAGATCAATGATTGCGAATTTGGCAGAAGGATGAGTTATTAGATCTGGTTTTGCAGGACCTGGACCATGCATGTACTCGATTGTATGTATCACTAGAACTGTGCATGGTTGTCAGAATCTGGGCTTTATTTTTTGTTTAAAAACCTAAACATCTACCTTTTTTATTGTAAGAATAATCTTTTGAATGTGGTGCTATTTATGTCTTCCTGAGACATCAGATAGCTACTCGAAAAAATGATGTGTTAACACTGAACCCTAATGATAACAATGCAAATATCAAGATTGCTAACTTAATCAGTTTGTGTCAGATCACACTGACAAAAGCTCCTTCAAGGTTATGGATGGATCTTTAGTAGCATACCATCACTTATTTTTCCAATTTGCCACCATGGGCTTGTACAAGACATGGTCAATATATAACACATACATAGGGTCATATCACAAAACTATATCACGTGCCAAATACTTTCCTGGGGTAACTTTTCTGCATTCAGTGGAGTCACACCGCAGATGGATTTAAACCAACGCCACTGATTTTGTATTTGCATATCTGATTAAGCTAAACATTTATAAAAACACACAGAGCCAAAATCTGGTTTAGGATCTATGTATATTTCTCCCATTCACTCCAGTGGGAGTTATCTGCGCATTCTGCATCTAAAGGAAAAGAACTGATCTGTATAACCAGAAAAATCTCAAGAGCATAAATCAATCCTCCCAGTGTAGAGCTGCATACTGCTCTTGATCTGTGTGTGCAACTTTCATTAAAGTCAAGAAGAGATGAACGGAAGGAGGGAAGTACTGTATATGGCATTCACTAAGCTATCCCTGTTTCATACAGTAGCATACAACTAATGTATGTTTTTTTGCTAAAAATGCCCAGTTTGGGGCACTTCCTTTGGAAAACTACCACTGCAAATGTAAAAGACATGTGGCTCTACCTGTGCTTTCTGATAGTCGACAGCAAAACCATTTGATTGCAATTTGAGTTCAGGGACTGCTGTCAGCAGCTCAGCCCTTAACTTATAAAACATTTCATAGGTGTTCACTCAGATACCATGGGGAACTGCCCAGGACAAAAACTGCAATAGACAGAAAGACACTTTTCAGAGATTTATATATAAGATGCAGATCTGAGAGAAAAAAATGATCCTAAATATCTGTACCCCTTTTGAAACAAAACTTAATTAAAAGTGTCGTTTCGAAGAGCTAACATTTCCCTTTTGAAAACTTTTACAAAATGTATTTCACGACCTACTTCTTCATATAAACTGGAATGCTTTGAGAGAAGAAAATAGCTTTAAAAATTCTAGGCCCCTCTTTTCCCTTGCTCTCTGAGAATTGTTATAGATGAACATGCATGTACACTTCACCACATAATCATGAATTCTCGCCTATACATTAATATAACTGGCTTTCAATACTGTATCCGGACACATGATGAAAAACCAGCCTAATGAGTGAACAACATTTACCTTGCAGTGTTGGAGGGGCTGGTTTGCAACAGTTATCTGTCATTCCATTTGAAGTGTGGATAGTTGGCTGCTTTGAATTTAGAGCTTGTCATTTACCTTTTGCACTGCTGTCCAGATTTAGTTCTGCAACAATCTCTGAAAGTTCTGAACTAAATGAGTTTGATGGTGTCAGCTCAGTCAGAGCCAAAACAAACCTAGAGTGTATGTTTACAGTCTCTGTTTTATACGTGTCTGGGGCAGAGGAGCTATTGAAGCAAATTACTTCTCACCCATGGAGAAGGTAGTTCTTCAATGTCATGGCTGAGGTCATTGATAGGTCAGCACAGAGAAGACAGCCTCGGGAGAGCAAACTGCAGTTTTCCATACTGCCCATCCAATAACTTTCTTCAAACACTTTTAAGACAATATATTTAAGTGAAAATATAATAATGTAAGTACCATGTATATTTATATATGTATTTATAAATTCTGTCATATATATACACACAGAGAGACATACATATATATGCATGTATACATGTATGTTATATGTGCATGTGTATGTAATCTATAGTTCATAAATACATGAAATATAAAGGATCATTAATTAATAAATAATTTGCCTTAAACACCAGAAAATAAAGAATTACAGGTATTTTCTACATTGATATTAATTTACAGACCATGTGGTCCTTGTATAATCAAGTGGTTTTAAAAAAAAACAAAAAACAAAACTCTTTAAAATATTTAGTACTTGCAACAGCATAGCAGCTTTACAAGCATATTCCTCATGTATAATAACAGTGCTACAGTTACCTTAATGGAGAGAACAATACAGCATTTGTGTGAGTGTTTTAATAATAAATATTTGGGGCTACTAATCTATTCAGGGTAGCCATACAATTTCTTGTTGATGTTGTTATACTGACCTCTGCAGGTTTTGTAAATTTGGAACATTGTTTACTTGAATGATATTGCTGCCATCCGATATACAATTAAATGAGTTCATGATATCAAAGCACTTACAGCCTGAAAGAGGTATCTGACTAGTTTGATTTTGCTTTAACTCTGAAAGGAAACCATATAAAATACATTCAGAATAATGATTTCAAACTAAGCGCTGCTTGGTTTAAGTTTAGAGCAGTGTTAGTCCTGGAAAAATAATTTGATTACACTAAAAATAAATATTTAAAATGAGCAATTTACAGATTTGTTGGTTATGAAACCCGATAATTAAGAAACACAGTAGTTTTAAATGAACAAAATGTTATTCCCATTAATGAGTGAACTACAGCTCATCTCTTTAAAAAAAATCATCTGTGCTGTACATTTAATTCGATTTTATACTGTATAATGTTCTGCTCACTAACCCTAGTTAAATAAAAAGTTTCATTTGTTCATTACTGATTTTATAAATATAACCTTTCTGAGCTGAGACAGACAAGCTCATCTAAGAATAATGATACGCTAAATGGTATAAACTTCCTGAGTTTCTGAGGTTTAATATGCTGAACTCAATTAATTTCAAAAATACAGTACAGTACCTGTAAGGATTTAGTCTGGACCATTTTTCTGCTAAATACTTACTGCCTTTCTGGAGTTCAGTGTGTTTCCTATATTTATTCATGTCCAACTACAATTTTTCAATTTGTGTCTGACACTTCTTTTATACATATATATCATTTTTGTAACTTATAGTCATGTTTGGCTGACATACAGAGCTATGCCCCATACCTTGTTTATGTTAGAAACAAAGGCTCTCTGAACTGCAGCTCTGTTTATAACTATTTGTGGTTTAACAAATGACAAAATACAGAAGACTTAAAAATCTTGGTCTGGAAAAAATATCTCAGTCTGGTTTATGTTTTCATCTACTCTCCACACATTTATTGATTTTGTTAACTATTTCAGCCCTTTGCTGTACTCTTCTGTCCACATCACATTATGCAGGTATGCAGGTAACTGACATGTGAAGAAAAACAAAACATACTGGATGAAATCCCGGCCCCACTGAAGTCTATGGCAAAACTCCCATCATTTTCAGTGGAGTCAGGATATTATCCACAGGCTTTTGTCCCTGTGTCTTCAGAATTAAATGCTTTACTGGACAAACTCAAAACTCTGCTAGTTGATCTTATCCCAGGATAGATCACTCAATTAATTATACTTTGAGATATAAGGGGCATTCCACTTCCACTGTATGCGGATGCTAAAAATTTATACATTTTGGGAACACATTACTCACATCAGACCAAGTTTTCTGTTATCCAGCAGAGATAAAAGAGAATCACTGAAAGGAAACTAAAATAGCGTACAGCTGATAGGGGGCGGGGGAGGGACACAGAGGATGCTGCAAGTATTTGGCCCCATCAGTCTGGTTTTCTGGTTAATAATGCTGCTGAGCCAAATGTTCCACGGTATTTGGAGAAGTAATCTGAGAAGGACAGCAAGATTATTTTAAGTTACTACTTAATTGATTTATGGGCTTTTTTTTACCTTACTTCCTATTGTCTGTCACATGACTATAAGAACTCTTGGAGTAGAAACCATTTTGCGGTCTTTGGAGTGACTCCCGTATAAATAATGATAATAGTAATAGCTCCAGGGCCAGATTCTGGCCACAGTTATGCACATGTATCTGCAAAAAGTAAAAGATCATATGACTTTGATCACCTGAGAGGCTAGTCAAGGCACCCAATTAGTTATTGGTGCATTTGGGGAGGTGAGTAGCTAATTGAGTCCAAGCCAGAGGTGTTTATACAAACCCCATTCTCATAGAAACTGAGTATCTCATAATCTTTAATGTATTTATCCTCCCACCACCCCTGTGAGATACAGAAGTGCTATTTGCCCCACTTTACAGCTACCTTTATGTAACGTTATGCCTAAGGAATTACATAGCAGAGTAGGGAGCTGAACCCAGCACTCCAGCATCACAGGCCAATAGATGTTGCCCAGTGAGGAGGTTCAAATGAGAAGCGATGATTAAAGGATTGTGGAAGTAGGTGTGACTTAAAAGGATAAGCAGGACAATGGGAAAAGAAAATATGGTGCTAAAAAAAGATTAATAGAGGAAGTGAAACAAACCATCAAAAAGGGGACACAAATTATTTCCATCTAGACCTAAATTAAATAACAGAGATGAGCAGAGATGATGATTAACAAACTGTCCCCATAACCAATCCCGTTGGCTACCCATTGTCTGTAGCACTGTTTTCTGTGCTGAAGCAGGATCTGGGACACCATACATGCTGTTTGCTTATGGGATAACCCTTGTTTTACATGTTGGACCCCTCAAAGACATGTTGAAAACCTACTCCTGTATGCAATATGTGAATGACAAATTAACATAGGATGTAGGTTGTGGCCAAGCGTTGGGCATGTTTTAGTCACAGTACATCAAACCATTTCCCCTGGCTAATGGGACCTCTGTCATCATGCCTTCCAGCATAACACCTAGATTTCTACAGAAGAATCACTGATCTGTATGGTAGCTAATGTTATCTGAAGTATGCCTTTCCCGTGTGCTGCTCCCAGACTACAACACATAGACATTGAGTCAGAAAACTTTTCATTGGTCAACTTTTCTCCGGTCCCTGCCTAGTGCTTAACTTATGGAAGACCAGTTGTTTCAGCTATATTGTCATGTGAATGACAAAACACATGTCCATTCACTTCAGTGGAAAGTGGTATCTGGAGTTGGATAGTGGCAAAATGTTCACTTTTCTGACAGTGGTTTTGTGCATCTGTGATGTTCTGTACCTCGTGGGAACACCCTACACCCTCATATTCATCCTTACAATATGGTTGTGTGGTATCCAATGCAAAGTTTGTCATGTCAGGTATCTTTGGAAGGCTCATGATGTACTGAGCATTTGCTGTTATGGTAATGTTATAGGTTGTAACTTCATGCATATAGTTATGAGTCTGAAAATGTATCCTCATGGCTTAAAGCAACCCCAGGCAAAAACTCCCCAAGAGCAGATGGGCAGTTCACACCTCATCAGGGCATATATGGGACAAACCCAGCCCAGCCTCATAGGAACAAAGGACACTGGCCTAGGTAACAACAAAGGCTCTGTTGGACTCTTGAGTGAGTCACCCCCCTTTCTTTGGTAAGTTTGGGACAGCGATGAGGTAATGCTCACCTGACTCGGGGGTGAGGGCAAAGCCAGGAGAGAAGAAAGGACACAATAAAAGGAAGAGACATTTGCCATGCTCTTCCTCTCTCTTCCAACTCCTTCTACAGACATCATCATCATGCAACTGAAGCGCTGATCAAAGGGGAGAGCCTGGCTGAAGGGCAACCAGCCAGCTTGTGGTGAGAAGCATCTAAGTTTGTAATGGCATTGAAAGTGTTAAGATCAGCTTAGAATGCGTTTTGCTTTTATTTCATTTGACCAAATCTGACTTGTTGTGCTTTGACTTATAATCGCTTAAAATCTATCATTGTAATTAATAAATTTGTTTGTTTATTCTACCTGAAGCAGTGTGTTTGGTTTGAAGCGTGTCAGAGACTCCCCTTGGATAACAAGCCTGGTACATATCAATTTGTTTGTTAAATTGATGAACTCATATAAGCCTGCAGTGTTCAGTGGGCATAACTGGACACTGCAAGATGGAGGTTCCTAAGGTTGTGTCTGGGACAAGAGATATTGGTTAGTGTCATTCAGCTGCACAATCCAAGGAGCAGCTTACATGCCAGAGGCTGTGTGTGAACAGCCCAGGAGTTGGGGTTCTCACAGCAGAGCTGGGTAAGGCTAGCTCCCAGACTCAAGGATTGGAGTCACCTAGAAGATCACCGGTTCAGATAACACCAGGGGAAAGTCACAGAACCTTCCGTGTGGGATCTGCAGCAACTGTTAACCAGGATGTCAACTCATTTTTGCTTCATTAGCAACAAGTGTGGCTGTGTACTTGATCAGTATTTCCATATATAGGCCAGACTGTGGCTGTAGAGCCACAACACATGGTAGGAGAATGTGCAAAGGCACAATGCCCCAGCAAGATCTAGTAAGGAAAATATGCCAGTCTCAGACACAATAGTGGAAGCACCAAACAAAGGTGAGTTGGAGCTACCCCTGCTATAACTTTTCAAATGGTGTAACAGAAGCTTCTCTGCATTCTGGCCCACCTCTTCTGGCTCACGCATGTACAGGGAGCAGGACACCCCCTTTGGGAAGAGCTAGTACAACGATCAGCACTAACCTGGAGTTGTTTTGTACTCAAATTGTACAAGAGCTGATCTAAGTTATGGCCAGCTGCAAAAGACTCAAGGGACAGAAGTGTTCTAACCATGTTCCTTTTCCCCACCAACTCCCCTATACTGGGAGCTGTGGGGAAGTGAGTGCAGGGACAATTACACCTCACTAGAGAATCCTCAGCTGTCTACTCAGAAAAGCTTTAAGCCTGCTTTGTGCTGCTGCAGTGGCACAAAGCAGATTTAATGAGGGCCATGATCTAGCTACACAGAAGTATTTTCAGTGCTGTTTAGATAATGGACTAAATTTGGTGTGAATGTAATCAAGCTCCTAATAACTTCGATAAGAGTTGCATTGCTTATGTTGGGGACCAAGTTTGGTCCAATATTTCTGAAACATGGAAGAATATACAGGTGAAACATGCGAAACTAAGACGTAAGAATATTTTTTATTGATGTTCTTCGATTTCCAAAAAGCTACAGCCGGTGTAGTGTGCAAATAGGTTTTTGTGCTCTACTCTAACGACCAGTAATGGTATGCAGGCTACAATTCAGGGAGAACTATGAGCTTTCTGAGATGTTAAATTACCGCAGAGCATGCAGTAATAATACAGGGAAAGACAGCACCCTAGTGAGCTGAAACAAAGAACACTAGGCAGCCCTGCAGTACTCACTTTCTATAGCAACTCTCCTCTCTCACAAAAAAGTTATACTCCCTGGGGATTACACTAGTTCTACCCTAGTCCACAGGACATTGCATTTCTGCAGAATGGCCCCAGTTCAGCAAGGTATTTAAGCACTTACTTAATTTTAACTATGCAAATAGTCCTACTTACACCAATGGGACAACTCAGTACTTCAAGCTAGGCACACTTTTAAGTACCGTGGTGAATTTGGTCCATGCATGCAACAGACACCATCCAATTGACTGGGACAAAGAACCACAGCCACCCCAACTCTCATCAAGGTCTTGTCTACACTGGAAGGTTTCTGTGCAGTAAAGCAGCTTTCTGCATTTAACTCCCGAGGTGTACGCACTGCCAAGCCCGGAGTGCACAGATACTGTGCAGTTGCAGGGCTGTAAAAAAATACCCCAACAAGAGGCATACAGCTTTCTGCACTGGGGCTACAGTGCTGCGGTGCCAGTATGGACACCATGGTTGATTACAGCGCTGTGATTGGCCTCCAGGAGGTGTCCCACAATGCCTGTTCTTCCCTCTCTGGTCATCAATTTGAACTGTACTGCCCTGCCTGCAGGTGACCAACCATCAACACCACCCCTTAAATTCCTTGGGAATTTTGAAAGTCTCCTTCCTGTTTGCCAGTGACACGTGCAGTGGTCTCTGTGCATCTTTCCAGGTAACCATGCCTGCTCCATGCACCAGGCGATCCCATGCTTGGAGCAATGCCAAGATGCTGCATCAGCATTTGGGGAGCGGAGGCTGTCCAGTCCCAGCTGCACTCCAGCTGTAGGAATTATGATACCTACAGATAGATTTCACGATGCATGAAAGAAAGGGGCCATGACCAGGACACACTGCAGTGCAGAGTCAAAGTGAAGAAGCTGCGGAATGCCTACCACAAGGTGTGGCAGGGAAACTACCTCTCCGGTGCTGCACCCACAAGCTGCTAGTTCTACAAAGAGCTGGACGTGATGATCGGTGGCGACCCCACCTCCATACTTCGGCGGCTCACGTGCCAGTTGAGAGTGGACCGAGCCAGGAAGAGGAAATCTTGGACAAGGATGTAAAGGGGGAGGGACACCCAGGGGCAGCGGATAACTCGGAAGTCAGAGATGAATGAATCCAGGAGTTCTTTTCTACCCTGGAGGAGGCTAGCCAGTCACAGCTGTTGGAACTTGGCAAAGTTTAAACAGCAGAGGAGGCCCCTAGTAAGTGGCCTTGATTTTGGGAATCAATGAAACCAGATGTTGGGGGCAGGAGGGCTGAAGAAAGCAGGTTTGTGTCTGTATGATGCCCGTACCACCATATGCCTAGTCTGAACAGCGGAACAGGGTGTTGATTGATTCCCTCTCTTCACAGAAATCTGCCTCAGAGATGTCTAGGAAACTCTCATGGAGATACTGGGCAATCCGCTGCTGCAGGTTCTTTGGCAGAGCTGCTTTGTTTCTTGCTCCATTAACGGTAAGTTTCCTGCACCACTCTGCCATCACTTGGGGGGGCGGGGGGGAAGACACCATTCCTGAACACAGGTGAGCCACAAAAGGGCCAGGGCAGAATCCGCAGTCTTGGAGAAGATCCTCCCTTGATTCCCTGCTCACCCTCAGTAGTGAGATATCTTCCATAATGAACACAGCCTGTGGAAAATGTGGGGACAGTAATGATTATAAGTCCCCCCCACCACCCCTCCAGTGCTGGCTCTCCCCATGAGCCATGTGTCCAATGTACAGTATGGTCCTGGAACACTAATTTCCCCTGCCCCTGCGGCTACTCATCATTTTGGGGGTCTTGTGGCTCATGTGTGTTTCCCTGGGGTCAACCAGTTAGTGACAGGTATGTGAGTGCTGGCTGTGTTTTAAATCACTGAATCAGTGTTCTCTGTGTTGCAAACAATACTGCTTCTTTAAAATGTTGCATTTTGGCTTCACAGATATGACCTTGAGAGCCCAGACTCCCCCTTTATTATCGCCGGCTGAACAGCTGCACAGAATTAAAAAGTGGCATGAAGAACTAAAGAGGACTTTCTGCGTGAAGTCATGATGCACTACGCAGCCGAAAAACAAGAATTGAAGGAGTGGTGGAAGAGCGAGAAGAGAGATGGAAAGGAGAACATGACGCACCAGAATGAAGCCATGGATTGGTTCTTAAACATTATGGAGCGCCAAGTGGACATGTTCCAGGTGCTACTAGCACTGCAAACCAAGCAGTCCTCCCCTGCAGCCGCTGTCACAAAACTCTTTCCCATGCGCCTCCAAACACTGCCAACATACTCTTATAAACCTCCTGGCTCCATTCTGTACCCGCTGCATTCCACTCCTCCCCCATCACAGTTCAGCACTGCAGATTCCACTGTACTCAACACCCATCACCTTGCAGTTTAGCCCTGCTGAAGTCCAGTATTCACTGCACTGTACTCCAAAGGACAAGGTTACATATGATACCTGGACATACACAAATCTTTAACCCTCTCGGGACCCTACCTCCTCCTGGAACCCTCCCTTCCCCCTCCCCCTCAGAGCTGATGTGTTTTTTTGTTTGTCTCTCTCCTCTGGTTGTTGTTTTTCAATAAAATAATTGTGTTGGTTTGAAAGCAATCTTTATTCCATTAACTGAAAGCAAGCAGAGCCCTGCAAAGCAACAAACAAGTTTCTTAAACCTTCATAATGCATTGTCTGCACCAATCACAGTCACCTCCTAGCATTACGAACACTTCACTCCCAAGCATAACAACAAATATTAGTGGCTTTTAGCTTCAAATTTGCTGCCTCAAGGCATCCCTGATCCTTATGGCCCCATGCTGTGCCCCTAGAATAGTCCTGGTCTCTGGCTGTTCAAATTCAGCCTCCAGGTGCTGAGCCTCAGTGGTCCAGCCCTGAGTGAAGCTTTCATTCTTTCCTTCACAAATATTATGGAGCGTACAGAACATGGCTATAAGCATAGGAAAATTGTAATTGGCTAGGTCCAGCCTCCCATAGAGGCAGCACCAATAGGCCTTTAAATGGCCAAAAGCACATTCAACAGTCATTCTGCACTTGCTCAGCCTGTTGTTGAACCACTCATTGCTGCTGTTATGGTGCCTCGTGGATGGCTTCATAAGCCACAACATTAAGAGGTAGGCAGAGTTTCCCAGGATTACAGTGGGCATTTCGACTTCCCCTACAGTGATCTTCTGGTCCGGGAAGAAAGTCACTGCTTGCAGCTTCCTGAACAGGCCAGTGTTCCGAAAGATGCATGTATCATGCACCTTTCCAAACCAGCCTGAGTTAATATCCATTAAACGCCCACGGTCATCCACAAGCACCTGGAGAACCACTGAGAAATACCCCCTTCCAATTAATGTACTCGGTGGCTAGGTGGTCTGGTGCCAGAATTGGAATATGTGTGCCATCTATCGCCCCTCCATAGTTAGGGAAGCCCATTTGTGCAAAGCCATCCACAATGTCACACACATTGTCCAGAGTCACAGTCTTTTGGAGCAGGATGCATTTAATGGCCCTGCACACTTCTGTCAACATGAGTCCAAAGGTCAACTTTCCCACTCCGAACTGGTTAGTGACCGATTGGTAGCAGTCTGGAGTTGCCAGCTTCCACAGTGCAATTGCCATACGCTTCTCCAATGGCTGGGCAGCTCTCATTCTTGTGTCCTTGCACTGCAGAGCTGGGGTGAGCTCATTACCCAGTCCCATGAATGTGGCTTTTCTCAAGATCTGCAGTCACTGCTCATCAGACCAGATGTGCATGATGACATGATCTCATCACTCAGTGCTTGTTTTCCGAGTCCAAAAGCCGTGTTCCACTGTGGTCAGCACCTCCATGAATGCCACAAGCAATCTTGTGTCATAGCTACTACGTGCAGTGAGATCGATGTCGAACTGCTCTTGCTTTTGTAGTTTAAGGAATAACTCCACTGCCACTCGTGATGTGTTAGTGAGAGCGAGCAGCACATTGGTCAACAGTGCAGGATCCATTATTTCATACCGAAGAGGCAGAGCAGAGAGTGCAGTACACAAACCATTGAAAGATGACACCAATGCAGATGGAAGCACAGGGATTGCTGGGATGCAAAGCAACGCATCGCAGGGCATTGGGACAGGACCCAGGATGCCATGCGACCCCCCTCTTAGCGGCAAAAGAGGAAGAGATGCTCTGTGTGATAGCTGCCCAGAGTGCACCACTCTGAATATCGCAGCAAGTGCTGCAAGTGTGAACATGCTATTGTGCAGGCAGCTGACAGTGTGAACACACAACAGTGGTTTCCCTTCAGCACTCTCTGAATGGCACTGTAATTCCCGGCGCTGTAAGTCTGCCAGTGTAGACATACCCCAACTCTGTTCAGGAAGAACATTCCTTCTTTGCCAACCATTTTTATCAATTTGGTCCATTTCGTGTGATTTTGGTTGTTTACCAGAAGAGGCATAACCAGTGACCATCTTGACGACAGAGATAAAAATTAGAGCTGGATTCTTATAACAAAAAGTAGTATTCATTTGAATTCTTAAAGGCATTTGCTATGAATATGTGCGGCCCCTTTTATTTGTTTTCATAAGTAGTCTAGCAAATGAGTTTGCTAGTAGGAATATCTAGAAAAACTAAAAATACTAGAGAAAATCAGACTGAACGTTGGGTACTCAATGCCATCAACTCCCACTGGGAGTTCAGCACTTTGCTGAATGTAATCTTATATACAGAAAGCAATTTTTGAATCCATACTCTTCCAGTCAGAAGAGAGAACACTGCAACTTTTGTGGTTGTCTATAACTGACCAATACAGATTGAAGTTTGAACAACAATCCACAGACCAAGAATTAATCAGTAAAGTTATCCAGGTGTTTATAGGACCATAGCCTATCTTGGTCCCTACCTAGTTACCATTAACTTTAAAAATAGCCTTATGTATTACTTTCTGATTTTTCTGGTCATTTGTTACATATTTGTTCATCTTGTTTTTTCAGTACAGGGTTAAGCCATCTTAGTATTCACTTCATCTATCTATTTTTCTTCAACATTGGTATAAATGTTTCTGATGGACCTTGACCTTTAACTCATGAGATGACTATCACATAGATGAGGATACTTAGAAAATTTGGGACTGACACAGAATGGCTGTGATTAGGTGCATAATGTGGGCATCCCAATTTGCAAAACATCCTTTAGAGAAATAGCAGACTTCCATGATTTAACAAGAATTGTGCAAATATGCAGCCCTCAACCCCATTTATGAATTAATCAGGTGCACAAGCACCTCTTATGAAGACTTCATATCAAGTAAGGAAGTTGCCTAGGGACAGAATACTAAAGGATCCCTACAAAACTCATTAATAGAAACTACATCTTTCTATTTTTAATTTAAATATATAATAGAAAAAGAAACAAGCAGTACCAACTTATCACTGGGCTTGAATTAGAGATAATATAATATAAGAATTACAAAAGTTTTATGGAAAAGTGCTGAACAAATACATGTATGATATTTAGATAGCACCATTCCACCAAGACATTTCAAGAAGTAATTTTGACATTGATGCAAATATTGTTATGCCCAGCACTTACTTTGGGTACAAAAGGCTTCATTGTGTTGTCATTGCTGATGTATATGTTCTGCAGTAAGTACAATATACTCTAGTAGAACTGAGGTAATCGTTAAGTAGAATAGGGTTGTTGGGACCCAATCTTTATGCTAGAATTTCCAGTTCTTATGGAAAGCGAGCAAGGAGTTTAGTATAACATTTGGCACTGGAGCCAAATTAGGTAAAGTTGTGTGAAGTCACTATATTTTTACCTAGCTATTATGGATGTACTTTTAAATGCTACCAGGCAGTTCAGATAATATAAAATTTCCAATACTGCCTTCAACTCGAATCAAGGGTACACTTAAAGAGTTATTAGCATCCAGCAAAGTGCGTTAAGTCTGACATTCATGATGTCTCAGTTATTAAATAGATATTGGTACATGTATGATTTTCTTATAAAACTTAATAATGATAATGACCTTTCCATTTAGAATCAGGCTTTCAATGCTGCAAACACTGGCAGATTTATAGAATTAAATGCTAGATGAAACTGCTGATCATTGTCAGGTTTTCTCATATGTAGAACTTGAAATGTATTTTTCACTTTTTTGTCTTGAACATTCATGTGTCACAATGACCATTAAATGTATATATATCTATGCATAGTTAACATAATCAATGTTACACTCAATTTATCATTTGATTTAGGGCTCCTCTGCACAGGTGCATTATTCCACTGACATGATCTGCACAACATAGAGCCTCTTAGTGTAGAAGATGATAGAGAATTGTGTTATGGAATCTGCTGTTGTTACTAAACAAGGAAGGACGTATTTTGTACAGCAAGAACCTTGCAAGCTCCTCAAATAACCTGAGATATTAGCTCTTTTGGTAATGAGTGAAACAAGATAAATCCGTGAAGCATTTGTTTTGTTTTCACTATTATGACTACTCCAGAGATTTCTCTCTTGGAGTCTAGCATTATTTGAGTGGCTAGTACAGACTTTATGAAAATTTTTCTAAGACACTGCTAAATAGAGAAAATAGATTTAAGTTTCTTGCCTAGATTATTCAACTTCAAGCCTAGATGATAACCCCCACTTGCTAAATTTCAAGAGCCAGATCCTCAGCTAGCATAAATTGACATAGCTCCATTGATTTCAATAAAGATATGCCAATTTACACCAGTCAAGGATTTGGCCCAATCAATCAAAAAGTAGTTTTCAAAATATTTAGCTCTTGAAAAGGTTGCTTCTCTGAATTAAGAAGTTCCTATTGGCATTGGTGGTTTTAGGACACAGAGATGCTGTTTGTACCCAGTCCAGGGATGACCCAAGAAATTGTCCATACACCATAAAAGACCTAATTCAGAATAGTTTCTCATTAACACATTTCTTTCTAATAGCTTTAGGACTAAATCACAAATGAAAGAGCTGTTTGCTGCTAACAGTGAGAGATGTCTGGAGAAGGAGTAAAATGATCAGGATGAAAGATATTGCCTCAGGAACTGAAAAAAAATATGATACTATGTACTTCTTTCTGTAGAAGAGAGAGAACTGATCACTTGGTTCCCATGAAGGTTCCACAACTATCACCTGCAAACTCTCTTAACCATGTTTGTGTCTTACAGTAATTAAGTCCTATCTCTCATTCACATAATGTAATAATAACATAAACAAGAAGTAGTCCAAGAAGATGCTTCTTAAGGAGCTCCACTTCCCAGATCACAAACCGCAAATGACTATGAATCATCACTCAATAGGTAAATATACTGCACAGTAAACAACATTCTTCCTCTCTCTAAAAAAAATACACAGGTAGTGTGCTATAATTAGTTCATTATTGCGATCCTGAAAATTCAATTGTGTGCATGAGCCCAGACTTGAAGTTACAACTTCAGCTAAAAGCTTGCAAAATTCCATTTTGAGGGCATGTTTATATAATTACATAAAAATAATATAATGTCAAACATTTTTGGGAAAAAACTTACTACACTAACATAGTAAATGTAAGAAGAGAGGAACAGTTAATACTTTGACTTAAAGTAACTGGAGAGTGTAAAAATACTGAATGTTATCTTTGAGAAGCCAATTTTTCTTTGGCTTTACTGAGAAACACGTGAGTTTTCTTTTTTGAGACACTGGAAGCTGCTAACCATTAACAGGCAGAGTGGTTTATACAGTGATTGATATTAGCCCATTTTATAAAAATATGAGGATATTACTTGTGTTATATTTGTCTAATTATTTTTATTATTTTACTGCGGCTGTGGTGAAACTCAGACCCCAGATTCCAACTCTGGATTAACTGTCCTAGGAAATTAAGTGAAGGACTTTGCAGTAGCTATATGGTAAAAAAAATAATAAATGTACTCAGACCAAAACCCCAAAACTCTGAACATTCCTACATGTGCGGAAATATATTTCTGGATGCTAGTTCATGCCTGTCCCTGGTTAGCTGCTCCGTGTTTTTAATACACTCGGGTAAAATTTTTAAAAGCACCTAAGTGACTTTGGTGCCTGATTCCTATGATATCTAGGCACTTTTGAAAATTTTACCCTCAAACTCTGACCATCTTTGATGGAGAGCTATTATAGCATAAACTTTATCAATATTTTATACAATTAATAAATACTAAAATGTTTAATTTTATGGCTCTGTGGAGAAAGTAACCAAAACCAGGAAAATCAAAGTTAAGGATAACATGCTACATTCAATTCATCCTTCTAGGTCTCATTATTGAAGAACATATTATGATAACATCACACATAGATCTAAGAGCCAACCATTACCTAAGCACAACAGGGTAAGCTAGAGACACTGTGTTAGCCTTTTGTTAGTTGGTGTCACAACCTTAACATTACTTTGTGTGAAGTGCAGCTGCCAGGGCATTTCAAGTTGCTTTTGAAATAGCTCCAAGATTGAGGCGGCCCCACTGTCCAATTGCCTTTCTAATATTAATAAACTATCTGAGATGGGGGGAAAAAACCCTAAGAAATTGCATAATTTGCATCTCAGACTGTCAAAATCCTAAAGTATTGTGGGGACAATTTATTTTCTAGGAGGTGCCACACAATCTCAGATTGAAAAAGACTCCTTCTTCCATCTTACTGACTATACGTACAAATATTTCTTTTGTGCTTTTTTTCAATAACTGAGGAAAGGATTGGTGGAGGGACAGGAAGGAAACAGAGACAAGAGGAGTACAAGTAGTTGTTTTATGAGATTTTTAGACTGTTTTCAGTCCCTTGTCTGCGGATAACTATTGTCTTCTTATATAGGTTTTATGTCACACCCTTCACCATATTACCTATTGTAAGGTACCTCTTGATTCATTCTCTAAGCAGCCCAGTGCAAATTCCCCCACCCCCACCTCTCATTTTAAAAATACATTCTTTAAATACATGTGTATTTAACCTTAAATAACTCCCAAAAAGACCATAATGGACTTAAATCCTGTCAATATTTCTTTAGGGGAATGTTAATGATCCAGGGAATAGGCGATTTTATTTTCTATTAGGGTTTAGGAATCACTAGCCTGATGGACCATCAGCTCTTAGAGACAATCATACCTATTTACATCAATACAGTTTGCCCTGATGGGTGGCACTATTGATGTGCTTAAAGTTAAGCTCATGTTTGTGAGGACTGGGGAGCCTTAATGTGCAACAACTTGCAGAGATGAAATAGGTCTCATTGTCTCTGATGAGCCACCATGCCGGTGATTCCAAGCTAAAATAGAAGTTGTAAAGGTCTGAATGTGACTACTCGTGTGCTTAAGGTTAAGAATGTGCTTAAGTTCTTTGCTGGGTTGAGGCCTAAATATAAACAAACTTTTAAAAAATCATCTCATTTGCTGTTTAAAACATGTTACTTTGCATCTAAGTACTATTCTAAGTAAAATACCTTTATAAATATCCCAAATTCTGAGTCACTCTGAGTTACTCCCAGGAGCCATAAAACCAATGGATCCCCAACAACATTATTCACTCTTCAAAACAGGATACAAGCTGGGGAAGGGGAAGTTAGTGCCGGTATGTCATTAAATTAAATCTTACTTTGAAAATACAAGGAAAAATTCTAAATTGTTAGCACCATTAAACAGGACACATTCTTCTGCAATAGCAGGCACGAGTGGCATCTGCAATCCCTGTAAATTTTCAAAGGAGATTGCTAGTGGGGAATGAATGAGTTCTGCCCACCAAAAAAATTCACCTACTAAGATAGTGGTGGTGAGACATGGCCTGGAAAATGGCAAATCTATCAAGAGATTTTCAAACCACCACATCTAGGTACATTAATCACTGGGGTGCAATAAGTTTGCACCTGAGATTGTTTCCATGGAAGCCTATACAAGGTAAACAGCCTACACTCCAGTTGCATATCATTATCTCATAAATCCCATTTCCCACTGAACTGCCAAAGGCAAAAAAAATGGTCATTCTTACATGCTGGGTGGATTTGTTTTGAGGCAACATGGTCTTGTTAATATTTTGATCAACATCATGTGTAAGAGGGTGTGATATAAAGAGATCAGCCAAGCAATAAGGAAATAGCTGATTTTATTTACGGTCAGTGGTAGCTGGGTGCCTAACTGTCCTTTACACTTTTAAAAATATCTCCCTGTTTCATTTATTTATAGAAGGAAAAATCTTTCAGATGGTTTGGAACCACTCAGTTTTGCACCTAGCTAATTTAAGTACCCACATCACTTGAACAAGGATCTGCACAGCCACAAAAATGCACTCAGCTGAATCCAGTTACCGGATTGGGCCCTGAATCTATAACTTAACTCTGATGTGCAAACAATGCTTCACTTGATCTATTAAAACTGATAGCTGATGATTTTATGATCACTGGAACTGCCATGAGTGGCTCATTGTGGGAATTAGTATTCTGCTGTAACAGGCTGCATACCACAATATCAAGCCAATGTCAAACATGCTGTATATTCCATAATGCCTAGCTAGAGAGACAGACAAGCGGACAGATACTTAGAGAGAGAGGATGAAAAGAAAAGCAGGGCATTCCTAGAAGAGACTAAAATAAATCTTATTTTTAGTGATTTTCCCGCACACGATGATGTGTAATACAAAACAAGTGTCACAAACGGCAGAATGCAGTTGTTAAATAAAGCCCAGAAAACACAAAACAGAAGCTTCCTATTGAGTAGAATAAAAGATCGATTGTCATGTGTGATTAATGTGGACATCTGAAAAAAGTTCCATATGATAATCCCACAGTTTAGTTTGACAAGAGCAGAGATTAGGCAATTCTAAAATCACCACAAAACTCATTCTGTTTAGAGGGTCCGAAGCAAAGCACTGAGATACGAGCCCGTTTAATTCTGTGCTTGAGAACAAAGGGCAATTTCTGCTCAACACTTCTCAATGGATATGTAGATGAGATGTGAGAGGCAACATCGTTGAAATATTCAGAGGCTGATACCTAGACAGAGTGAAATTCTGTAATGTAAAACATATCATTGCTTTTCTTCCCTATGAATTTCTAGCTCTGGGCTTTATTCTTCAATAAATTGCCTCTGTGACTGCCAGCTTGTGGAAGCTCCATGGGCCGGGTTGGCTTCCCAGCTGCATAGGCTATTCCCAGTCTCTTATCCATAAATAATAATAAAAAAAAGTTGCCTGTAGCTCAACCTAGCCTGAATGTCACATATGGCGATTGACTGACTACAAGTGACATTGGGGACCTCCACTGAACATGTCTTTTCTCTAAGTCCCTAATGAAAATATGGTCTCTTCCCTTCAGGGCTGAATCCTCCATTAGGCCCAGGTGGTCCAAGTCTCCAGCCTTCCTTGGGATTCTTGAGCAGGATCCATCTCCCAGAAATGTCTCTGAGTGGGATGGATCCATTTGTAAAGAACTGTCCCGCTTGGACAGAGTTGTTTGGTGGCTGTTGTGTTGGTGGCTTTCTATCTTCCTCTCTGAGCCTGTGCTGCAAACCCCACTGCCCTACTTCTCAGAGGCCTGGTCTACACTACGCCGTTAAATCGATTTAAACAGCGTTAAATCGATTTAACGCTGCACCCGTCCACACTACAACGCTCTTTATATCGATATAAAGAGCACTTTATATCAATTTCTGTACTCCTCCCAGACGAGAGGAGTAGCGCTAAAATCGATATAAACATATAATAGGTCCAGTTTAGAGGGAGATTGGTACAATGGTCGCTTTCTTGCCACCATCCTTATCCTGAGAGAGTTCATGCATCACGGGCCCAGTTGTCTACCAACCATGAATGCAGACGGATCACTTTGATACCTAGATACCTATTTAAACTCCTCGACTTGCACGAGTCTAGTAGTGCTAACACTTAGGAGGCCTTGAGATTGGGTCCAGCGCTTGCTTCAGCGGGTACCACAACCCAACAAGTGTGTTGGGCTCTGGACTTTGTTCCATCATTAAAAGACACACAACAAGATCTAGACACAAGGCCTAGGTATCAGAGTAACCATCAACTATCATTTCCAGAAAAGGATTGGAATTATGACAATAGTACGGAGGAATAAGAACCAGAGGTGAAGCTATTATGCCCCAGTTATGCCATCAAAAACAGCCCATCCAGCACACTGAAACCTTCTACACCGAGTTAATATCGCAATACCATACACTTAAAACGAATTGCACAACTGTCCTGCAACGGGAGAATCCACGACTTGGAACTCATTTACACATAAGTCAATATCTACATAGATTAAAGAATGCAAGTACTGTAAATCTTACCACAACCCAGACAAGAGAGTATGTACATGATGGAGCCAAATGTAGCAGTTGTGTAGCAGCAATTAGAGGTCAATGGCTGCATGCCACACTCAGGCTCTCTTTTCGGCCCGCATCGCACAAGGAGAAACAGAGAACAGAGCAGGAAGGACGATCATGGAGATTAACCACTACCTAGCAGTTAAGGGGTTGCACATAGATGAAGGATTCAATTGCTCGTGAAGCGTATAGGTAGAAGGATAATTGTTCAGCCACCTATCCCCTGGCACCAATACACCCATCTATTTTTTTAAAAAAAACAAGTAAACAGCTACTGTTTGAGCACAGTCTAATTTCCCAACTCCTGCCCACGTGATACAAGAAGACAAAAGTAGGCAGTAAACAGTCCAGCCACATGCTAGCTGCTCTGTAGCCCAAGTGCACTCACTCTGCAGGAATGCGAATGCACCAGGACACACCAGATTATGCAGAAAGACATCAAAGGCTGAAGAGAAACTCCGCACTATTAGCACTCAATACTACAGGACTTGTCAACACACGGAATAGTGCACATACAGTACATACTATTCCATCCAGCGGCAGCAACGCAGCATGCAGGGCAGCCTGTACTTCAAACAAAAAAACAACTAACCCCCCACAATCCCACACAATCACCAAAAACCCAAACGTTCTCTTTGTGGAAGCTTCAGAAGACTCCTTTTTAATGCCCCACCTTACACGGCCATGCCACATTCTAACCACCATCTGCACTTGCTTCAGCCCTGTAGTTATAGCAGCATCTCTTATGATACTTACACCTCATTCAGGAGAGTCAGCAAGCACATGCCATGTGAAAACGAGCCAAATTGCGAGCCTGTGTATTGCTTTTGTATGCTAAATTGGAGAACAGGAGGCCAAATCCGGACATGCATCATGAAGGGCATGGGAGAAATAATTCTATTTACAAGTTGACTAGAAAATACATGGGTAATCCCCCAGGATAGGAACGTACATCGGCACAATACCATAATGCTCTCAATCATCGAATTTCAGTTCTGCTAGAGCACGACCCGTATCTGTGATGTAGATTCCTTTCTGGTCTCGAGGGATAGAAGTAATAGACAACGCTTGTAGTTGCCTGCAGCCAGGTAGTCTACTATACTCCAATACTCCAGTAGTTGTGCTTTCCTTGAACTGGAATACTGTGAGCGCGTATCCTCCACATGTAAACCCCACTTCTCAGGCCTCATTTGCAACTGCAGAATAAAAAGCTGCATATCACCATCTAAGTTTTTGTATGGCACCCATAGTAGCCCATTGTAGTCTCCCACTAAGCACTTCACAATGTCTAGACGAAATAAGCTCAAACAACCCTGAGAGGTGGCGTGGGAGGTTGGTGAAAGTGTCCTACGCTTCTTGTGATAAGTTCCATACACAAGATTCAAAAACTGCAGCTTGCCAGCCACCAGAATTCCAGAAAGTAACCCCTATAGCGCTATTACAGTTTAAGCAGTACTTTTGCCCAAGGTGTCCACACATTGGTAGCCCTTTGGTGTGGCTGGCAAAGATGAGCAGTACCCTAAATCTACTGGATCTCTGTCCCAGGTACGAAAAGAAAATTCATTGTAAACAGGAGTCTCTAGACATGTGTAGTCCCGATGCTCTAGTTCCCTAGGGAAGATTAGAGTGATGTACATGGGCTACTATCACATATCTACCATTGGCCCCCCAGGCAACCTGTTGACCCCACTAGAGATTCTTGTAAGCCAGCTTGTTTAATTGGCCTGCCTCAACCTGCCACCCAACTCATCCTGCTGTTCCATGCCAAAAACAGGGACAGAGGAGACTGACCCAATTCTTCCAATCTTTCTCTGACGCAATCAGGTCACGGTCCAAAGCCAGAGGGGAAAAAAGCGGCCGTAACTAGTAGAGAATCCCAATTGCAAGCCAAAGGGCACAATTACGCCACGCTATGAGATCACTGGCGACTCCAAAGCATACAGTTCTCTAATCAGACACCTCCAGCACTAAGACTCAAACTAAAGTATCACTCTTCTCCTTTCCTTCGTTGTCAAAGTGATGGTCCTGATAATGGTATTTACGGTGGGTGAATGCAGGCGAACCAGTACACCATAATCAATGGGAGGAGAATCAGGACTTGCAGGTGGTTGAAGAGGACGCAATCGCTTTGCAGAACTAGGCTGTCCATTACAAAAGGACATGCTGTACGAGTCGAAACCGCAAGTCTTGGGCAACGCCAACGTGGCAGAATAAAGTTGCCCAAGACGCGTGGATGGAACTCCAAACATCCGAACACCTTGTCTGTATTAAGCAGAAGCTACCCTCTTGAGTGAATGTCTACTATAATGGTCTGGATCCTGTTTGCCCCCCTGTAGAGTGAGCATTTACTGATGTGGAGAGCAGCTGTGGCCAATTGATAAAGAATATGATACCAGCCAGAAATCAACTTAGAGATCTCTGAGAGGACAACAGCTTGTCAGTTACTCGAGTATCCTCTGCTAAGATGAACCGGTAAGCGGCATGTCCTGGCTGGACATTGCCAAGCTTCCTCCTCAAGATGGAACTGTGGTCTACAATCGGTTTTTGTTTCTCTGCAGGTACAAAGGCACCCAAACTCATGAATTATGTCAAAGAAATGAAGCCTACTCAGCCTCACAAGAGACATTGGGCTTTGGGAAAAAACAAAAGCATAAGTGAATTGCATTCTCCATTTGGTTTTGTTGAAATTTCAACTATCTTAGGAAGCTGAATATTGTCTAGAAGGGTGTTGCCATGTATACTGCCCAGAAACTTTATTCCTTACGTATCTTATAATGTGGCGGTAATATTTGTTCCGCAGGGCCCAATACAGGGAGAAAGGACCAGCAAAATTAGATGCGCCCTCAAGTATCACAAAAGTTCATAACACACCTTCAAGAAGGAGTGCACCAAGGTGCATGGCAATTTGAGGAAGGTGACCTTCATTGACAGGTGGAGACGCACCTATGGACATGGCGAAAGGTTCGGTCCAGGCAGAAATGAGTGGCTTGAAAGGAGGTTTAGTGGAGCCAAGAACCTCTTAGACTATTACCGAATCGCTGTGCCCGAGACAGGTTACATACCTATGGCATAGTTGACGGTCTAGGCGTCTTCCTCGACTGGATGAGTTATTATGGTGATAGCGCCAGTCTTCGGGTGCTTGTTATTCCTGCGCACAACGGGGGACTAACAACAAACATCAGCGTTCAATGAGTAGAACCTGCCCCATTACCAGCAGTAGCTCCAAAACGCACGGCCCGCGGTTAGGAAGAATTCAGTGTCCCATGTCCTACGCTCTTCAGTCACCCAGCATCTGCCCGAGTACTGCGTAAGCTGCCTCCTCCTCTCCTGCCTTTGCAGTTCATGGTTCACACATAGACAGCACGAGATGCGCGAGTCTTTTACATGTCCAGATAGCGTTACTCGATCTGAGGTCCAATGCTGCTTGTATGCGTTTGCTCATTCACCGGGACAAAGGCGAAATGGGTTCTGCTGCTTTCCAGGAGGGTTGAGGCTGTACCACAACCCTTGACAATGATTTTTGCCCCATCAGGCACTGGGCCTCTTACCCAGAATTCCAAGGGCGGGGGGAGACTGAGGGACTATGGGATAGCTACGGCGCTACCACCACGCTGCCAG
>NC_133769.1:50600225-50723815 GCF_003597395.2 Chelonoidis abingdonii | reverse complement strand
ACATTATGGTTAGGTTTCAGATTTGTGTGGATGAAACGACTATTGGTCTCTAGGGATCCTTTATCTCCCCACAGTGCACCACTGACACCTCCTGAACGCACCATCGAACTCAACATGCCTGGGGCAGCACACGCTGCCCCACCTAACTCTACAGAGCGCAAGCTTGGAGGCCACGCAAACACCGGTGTAACTACCAGGGAAAACACTATAGACCCCTTATGCCCGAAACTGAAATTCAATTCCTGTTTGAGCCAGCTGTTTGCGGATGCTGATACGGAGCCATCTGAATCAGCACAGGTGACACGCAAGAGCTATCAGCACAAGGTAACAATTGCAGTTCCCTGAGAATCGAAAAGAGCACCAGCATGTGGACCGCACAAGAGTACTGGATCTGATCGCTATATGGGAGAGATTCAGTGGCTAACAGAACTCCGTTCGACAAGCGAAATGAAAAAATATTTGAAAAATTTCGAAGTCTATGACGGAAAAGGCCCAGCAGGACTAGTGCAGTGCAGGAGTAAAAGTTAAGGAGCTCAGACAGTCATACCAGAAAACCAGGGAGCAAAACGGAACGTCGGTCAGGGCCAAAAACATGCCGCTTCTATGCTGAGCTGCATGCAATTTTAGGGGTTGCGCGAACCAGTACCCCACCCTGGCGTGGATTCAAGGTCGAGGTTGTAATATCAACACATGGATGAGGATTCTGGGGGGGAAGAGAGAGGAAGAGGAAAGAGGAAGAGCTTGCTGAGAGCACACAGCACTCCGTTAGCCCCAACAAGCCAGGAGCTTTTTTATACGCCCAGAATTACCTCCAGCCCACCAAGCCACTAGCCCAGCAGTGAACAGGAAGCCCCTCTGAGTGAGTTCTTTGTAAATATCAAACATGGTTAAACAAGTGTTTTTAATGATTGATTTGCCATCAGGGCTTGGTGATGAAGGATAGCGCTGAGCTTTTCTCGTTTAGTGTGAGCAGGAATCTTCCAGCTACAGCCACCGGTGCGGGGCGGAGGAAGGAAGGGGGATGGATTACCATGATCTTACATGATACAGCATCGGGTGGCGTAGGAGGGGAAAGAGGAGGGTTGGGTTCTGCTGGTTCCTCTTAACAGGAACAAGGCACCGTAGGCACGTGTATATGAAGTGCAGAAGTCACATAAAGCTCTACCATGGCCGCATGGAAGCTGAATTATGATCCTGGACCTGCGTCTGTGAGATCTGCAACACCAGAGCACAGGCACTCAATATTAAACGATGCAAAAATGCGACTTGTAGTGAAATCACATGTGCTATGTAAGGTGGATAGTGTATTCACTTGAAGAGTACAGCATTGTTCTAAAATGTTTCTTTACATACTTCTCTCCCTAGTTTCCTCCCCCATGCAGCTGCCACAGTTGTCCAGCCTCCCTACCCCATCCCGAAGGCTAGCTCAGATACCAGAGAGGAGGAAGAAACACGAGATGAAATGTTTCTCAGAAATCATGGAAGTAATACGCAGGTGAAAAGCTCATAGAATGAGTGGAAGGACGTGCTAGCAAAATAAGGAAAGAGGCCAGTGAGGAGATAGAGAGAACGCTCAAGTGATGAGATGGTGGCAGGAGTCAGAGGTGTAGGCGGAAGATCACGGGCGGGATGCAATGCTGGAGCTGCTGCGTGATCAAACTGATATCCTCCTGACGCATGTGTATCTTCAGGAGAGCAGCGGGTCACAGAAGTGCCGCTGCAGCCCACTGCGTAACCACCCTCAACCCTCCCCATGTTCCATATCTCCCTCACCCAGACGTGTAAGAACACGTGGGGAAAGCTTCTGCACCCACCCACTACTCCTATCCCGCATGCCACTATCGACTCAGCATCCTGAAAAGTGTTCATTCTCCCTCTAGCTGTGATCTCGAACATGTGTCTCAATGGCTCTTCCTTCCTTCCTCCGATCCTACTCTCTGGTCCCATTAACCAACAGCAGCCATGGCGTACCGTGATAAACTCTCGTGCTAGCAACTCTTTTTATACTCTTTTAATATACAAGTATATCCAAGGAGGGGGAGGTGTGGGTCTGCCTTAACAGGAATGCTTTTAATAAAGAATTCATGATTTTTAAATGATACTGACTTTATTCTACCTTCACAGCAAGCTAAAGCAAAGGGGAGCGTGGTTGCTTACAGGCGATGAGCCATCCAACAAGGGGGAGGGTCATTCAAGGAAACAAACGACAGCAGTGGCACACCGAACCTGGCCATGCTGAAACTCGTTTGCAAGCTTCTCTGATGCGCACGCCTCCTAGTGTGCTCTTCTAATCTCCTGGCTCTGGCTGCTCGTACTCAGCGGCCAGTGATTTTGCCTCAGCCTCCCACCCGCCATATAATGTCTCCCCTTACTCTCACAGAGATTGTGGAGCACACAGCAAGCAGCAATAACAAACGGGATATTGGTTTGGCTGATCTGAAGTCATTAATATGTTCGCCAGCCGCCTTTAACGCCAAATGCAACATTCACCACCATCCTGCATTGCTCAGCTGTAGTTAAACAGCTCCTAACTACTGTCCAGGCTGCTGTGTATGGCTTCTAGCCATGGCATCAAGGGGTAGGCTGGGTCCCTCAGGATAACGACAGGCATCTCAACATCCCCCCCTGTTATTTCTTTCTTGACTGGTGGAAGTATCCTTGCTTGCTGCAGCCGTTTAACCAGAGTTGTGCTTTGCAGCCGTGTTCCACTCGCTGTACCTGCTGCCCCCTTTGCAGTGGGCCATCTCATGTTGTCCGTTCTATATTCTTTTATCAGTCGAACCCCACTCTCCCCCATCTGTGGATGTTTGGTGAAACGTCCTCTAGTGTCCTGTGTACCACGAGCCAAGGTAATCTGGCACTTATCTACTCGTGCAGACCATTTCTATTTGTACGTTCCAGAAGTTGTGGTGGTCTTACACTATCATTGTCTCTCTATGAGGTATTACAAGTGGCCCATCCACTCTGTTTTAATGCACACAGCAGGACCCAGAAAGAGTGACAGGCACGAACCATGCGTTGATTCACACCATTGAACAATTGGTTTCTGACGCTCTCCCGTACTTTCGACTTTTTTGTGGCTTCTAATTTTCTCTCTCCTTCCGTTCTCCTTATGGAGAATGTGAGATAAATCGACGCTAGCCTTGGACCATGGACGCACACCATCGAATTAATGTGCCTAGTGTGGACGCGCACAATCGACTTTATAATATCAGTTTTATGAAACCGATTTTAGCTAATTCAATATTATCCCGTAGTGTAGACGTGGCCAGAGACACAGATCTCAATCTGCCAACCTTTCTGCACTCCTTGGAGACACTACATTAAAAACAATGCTTTGCAATTTTGTAGCACCTTCCTTCTGAGTATCTCCAAGTGCTTTACAGAATTTATTAATTTAGCATCAGAACACCCTTACTAATTAGGTTTTCTTAATCCAATTTTACAGCAGGAGCAATAGAGGCACAGAGTGACTTGACAGGCATACTAGAAGACAGTGGCATAGCAAGAAACTGAGCTCATAACTCCTGACTTCTAGTTTCATTACTTGACTTCAGGGTCATGACTGAACTCTTGGCCAAATGTCTGGGAATACAGAGCCCATGCCAAAGGATGTGCTATGTGGGTGCATTGAACACACTTAGTTGAAGTGCAGGGAAACTTAAAGATCAGGAGGACGATCAGACTCAGGCAACTTCAGGCCTCAACATATCTAATGCCTATTCACAGTTTTCTATCTGGAAACCAGTTTGTGCTCAAATCAGGTCCTGCTTCTGTATAGTGGGTAGCTTTTAAAATTCAAGAATCCTGAGGAACAGCTAGTCAGTTGGCTGTAGAAATTACAGAAATCTGATTTCAAAGTCCCTCATAAGGATGGATGGAAGCACGGTAATGCTTATGATTTCCTCCCCCCCACCACACACACATAAGTAGTGCTCTCAGGAGAACAAAGAATGAATAGTAATACAAGGAAACCACCCCTTCCAATGCCCAAGATTTGAAGTACAAATGTTCCCAATTCTACTTCTGGAACAGTAGACGTAGTATTGTGAAGTAGGATCCAAGAGCAGCTAAAAAAACCTACAAGACCCTGAAATTAATATAATCTAGGTCCAGATCCTATGAGTTGCTGAGCACCTTCTGTGGAATGTTGAGCACCCTTATTTACTTTTGAAGCAACATGTCAGAGAAAACAGATGGCCTTTTCCATTTTTTCACTTAACATATGGGAATTCATATCCCATTCTCATCTACCTTCCTATTTTCTGTACATGTTTTCTAGAGAAAATGAAGAATGACCTGGGAGGGAAAGTGAATATGAATGCAATCATTCTGTTTTGATAGGAAGAGTAATATCAATGTCAGAACTTCTTTAAAAAGCTTAATTCATTTATCATTCACTTTATCTGGAATAATGGGAGATCTTGATTTAAAGATGGCTTCCAAGCAGTCGGGAAGGATTTGGATGCTTGGGAGGTTTGGATGAATCCCAGTGTATCTATATTTGTGGACAAAATATTATCATAATGTCCAACCAGGCCATCAATCAAATGGTCTGCTCCTCTGAGCCATCTGAAACTAATCCCTCAACTTTGGCCAGGCCCTCAAAATAGATGTATATACTCTATTAGACCCATTTGTAACACAGGACAACTCTTGAATCTGATGTCAGATGCAACTCACCTTGCCACATCTTCTTCCCATTCCCCCACTTACTGATGCTAAACTGAATATACAACTGAAGGCATCTGGTCTAACAAAAGTCCTGCACTTCCAGTGTTGGTTATCAGTCATTCATACATAATTAGGAGCCTCATTCATCATCAAATCTTAAAAATCTATTATTGCCTTGTTTCCTCTTTCCCACCATGGCAGAGGTACATCAGTGTAGCTCAATCTTCCAAAATCTCCTCCCTCTCTACATCACTTTGTAAATATCCAAGCCCTTTAAAAGGCTCAACCTCATGACTCCCTATATACTACTGAATTCCTGGATTGGATGGAAGATGAGACTGAGAGGAGTCTATCCTGAGCCACCTGGGGTCCTATCCTTGAAAGTACTCATCCCAGAGTTCCCACTGTGATGTTGGAGTTAAAGATTGGAAAGGATACTGCCTTGGATGAGTTAGATCACTTTTCTTAGAGAAGCTAAGCAATCCCCAGATGCTGAGCCTAGTGACTTTTTGAGTTGCAGCCCAAGAACATATTCTGATAAAGCTATTTCAGAGTGCTTGGCAGGGAACTAAGATACAAAGCTTTCCACTCTGGAAGTTGGGGCCACATCTGTGTAAGCTTTTTGCTGGCTCAAAACAGTAATAAGAAATAGGGGTGAAATCCTGGCCCCACTAAAGTCAATGGGAGTTTTGCTATGGAATTCAGTGGGGCCACGACGTCACAGCATGCACATAGTCCATAAAATAGACATGGCAAGACTATCCTTAGTTAGATACATTCAGTTCTCTCTCAACAAGGAATAAACTCATTCCAAGCACCCAAATCCTTCCCGACTGCTTGGAAGCCATAAAACATTCTTAATATATAGTGTATTGATTGCTTATTTATTTAATTTTAATATGAGACTTTTGTAAACAGCATTATTATATTGTTTTCCGTCCATTCATTTTATTTCTCTATTACACTAGACTGGGAAGTATACATGTATTGCATTTTGGAGATTTTATTTTAAAGGCTGCTTTAATGAATTCTTAATTACATTACTCAAAAGATCCATTATTCAGCATTCATCTCACTTCTAAATGAAAGGCTTTACCTGACATGTGAATGAAATGAGTCTAAATGCTTTCCATGCCACCCAGGGATTCATAATAGACTCCTGGCTGCATGGCAGCAGCAGGTTTTCTTTCTGTTCTAAATTTATGTGGATTGTTTGCAGAGATAGACAGGTAAGAAATACTCAGCCACCCGGAGTACCACTGAACTCCCCAAGTGTATTGAGACCTACCCAATGCAGGTATGGACACAGTGTTTGGGATGGGGGAGGAAGAATGGGAAATCGAGACATTAATAACCTTTCCAAGGCTTTTAAATGCATTTATATAGTTCCTACAATGTTCACCAATTCCATTTTGGGTAAAAAAAACCCTATAGCCCCTTGTTAAGCTTTTTCTTTTTTATGGTTTGCCATGAATAAAAGGGGTGAGCACAGAACAAGGGATTTATTTTTCACCAAAGAGTAACACAATAGTTTTTCTCGCTGCCATTTATTTCAGTGGAACAAATATCTGGTATTAAGTTTGGACAGGAGCTCAAACTACTGTACTGTTTCTCAGGAACGTCATCAGCAATTTGAAATCTGTACACACGCTGGCTGTTCATTACAGGATTGTCATTACACATCATGGGCCAAATTCTGTACTTTTTCTGATCCCATTCATCTACTGGCCTATAAATTAGGACTACCTGCTCCAATGTGATCACGAATAACTCGATCCAGCAAAGGGCTGTGCATGTCCTACATGGTGCTGGGTATTTCAGCTGATTGTTATCTTATGTTTTTTAAAGGCCTGGAACTAATTCTGTGGGTCTCTATTTATGGACAAAATTCCCGTTGAATTCAGGTCATTGATTTCAGCTGGTTTCAGTGGCAGTTTTGCATAAGAAAGGAATGCAGGATTTGGATTATATTGAATAACCTAAAACCCAGCCACAGTGCCTCATAAAATGGCTTTATCATAAAATAAATTACAGATAGGAAGGTGCATATGTTGTATGTCTGTTATGAAGTATCTACCTATTAGTTACAAATATAAATACCTATGTATCGAAACAGACAGTATCAACATGTTTGTAGTTACCTCTGACCATTTGCCAATCTTGAGTCTTAATTGTTTCTAAAATGTTTGAAAGATTTATCCCATGTAGGTTATGGTGTCCTATTTCATTTGTATTAGAACGATGACAAACTTTTCCATTTTACACTGACATGCTGCAGATAAATTAGTATATACCTTCTATTCTGAGCTATCTGTGTTTTATGGAATTACATTTTGCAAAAATACATATGAAAAGACCATGAGTGCTTTTACAGTGCTTAGATCAATTTTTAAAAGTACATTCCTTAAACTACATTTTACTGCTTTTCTTACATACAGATGGAGCTTGACTAGTGTCGAATCACTGGTGGATATATCGTGACCTTTCCCCCTATCTGATTATGAAGAAGACTGTGAAATTTAATATGCTGCTTTAATTCAACACCATTATTTAGGGCTCAGTACTGCAAGGTGCTGAGATATCTCTGTACTGCCAGGTGCTCAGCACCCTCAGTTCTTATTGGCTTCCTAGCCTAGCACTGTGTAGGATTGAATTAATAATACAAAACCTGGCCCAGAATCTATAGTGCCCCTATAATGCAGTCAGGCATTGGTTAATGAAGCATCCACTCTATATCAAGCAGACTACCACCTACTGATAAAAAAGGCAACACTTTAGAATGTCTCAGAAATATGAGACGAAAAACCACATTAATGCACTCTTCTGATGGACAAGATATATGAGTGCAGCTTACAGGGACTCACATTCACCCAGCTTAAAACCCCTCTCTCTAGGAGTGATTGAACTGCACCCTTGATGAGCTGCACCAGATTGTGTATTCACTGCAGAGGATCTCATTCAACATGTAGCAGCTACTGACCCAACCCTTGTAGCTGACTTCCATATAGATAAAACTATTTTTTCTAGTTAAAAACACATACATAAGAAATGGAAAATAATAATGAAATGCAGTAAATATGCTTAATAGTAGTTAATTTAAAGTCTGGATACTACGCCACCAGTTTCCAGACTTATTACACCCCATTTTATTTCAGTCTTTCTCACAGTATTTATTCAGCATGGAATTAAATTCCCCAAAAGCTGTGCCCACCATTTACAGGCTGCAGGTTTACCTCTGTGCATTTCATTATGGAGAACAGAATCCCAACAGCTCTCCAAAGGGAGGCACATTTAATCATTTAACTTCATCTTCTTAACATATAAGCAATCTCTCCAGAATGAAATATAGCCCCCAAAAAGGAGACAAAAGGGTATGCGAGCCAAGCTTCAGTGCACATTAAATACACTCGAAAGTAAAAAGGCCAGTCCTGAAAACACTTACTATCAGGCAAAATGCTTACTGGTCCCATTGAACTATTTCCGCTGTTAATTCAATGGAAATAATTTGGAGTTAGTAACTATCTCAGGTACTGATATGGCTTCCATTACCATCATATCTGAACACCTCCTAATCTTCAGTGTATTTACCCACACAATAACCCAGGGTGGACTGAGTCACAGAGATATTAAGTGATTTCCCCAAGGTCACACAAGACATCTGTGGCACAGCAGAGAATTCAACCCAGAACTCTCAATGCCCAGACTACACCCTAATCAACCCTCGTCTCCTACCATATCAGTGAGAGAATGCTCCTTTTACTAAACATTTGCAATTCTGAGCCATGTTTGTTTAAAAAGTGAGCATATAAACCAAGATTACCATGGGTCCGCGTGAAGATTGAGCATGAAGCCTATAAATGTGTCAGCATTTTACACAATTATCTTCTGAGCTATTTCATGAAAATAAATCTATGTAATTGCTATTATGGAGTCATGTGGTACAGTACATAAGATGAAGAAACACTCCCACTGAGTAAGAGAAGGCAGATTTTGAGCTGCCTTTCCACTGAGCTAACTTTGCAGTTCTGAGTATGTAAAGAATGAAAAGTTGTGCCCTTACTACATTAAGCATTATTTGTATTGGGGTAGGACCTAGAGATTTCAATAATGAAACCAGGCTCCACTGTGCTAGGCTTTGTACAAATATATAACATTAAGATGGTCTCTACTTTTAAGAGCTTCAGGCAGCAGGATACAGGGAGCAGAAGAGAACAATGAGAAAAAAAGGGGTTGTTGTTGTTATTGAGGTTTTTTAAAAGATTTTTGGATAAAAAATGTTTCTTTACAATAAAATGGTCTTTAATTTCTTCCTAACCATCAGTACCTTAAAATTACAAGAGAACTTTAAAGAAAGGTCACAGTGTTGGTGGTTTCTCATCAATATTTCACATTCTGAAAAAAAAAAGGCTAAAGTTTTCTAAACACTTTGCAAAATGTCATCCCATTTTGGGTCAGCTACAGAGCTGCTAAGAAAATTTCCAATCTTGAGGGAAAAAAGGGGCAAATTTTTCACAAAAATTTCCAAGAAAAATGATGTCCTGTTTCAACCAGTTTTAAAAATCATCTTTGTGAATTTGACTAATTTCTCACCTTCTAAACATTTTCATTTTAGAAATTAAGTTGCTTTTCATTTTATAAAATGGACATGGTCATTCTATCAATTAAAATTTTAAAGAACCTACTCCCATTTTTTTATTCAATGAGTAAAAAATGAAATGGCAGGTGTAAGAGAAGAGAGAGAATTCCGTGTGATCGCTTCAATTTTTCCTACGTAACATTTGATTTTTTTTGGATGCTACTATTCCAAACTCTTCATGCCACATTAATGTTAATATAGGCTACATAAAAAGTTACAGTAAATTCTCTGATACTCTTTATGAATTCCATGTACATGTGGTACCCTGACTTCATTGTATGTACACTCATATAATGCAGAAGTAATTCTTTATAACTGGGCTTTCTGACTGCATGAATAATGGTAAACATGAGCAAAACAAAGTTAAAAAGAACCACTTGATATGATAAAGGATAGTTCTTTTATTATGATGTCTAATTTCCTGCCGTCCCTGAAAAAAAGGGAAATATATAGCCACTTCCTGCAGTTTAGTTTGACAACCCTCAGCTTTTTGACTTTGGCAGTGCCTTTGTTACTAGAACTGCAAGCATTTGAAACTTCTGAAGAAGTGAGGTTTTTTACCCATGAAATCTTATGCCCAAATAAACCTGTTAGTCTCTAAGGTGCCACTGGACTTCTTGTTGTTTTGGTGAATACAGACTAACATAGCTATCCCCTGATACTTTTCCTCCTAATATGTTCAAATATACATATGGTATTAGCATGCTAGGGGTAAAAGGTACCAACATCAAAGGCTACATAGTTCATATTTACTGGCAATATTGTAAAGAATTAAAAAGAAGAGTAAAAAGATGAGTCTTAAGTAAAAATAATCCCACTTTCAGTAAATAAATGTGTTACAAACAACTTGCTTTCAAGAAAATAATTCAGAAAAAATAATGATTTATTCTGGCACAGTGACAAATATACAATGCAGGTGCATTGCCACATTACAGCCATTAAAGAGTTAAAGAATGTATATTGCCCTACACTATCTTTAAACTTCGAATTATTGATGGGTATTAAGCCGCTAACTCAAAATCATCTAACCTTCTTAACTGGTTAAAAGAGTATAATCCTCTCAGTTATTAGAAGACCTTTGAAGTAAAACTCAGTCTTCCCTCCTGTTTTGAAAATTCTCATTGGCTATAGACTAAATCACAGGGAAGTTTCGGCTGCTGCACTTTGTCTGCATAGTGAGCAATGGATTACTTACTTGAACTTTGCTCCAGTCGGGTCTTTGTAGTGCTTATAAATCTTGAATCCATCTAAATTCACCTTAAATTAGCCTTTCAGAAATACTCTAAACTTCAATTGACTGCCTGGTGGCTTCTGGCTAGGTGCCACGGAGAAGCTGAAACACTGATTAATTGTTTTCAATTCTTTTTAAAAACACATTTTATTAACAAAAATACCATAGAGTATAAATTTGTTTTTCACTTCATTAAACAACTGTTTGTTGTTATATGCAAAGTATTAGCAAGTATATGTTAAATAATGAAATGAAAAAGGAGCTTGAAAGCTATATAAGCCTTTTGCATAATAATACCCTTACTGCATAAGCAGACTGGGAAAGAACTGGGAAAGCATGCTGCCAAGCTACAACAGATTTTGCAATTTTCCAGCAAATAGAAACAAATTCTGGTTTCAGAAGGTGTACTCAACAAACACTTCTCAATGTGTTTCTGATTTGTGGTTAGAATGTTTTTACTGCTGGTGCCCTGTGCTTTAGAGACATTTATTTCCTAAAGGAAAGATTCCTTTCTAAAAACCTCAACTGTCTGTTTTTCAAAGCAATTTAAAATCAAATACACAAATAAAATGTTTAACATATGGAAACCTTCATACAGAGTCTTACGTAGTCCAAGTTAAAATTGTTTTATAAACTGTAATGTTTTGCAGATGAAAACACAGAAAAGATGACTGGTTTTTGCACTAATGCTTTTTGACAGGGGTAAACCTTGTTTTAGTAATTGACATGAAAATGTTTGGTGGTTTTAAAATGGACCACTAATGAAAATGGCATGTTTTAAGTTTTTAAAAATTGCGCTTAATACTGTGAAGTTATATAGAATTACAAATGTGATATAATATTTAAAAAAATCTTTTACATCTATATGTTCAAAATAGCTTAGAAGCACCTTTAAAGTATTAGTGATTTCTATGTTAGCTCTCAGTTGTGATATGTATCCTAGATTTTGCTGTAGCCCAGCTATTTTTTTCTTTTTGTAAGTCATTATTAATTCGTCCTTGCTACCCGTTCATTTTTCCTCCCAGCTTTCCCTTCCTTTGTTTAACTTGAAGCCTCAAATCGGAAAACTGTATCTTATAACGTAGATAAATTTATCATTTGAATGTTAACATACATAGCTTGTCCTCCTAATACTTTTGACGTATGTATGGTACACTGACATTTCTAATGTATTTTAAAAAAATAAACATTAATTTAGAAGAATGCTGCAACAAGTCATGTTAACTTAAAAAAATATTTATAAAGTGGGCGCCATTAAAAAGTTCCACTGGTTGAAAAAACGAGAAGTCCTTGTGGCACCTTAGAGACTAACATATTTATTTGGGCATAAGCTTTCGTGGGCAAGAACCTACTTCATCAGATGCATGGAGTGGAAAATACAGTAGCAGGTGTAAATACATATCTTTTCATGTACTGTGTATTTATACCTGCTACTGTATTTTCCACTCCCTGCATCTGACAAAGTGGGTTCTAGCCCACGAAAGCTTATGCCCAAATAAATTTGTTAGTCTCTAAGGTGCCACAAGGACTCCGTGTTGTTTTTACTGATACAGACTAACACAGCTACTACTCTGAAACTGGTTGGAAAGAATGTAATGGATCTAACAGAATTTTAAAGAAGATAATGTCACTGAGGGTGGTAGATAATGTGGCCCATTATGTTTTCAGTAGCAAAAATTGAAATAAAATATTTTTAGAGACTAGCTCTGGAAGAATTAACTTTTCTGATTCACTGTTTCAGTATATGGAGTAGAAGTTAGTATTTTGCTTTAAGGCCCTAACTGGCAAAGCACTTAAGCACTTCAAATTAAAAGTTAAGTACGTTTTAAGTGTTTTCTTGAATCGAGGCCTAAATGAGCCTGAGGACATTTTTATGCCTAGATTACTGAACTGCCAGGTTTTCTTAACAGCCAAAGGAAATACAGAAAACAATTATGATGTGACATGCCTGTTCCCAGCTAAGAACTGATTTAATTCCCATCCAAGAACCTTGCAATGGAGATATTATGTGCAACTAGCATGTGTCATAACCACCTTGAGGGTAACTCATATAGGAGGAATAGAAAACATCTAAAGAAAACCCAGGAGGATACTTGGTTCCTATTTCTTGAGGTCATCCATAGTGCTAATGACAGTTTTTGTGCGCTGACAGTAACACTGCCACTGAGTCACTGACAATGAGAAAAACCAGGAGCAACAAACATGGGCTCCACAAGGTAGATCCAACTCAAACAGGAACTGTTTAGAAGGAATTGGTTAGAGTTTACAGAATTCCTTTACCTTGAGTTACTGATACTGTAGTCACTGACATGTCTCCACTTCTCCGTCCTCTATCCTAGAGATCTTCAATGCTGTGTGTTATTGGTTTGCTGGATTCCTTTGTTGGTGGTGGTTTTCGTTGATAATTGGTTTTTTAAAAAAGCAAGATGTAACAGTGACCTCTGGAGTCAGTTCAAACTGACTCCTGTCATGTGATGAGTATATTAACCCGTTCTAATTTATGTCATGTGACGGGTCTGGGAAATAAAGCCCCATCTCTTGCTAGCCTTCCTGTCATCTAGTGGGGCGATTCATGGAGCTGGCCAGCAGGCCACCTTAATCCCATTCTCAACCACTAAAATTCTCATGTTATATCCTAAGGTTTTCAAATCAGAATACTGAAAAACTCCCCATAAGGACCACTGAATATTTGGGGATTGTGCAGGAAATGGATTGAACTCATCTCCACAATCAGACCCCTATACTCAAGCACTTAGGTTATTAATGGTCATTGTCATGTGATCAGAAGCTTCCCACAGAGGGAAGAAGGGCCTGTTGGGGAGCTGTTCCACTTTCCCTGTAGCAGCCAGAATGTGGCCCATTTTGTTTATTTGAAGCACTCAGCAGCTAAAGCTTTAACTGTTCTTTTGTCAACTCTGCAGATCACCTTCAAGAAACAAGTAGTTACATGTCCCTTGTATAAATATCTCTATTGTTGTTCCCTTTCCCAGAAGCTTTGTCCAGACTGTCTGTCTGTCCTTAGCTTGTGAGCTACTTGAGACAGGGACTGTCCCTTCCTGAATGCGTGGAAAATGCCAAACTAGCACATGATGGGTGCTACCACATGCCATTTTTAGTGCACAGACTAAAAAAACATGTGGAACTGTTTTTCATAAACCAGCATTCTCACAGTGGGAGCAGCTGCACTGGGGCTTATAACAAGACTAGGGCCCTCAAGTTTTGTCCTCATAACTCTCATTATTGTTAGCTCAGTGTTTCCAATTTACTTTCATAAAAGATTTTGTGATTATTTGCTTCTGTTATCTGTCACAGGAATTACTCACTCCTCTCCCCGCCAACATACACATGCTTAAGAAAGTACAGCAAAGCAAAAAGAAGAGGCAGATTAAAATAAACCCAATTACACCAGTTGTTCAGCATAAGGGCGGAAGATGTTTCCTGCCACTGCTCAGCTTTGTGCCTAATGAGGGTCCTATGAAAAGGCTCAGGCAACGATCAGCATGGACAAGGCTACTGAGGCTTTTGGCTCCTCACTGGGTGTTCAGAGGAACATTTTCTCTTTTCAGCTTCTAGTAACAAAATGCAGGTGATCAAAAACTGACTATTTTAATTCTACATTGATATATAATTGTTTTTTATCTTTTCTGAAGCACTCTAAGAGGTCCAAAGGAAAGGTGCTACACAATGGTACGTGCTAGAGTGATTGACAGATTATTTTATGACGGGTACTCATTATTCCTTTTATTAAGAGTAAAGTGGCTTTTAGACTAAAAACAATAGGGTGAAAGGGGTCCCTTTATGCACTCATTACACATAGAAAATGGGAAGGGAAAAAGTTGTAATAAAAACTAAATGATTTTGGCAGCCTGTGTGTGTTTCTTACATTGTGTGTTAAATGGCACAGACTGTAATCACTGGACATATAATTGTCCTCTAGTTATGGGAGCAAAAAATGGTAAAAATATAGACTGGAATTGCAAGAGTAATACATGTAATAACTCATATTTCTGAATTTCTCTTTATGTAACCAGAAAGACTGACATTCTTGTAATTTTTTCTTTGAATTTATATTTTTGGGGAGTGACATAGAAGACATGGGGCATGATTTGCTCACTCCTACAGAGCTCCATTACCTGCCACTGTTCCAAAGAGGCAAGATGATTTTCCCTAAGCATACATGCTGGAACTAGGGGTGCTACTGCACTCCCTGGCTTTGAAAACGGAGTGTATGTTCTTTTCTACAGTAACTCCTCACTTTTCTACAGTAACTCCTTCTACAGTAACTCCTCACTCCCGCTTAACGTTGTTTCAAAGTTACATCGCTTCTCAATCAGCGAACGTGCTTGTTTAAAGTTGTGCAATGCTCCTTATAACGTCATTTGGCTGCCTACTCTGTCCACTGCTTGTAAGATTCTGTGGAAGAGCAGCAACTTTACAAGGGAGTGTTGCACAAGTTCCTTTTCCCCGCCTCCTCCCTCTCCCTCCCAGCGCTTAGGACTTTCTGGGGAGGGAGGGAGAAGAGGAATGGGGATGCAGTGTGCTCCGGAGAGGAGGTAGAGTGGGGGTGGGAAGAGGTGGGCCTCCGTTTTCAAATGTAGGCTCCTTTATTGGATGTCCAAATCCAACATTTGGATGCTCAGAACTATCAGTCAGGCACAAAAAATAGCCTTTTATCCTTATACCCTAAGTCACTTTGAAAATCAGACTTAGAAGTATTTAGGCAATGCTCCACTCAGTGTGCAATGCTTAGAAGAGGCGGAAGAGGCGGGCCTGGAGCAAAGTCAGCAGCTATTCTTCTTCGGGGAAGCTGCCGCTGCTGCTGCTGCTGTGAAGGTGCTTCCTAGTGTCCTTGCCTGCAGCAGGCTGTGCCTGTGTGGGTAAACCAGGGGCACTTCCCAACCACAGTACTGTGCAGTATATAATGCCTTTTGTCTGCCTCAACAAAATTTCTTTGGAACTTAACCTCCCACATTTACATTAAATCTTATGGGAAAATTGGATTAGTTTACCATTGTTTCACTTAAAGTTGCATTTTTCAGGAACATAACTACAATGTTAAGTGAGGAGTTACTGTATTGTATTTCCACTGTATTGCATTCCTTACTACATTTATTTTAGCACCACAAAGATTACAGTGCATTTTGCCTTTTGACATTCTGCTTACTTTTCCATAAATGCTTGCAATTGTGCTTGTGGTAGGTTTCTGTCAGTTTGTCATTTTGCCCCTTGTGATAAAACCAGAGTACTCTGAATTGAGTATGGTACAGTTATAAGTTGCTAGAGCTGTGGTTCGCATTCATCTGTGAACAAAGAGGGACTTAGAGAGGATTGTACATGTCATGGATGTTTAACAATTACGAATCTTAAGTTGCATGTGGAAGAGCTGGATAGAGAAGTAGAGGTCCTCAAGAGGATAAATAAGTGTAAGATTTATCAATGAAACATGGTTAGTTTAAATGCAGAAGATGAGAAGCAGTAAGGAGGTCAATGGGACCAAGTTGAAAACAGTCTTTAGGGAAGAGGAAGACGAGAAATATAGTATATATAAAGAGAGAGAGAGTTAAAAGTGAGTGACAAATAAAAGAAAAATGTATGGTAGAAGAAAGGTACAGTCATATTTATGATAGACCTTGGCCGATCGAGTACCTCAAACGACAAGTAAGTAAACAATGGTGGTGTCATAAATATAAAGGGAAGGGTAACAACCTTTATGTATGCAGTAATGCAAAAACCCTCTTGGCCAGAGGTACAGAATCACTTACCTATAAGAGGTTAATCAGTTTAATTAACCTAATTGGCACCTGACCAGAAGGACCAATGAGGAAGGAAGATACTTTCAAGTCTAGAGAATGGGGGAGGTTTTGTTTGTTCTCTTGTGGTTGTGCTCTCTCGGGGGAGAGAGAGGGACCAGGCAGGAAAAAAACCTCTCCTAAAACCCTGCCTGAAATAAGCATCTAAGATTACAAAAATTGTAAGTAAAGCAACGAAATGCATTAGATTATCTTTTGTTTTAGCTTGTGAATTTTCCCTATGCTAAGCAGTAGTTTTATTCCTGTGTTTTGTAACTGGGAAGCAGAGTCCAGAGGGGAGTCCTCTGTTTTTTAAATCCTTTTATTACCCTGTAAAATTACCTTCCATCCTGATTTTACAGACATACTTCTTTTACTTTTTTCTTTATAATAAAGTTCTGCTTTTAAGAACATGATTGGTTTTTAGTGTCCTAAAAACCCAAGGGTCTAGTTTGTGCTCAACTTGGTTACCTATTTGGTTGGTATATTATTCCCAAGCCTCCCCAGGAAAGGGGGTAAAAGGGTTTGGGGGGATATTTTGGGGAAACAGGAACTCCAAGTGGTCCTTTTCACGAATCTTTGTCTAACTCACTTGGTGGTGGCAGCAATATCATCCAAGGACAAGGAAGAATTTGTGTCTTGGGGAAGTTTTAACCTAAGCTGGTAGAAATAAGCTTAGGGGGTCTTTCATGCGGGTCCCCACATCTGTACCCCAGAGTTCAGAGTGGGGAGGGAACCCTGACAGGTGCTCACAATGAGGAAGGACATGCTGGCAGTTGGAGACTATGGAAAACTTTACAGACTTTTTTTTGTATCCAAAAGACACTGATTTCTCTGCCAGGAATGTTAAAGGCAATGATGAGAGACCAGATACAATATTTTAAATATGCCCTAAGACAGCATATTTATACCACATTATACCATATTTATACCAGATACTGTGGTGGTGGGTATACATGAGAAAAAGGAAAATATTCTCTTTGCAAGATAAAAACCAACACATCTTTCTGAAAGCATAAGTACATTAGACTGCAAAGTGGAGCTTTCATTTTATACTGCCCATCAAAGGATGACTTTCTAAGAATGACTATGGCTTTATAAATGTAGCCAGGATAGATGTTGCAACCTATGCATGAGAGATTGATTTGGAGCTAAAAGAGAAGCTAGGTTGCATCTTAAAGGAATACAGCAGATGGAAATATTGCTGAATTGAGGAAGATGGTAACTATTTAAGAAGCTTGTGAATACAGAAGCAGTATTAACTTAATCTCTCTACCAAAGTTCTCAGGTTGCTAGAAACAGCCTTTAGTCATCAGTGATCCTTCCTTTTCTTAAAAAGGAAAGTTCTCCTTCTGAAGAGTCCCAGGATTACATAGGGAATTGCTTTGCAAAGATTTCCACGGCTCTCGAGGGAATTCTCCACTGAAAATTCTCATTTCTCTTGGGAGGGGACCTTTCAATAGCTTCATCAGACTGTTATAAGGAGGAGCCTAAAGTTTCTGGCCCAGATTCTTCCTGAGGATAAGGACATATAATTCCATTGGCTTAAACACCAACTGCATGTACATATAGGAGGGCTGAATTTGGGCCTATTAAAGGGCCAGATCCTTAGCGATTATAAACTGGCAAAGGTCCATTGGTTTCATGGAGCTAAGCCAATTTATATCAGGTTAGAATCTGGCACATTATCTTAATAGGAGTAGCAGAAGAAATACAACCTTGTGGGACAGAAAAGCATCTCATTTTCTGGAAGGCACCATTAGCATCATCAGTATCTGCCATTCCTGAATTTAAGAAATTACTGAATGGAACATCTCAAAGAGCAGTTTGCACCATGAAGGCAGCAGAAGTGTCCTTTTGTTGCATGTACATTGTACTGCATCTTTAGCCATTCAGGTTTGAATATTAAAACTGAATCCAAATAATTTTGCAGGCAACTGGAGAATTTTTTTTTTAAATCTGCTTATTATTGAACTCCCTTTAAAAAGTAAACTCAAATAGCTTTTAAATACTCAATGTTTAAGTGCAGTTTTCCTAGACCAGAGGTGGGCAAACGACGGCCCGCGGGACCGTCCTGCCCGACACTTGAGCTCCCGGCCGGGGAGGCTAGCTCCCAGCTGCTCCCCTGCTGTCCCTCTTCCCCTGCAACCGGCGCTCTGGGCAGTGAAGCAGCACACTCCTGCTGAGCGGCATCGTAAAGGGGCTGGGGTCGGGGCGTTGGATAAGGGGCGGAGGGTCCCGGGGGGTCGGTCAGATAGCAGGGGGCGGCTGGATGGGGAGGAGATTCGGGGGGGGAGCGGTCAGGGGATGAGGGAACACGGGGGTTTGGATAAGCGTGGGAGTCCTGGAGGGTCTGTCAGGGGGCAGGCATGTGGATAGGGGTCAGAGAATGCGGAATGGGGAGGGTTGGATAGGCATTGGGTCCTGGGGGGCCTGTCAAGGGGCAGGGGTGTGAACAGGGGTCAGAGCAGTCAGGGGACTGGGAGCAGGGGGGATTAGATAGGGAGTAGGGTTCCCGGAGAGCAGTTAGTAGTGGGGGGTCCCAAGAGGGAACAGTCAGGGACAAGGAGCAGGAGTTCTGAGGGGAGCAGTCAGAGGGCGAGAAGTGGGAAGGGGCGGCTAGGGGCCAGGAGCCAGGCTGTTTGGGGAAGCAGAGCCTTCTCTACCCGGTCCTCCATACAGTTTTGAAACCTCAATGTGGCCCTCGGGCCAAAAAGTTTGCCCACCCCTGTCTTAGATCCACATTTCTTCAAGTCTTTCACATTGTTCAGAAGAAAGCTACATCAACACAGGGCTTTTGAAAATGAGCATTTTTTTTAATTGAGATTAACAGTTTGTTTTTTTAAAAGCTTTCAATCACTTTAACTTTTTAAAATATGTATGAATGCTTTTCTGCTTTAAAATGTGCCACCTGCTACAGGCCAGGAATATGACATGAGTATTTAGTGAAAGCAAGATTCCCAAAATTACATATAGTAAATAAGAAATATTTAAGAACACAGCTGTGCTTTCTGAAAAACACAGAGCCTTTGTGTAGATGGGTGCACCAGTGGTATAAGCAATACAGTACAAAACAGAGAACTGTGGAGAAATATAAGCCTCAGAGACAAGAAAAAAAAAATCTGCTTAATGGAAAGGTGGTGCTCCTGCTACCTAATGGGAAAAGACCTTAAGAGTCACTGTAATGACTTAAAGCCAAGCTAGACAAAGCACAACTGTTTGTCTCTATACTGTGGGATCAAATGTGTTAGACAATCTGAGATAGGGCACTGACAACGCCAACCATTGCAAGTGTATTCTTTTGGTGTTCTTGTAATTAGGGCTAAATTGATCCTTTTTCCTCGATTGACAACTTGCATGCATTTCAGAAGGCTGGAGGAGGGCATGTTAGCCCCTTACTGTGTCATGTTTAATTTGCCATTTAAACAGCTAACCCATTTCCGTTTTCTGATTTTGCACTATTTGTCTAGCTATCACACCTTTGTAGGTATGTGTAAACTGTTTCTTTTTCCTTAACTTTACCTATTATACATGGGAAATGATTTTAATCAGATTGGATGCTTCATGCCATTGTGTAACTGAAATTAAAAATACAGTAAATTGGAAGTAAGGTAGAGATGCTAAAGGAATTCCTATAAAAAAATCAAAGAAATCAGAATTATCCCTATTTAATGTACTTTTTAGACCCTTACCTTGAGTAATTTATACAGTACTGGCCACCATACCTTTGCAAAGGTTTAATTGCTCTTCAGGGGAGCAGTGTAGAGCAATTATCTGAATGAAACCAGATCTCAACGATTTAAGTTATGAGGAAAGGCTGGGAAAGTTGAACATATTCTCAGTGGAAAAGAAGAGACTTCATGAAACCCAACTGAAGTTTTAAAAATTATGAAGAGGATTGATAAAATTGATCCAAGCAAACTCTTTACACTTGCAAGACCACAGACGCTAGAAGACATGATCTAAAAATTAGAAAGTAGGGAACAAGAAAAAAAGCTAAGGCAAAACTATCTTACCCAAAAGAGTTATAAGCATATGGAATAAATTACTATAAAGGAACCCTGAAGCAAGTAGCATCACTGAATTCAAGAGGGAATGCAATGCATTTCTAAACAAAGACAGTGCAGGCAGGAACGGGGAGAAAATAGGCAAATGGAAATAAGAAAAACAATAAGGAACAGGGAACCACGGAGGCCTTTTTCTGTTATTTCTTGTTTTTATTGGCAATACTATTATTTGGCTATTGGTTTACCCTACCATCTGAAATAATGCATCAGAAAATGGGTTCAGTCACACAGTCCTTACTCGGATAAAATGCAATTAATAGTTTTGCTTATTAAGGGGCTGCTGGGTTTTGACCCAATGTCAAATTTGACCTGAGTTTGAAAACTGAACCAATAAGTAACCAGAGGACTAAGTCTACTAGATATCAAAGTTAAAGATGAGAAACCCACAGCAGAGAAATCTTTGGACAATAGCTGACGAGATGTCCTTCCTCTCCCCAACCCCAGATGGTGCTAGGAAATGAGAGGATGCTGGGATATCTAGCAGGGGACTGTTCCAAGACACCTTTTAGGGGTTATATGCAACAGCAGCATTAAGTCTGACATGACTTTATAGAAACTATTCACTGTCACATTAATTTCACTCTGCTGTTGCTGTACAAAGCCAGAAGCCAGGGCGTAGCAAGCCCCCAAAGGCTCCAGTGCAAGAATAGGTTAGGGTCCCCTTTCCTGATTCCAAAATCTAAAATTTTGCTTACCTTTACCATCTTGGAGAATCAGAACATATCCATCTTATCCATAAACACATGAACACAATACGCACGCAATCCATACACAGAAAAATTCTATCTACACACTTATACAAAATGCTCACTGGCAGTGATGTACTGCTACATTTTATGTGCAGGAGCCCTGCAGAAATGATCTCAAGTTGGTCATTCTGTCACATGTGAGATAGTCTCCAAACTCTACCTTGTGCGCGATGTCATCAGAAGACAAAGCACCCATATTCAAAACCTGCCTATTCAAACATTTTATCAGTAAATGTTATCTAATTGGAAAGCTGCACAAGTGATGAGATTTCACACATTAGTCATAAATACACATATTGTACAAATATAAAACATGCGTAACAGATTTTATAAGCCAGACTTTAAACTAAGTAGCAAGGCACAGGCAAAGCACACATATAGTGAGTCACCATTGCTTGAGTCAACTGTGTTGCTTCAGTTTCCAGCTGGTGCAACTCTATTGTCACTAAATGAATGGGGCTGTAAAAGGGGAGTAATTCACCGAGGAATCAAGCTCCAGATCTTTCTACCTGAACCCAGTATTTTGCCCCTGGAAAAACTTGGAATGTGAGCATCAACAGCATTTGCTTGGCATTCACCAATCATGTGGCTGGACACCAAATGCAAACCAGCATTGTCACATATAAACAGACCACTCTTGAAAATGTGTCATAGGAGTTAAAGTGCATCAGCGAATTTAGCCTAGTTAGGAGAAACACATTCTGAGTAAAGATATTAATTCTAATTAGAGGCTACTTCCCATTTTCCTTCTGCAACCTTCTCCCAACCTTACCTTCAACCCCTCTGCTCCCCACCAAGGCCAGGGACCCCCGCCTCTGCAACCCTTCCCTTGGAGCTACCCAGCTCAACCATAACAGGACATGGGCACTCGATGCCCAGAGTCCCGCCAAGCCTCCAGCACAGCGTGTCCCAGCCTACACCTGGGCACAGGTGCCAAAGGCAGCACGCGAGCTGATTTTCAGCGGCACTCACACTGCCCGGTCCTAGCTACCGGTCGTGGGGGGGCTCTGCATTTTAATTTAATTTTAAATGAAGCTTCTTAAATATTTTAAAAACCTTATTTACTTTACATACAACAATAGTTTAGTTATATATTATAGACTTATAGAATGAGACTTTCTAAAAATGTTAAAATGTATTACTGGCATGCAAAACCTTAAATTAGAGTGAATAAATGAAGACTTGGCACACCACTTCTGAAAGGTTGCCGACCCCTGCCCTAATCTCATCCCACATACCTGGCTTGGACCTCCACACACTTCGCATCCCCAGACTACACCCCCTGCCGGACACCCCATGCCATTCTGGATGAGCTCTCTGCTCTTGAAGTGGCAGCCTCAGTGCAAGTCCAGGGCTGATATCGGCCTGCCCAGGCAGAAGGGCCCATGGAGGCAAGGTGAGGGGCAGCAGGTGTGGGCTGGGTGCTGACATGGAGCCCCTGCAGCACTGGTGAGCATGAGCAGCCCCAAGACTCTTAGAGTCTGAGCCACATCTGTGATCTAACCAAAACCAGGGGTGGACAGCAGCCAGGCAGGAAGTGGGAGCTCTTCCTCAGCATCCCAGATAAGGGCCACTTCCTGCTCCTCAGAGCTGCAGCTGGTAGGCAGCTGCCTAGTCAGCCTATAGGTAGTCAGTAGCATAACTAAGGTAGAGCAGCCTCTGCTGGTTGCCCTCCCCCCCGATTATCTCATGGGCCCTGACATCATTGCACCACTTGTGTCAATGTAGCTACACCATTGTCATGAGCAGCAGTAAGGCACTGGCTGTGCAGACTCAGGAAGACAACAGTCCATCGATTTCTATTAGGAAAGATTCATGAAGAAAACTGAAAATATGCAGAAACGTATTTAGAACCCCATGCTTGTAGAGAAAGTTGGTGACAATATCAATTTTTCAAGCCCAGGAGATAATTAATTATTACACAGCATCAAACATTTTGTTTCAGTTGTGGCTCATATCCATCAGGCACAGGTTTTGTTTTATTCATGCGAAAAGCTATCTATTGCCTATAACCTACTGAAATCCTTATACTTGCCTAATTAATTTCAAGATTGTTTTTCATATAAGATGCAAAATAGGTGTGCATACTCATGCATGCACACGCGTGCACATAGACACAAAGACAAAAACAATGAATACCTGGAAAATATATATAACAGCCCTTGTTTTCTTTCCTAGGGCATTTGGGTCACATTTGAAAAGAGCACAGTTTTCTTTATCTTAAAGCACTTTTTTCCTGCAGAAAAGGTACTAATCTTTTTCCAGTCATGGCTGATTTTAAACATTAATTTCCCAGGTATCCACAGCTAATTATTCAGCAGTTACTTTAATGTTTTGGATAGGGAATACATTGCCCTTGGGAGAACAGATTCCGCCTTTAAAGTAAGTCTAGCTACAGTAAAGTATTATTACTAAAGACATATTGTTGCTGCCACTTCCTTCTCTCCCCAAAGATTCAAGCAGACCATCTTGCTCTAGCCTACTTAGAAAGTGAGGCTAGATTTAACGATCAGAGCCTCAGTAACGATGTCTTTGCTCAGACAAAACAGCTGACTTCCAGGGTTTTCCCAGAGCCAGGTCTATAGGACCAGCCGAGAGTGGGTGGTGAACAAGCCTACAATTAAAATGACGCATGAGACAATTTAATGTTTTCTCTGTCCATCAGAAAGTTTAAGTTTTAGGATTTCATGGGGCCAAATTCTGATCTACTTCATTTGGCCAGTTACTGTTTGGCCCTATTTGGCTACTCAGAGATGAGTGTTGTATAAGATACGAACAGAAAAGGCTACACATGAACACCGTAAAATGAGTGCTAATGTGCCCTTGTGCTGGCCACCAGAGCTCTCAGGCAGATTATTCCTGCCCAAAGTAGAAGTTATTTTATAGGGGAGGGAGTGCCTGCCATTGCCAGGTTAGGGGTCATAGATGAGAATCATATAGATCACACACTGAACTAGCATGACCCTTCCTGGCTCTATTCATAGTCAATTTATACAGTGTTCACTTTGGGGCTGGGCATGGAACCAGAATGAAGGCAAAAAAAATTCTGTTCTGTGCTCCCACTGCTGCCCAAATTTCGCCGCTGGTTTAAAAACTGGAGTCTGTACTTCCCTTATCATTTGCTTTTATATTTTCTGACTGATTGATGGTGTAGAGGTGGTGCAGCCACCACTTCCCCCCTCTGTTCCTAGGGCTGGAGGAATTTGGAGAGTATGGAGGAAGAACTGCTATGATGCCTAGCTGCTACGGGCCCTCTACAGCTGGGTACACATTTCAGAAACACTATGATTGCTCTATCTTGTGACAGAAGCGAAACTAGCTCCAGTTGGCTACTAAGACTTGGAGGGAGGAATAGGACATGAAATAACTTTACCTTTGCCTCCTCTCAGCACTGCTTTGCCAAACTCAAGGATCTTGTCCTATATATGTAAATGTAACTATTTTTTTAACATTCCCTAGTGTTTTTTCTTATAATTACTTGAGAGACTGTACATTTTTCCAGGTCATAATGTGTGAGCTAGTGAAGTACTGTTTGATTTCCAGTGTCAACATATTAATAAATTTTAGTTCCCTACTAGTCATTTGAAAAAATAAATAGAAAATAACGACCAAATAAAAAAAAAATCAATGTTGAATTTTAGGAGCAATAGATCTTCAAGATATTGTTAAGCAGCACATACAACTATTTTGTGTATGCTGAGATTAATTTTCAATGTGCAGCTTCCCTTGGGATATTTATATTCTTGCAATCAGCACAGAACTGTCCATCAAAAGTAACATTATAAATATATATATTTTAACTTGCCGACACACACTCTGCAGTGCTTCTTCAATAAAAGAGCTGCAGTCAGATTAATAATACTTCTGCAAAAATGACTGTACAGTCAGATGGCTGTTCATTTCAACAGACGATATGAAGAAAAGAACTTGTTGGTTTATTTTTTTTCTGTTTCCCCCCTCTCCTTCTATAAATGGTTAAATTAAAAATTCCCTTGTTTGAGAAGTAGAAATTATTAATGCAAAGTGGGGAAAATCTTTTACAAAAGATGCTTTGGAGTTCAGTCTATTATGGCTTTCTTTAGTCAAACCATTTGCTTCTAATTAGATAAGAGAACAATTATAAATAATACTAATACTATAACTAAGATTCCAAAAGGGACACTTTAAAAAAAAACACAAATTGCTTCCATCATTTCTGAACTCTGCTAAACATTAATAGCTGTGTGCCCTTAGCTCATCTTTTGCATGCTAACAATTTAATCTGAATACCAATATAGACACAAAATAAACGATTGTTTCCTGCCAGAGGTATCTGCAGAAGAATTCTTGGAGTAAAACATTGTCTTTGCAGCTCATTGTGTCTCTAATTAGAGTGGAATGAGGCAGAAGCTTGCTGGTGTCAGTCTGTGTTTAGCATGCCCTGGAGCTTCAAGCTCCTGTGGGTATCAAAGTGCACTAATTAAATGAGGGGTCCACAATACAGCACTAAACATCAGAGTGAGAGAAACAGTCCAGTGTCCTCAGTGCCTTTGAGAATCCATGGCCCACGCTAATTACCCATTGTTGAAATGACTTCCCATTCTACAAGGAATGAATGGTTCTTCTCTACCTCCCTCCTCCCCCACTCTCCTCCCCACCAGCCCCCCTTTATATTTTACCATCTTTGCTTTGGCCGCCTAATTAATCTTATGGAAATCTCCCGAAGCCAGATTCCAGCAAGGTTGCCCCGATGTTTATAATTTGATTTGTGATGATAAAAGTGAAGGCACCCGGTGATGGAACAGTGTCATTTTCAACACTCTTGAGAATCGAGGAGGCTATCAATCTTTCCCACGTGCACGGCAAACTGATATCCTAGAAAATTAACTTCAATTAATAACAGAAATCCCCAGACACTCTGGGAAGTGGAAATGCTTTGAAAGAGAACCTTCAAAGATGTCTGTGGATTGTCTTTTATATGCAGACTCTTCTTTTTATATATAAGGGATTCTCAATGAGGGAATGTACGGGTTTTTTCCCCCTTTTCCACTTCTAATTTCAAGATGAGGTAACATTTTATATTTAGTTTAGGAAGAAGTTAACCAAAAGCCTCCATGTTAAATCAGTCTTTATTTCCCCTCCATAAATAGAACTACTTAATGGATTTATCCTATATGTTTCACTGAGGAAAGGGCATTTAAAATACAAACATATTTAAAACTAACTTTGCCCCCTCCCCATAATACTGGAAAGTTAAAGTTGGCCTGCTTGTCAGAGTTATCCTTATTTATACTGACAAGGCTTATGATCTAAAGCTCAAAGGTCCATCGGAAATAAAGCCTTTAGATTTGTACATGTTCTAATAACTGCAATGATGGGGAAACTAAAGAGTCCTATAAAACAAGTTTAATTTCTGTGGAAGTTTGCAACACATGAATTTCTCTGCCAAAAAAAAAAAAAAAAAAGACTGTGTCTGTACTTCTGAGTGGCATTTCTGCATTCCTATTATGCAGAGAAGCCAGTTGTTAGACAATACAACTTGAGTTTAACAGTGGCAAAATGGAAACAGATGCAATGTAACATTTTACTAGTGTGAATAACAACAATTCTTTTCCATGCAGATAAACATAATTCAGAAAATTATCCACTAAATAATTTTCTAACTGCCTGTTTTTGACATAATGTAATTCAGATGACAAATATAGGATGATGATTAACAATTAATTTGACACATATTATAAAAAGTAAAGTATTACCCAGTAACAGTTAATATTTGGGGGTAGTTTGGTATTACAAAGGAATTTAAAGGTACAGTCTTAGTTTAACAGCAAGAATGGTTAAGTTTATAGCATTTCAGGTTCTTGTTATAATTATTGTCATGAGAATGAATTCATGTTGTGCCATTTCTTCTTCTCCTCATTACAACCTTTGTTACAAGAATGAAGTATTAGGATTTTAATGCCTCATATATTCTGTGAATTATGTTAGTGTGCTGCACTACTTTGACCTTTCAAGTATTCTGTAATTTGATTGGCTGGTAATTCTGGTCCTTCTCTTGTTGCCAGCCTCAATAACCTTTCACGAAAAGGCGGAATGGCAAGCCAATCAAAATGCAGAGTATTTAAGAGATCAAAATACGTACTAGAATATACCACTGTAGTTCATTATGGAAAAAAATAAAATTATAATTCTTCCGATGCCTAAATTTTGTAACATAAAGGAAAAACAGAAGAAATAATACATTCTGAAGATAAAGGTTGCGATATCAAATAAAAGTGATCCAAATTAAAAATCATTTTCAGTTTTATCTCAGCATTTTAACCTTGTGATATTCCTTTGCCTGTTGTACCAGAGATTTTTTGTTATCATCCTTTTTAATATTGCCATATTATAAAAACATGATTAGATGAAAACTCATTTATATATCCAGGTTAAGTAGGTCTATTTTAAATAGTTTTATCAGGTATTGAACACAAAAAAATATAAATATACAAGAATATGCAGGATTGGAGAAATATTACAAAGATGTTAAACCTAGCAGTAGGCTATAGCCAGAATTATCAAAATTCAAGAATAAAGGAATATTGTTCAGTAGATGTCTATTATTATTTGCTACAGTCCACATTTCATTATGGGAGAAGGATGTCTGTTATACTTTGTCATATGTTGTCATCTGGGTTTGTTTCTGAATAATAGATTTCTTCTAAAAATAACCTGCACTGACAAACAATACTAATTAAAGAAGATTCAAATCAAATCTAGTTTGCACTGCTTCTAGATACAACATAAACTATTTTTAAAGACACATAGTAAATTTAAAACCAACTAAATTTTTTTTAAAAAAGTAATTTCTGGTCCAAAAGATGCTCCTGAGACCCTCTGCCAGAGTTTTATAATCTCATTTTCCTATTTTCACAAACATTTTTTTCTTTCCTCAGTTGCTATCTGAGAGACAAATAACAGAGGAAACTGAAAACTAAAGTTCTAATCCAATTGTCTCCAAAATCAATGGAAAAATTCACTTTGATTTCAATATGGGTGGTGCCTTAAGCCATAACTGGGCCAAATTCAGATGTGAGCTTGAGGAAGTCTAAAGAAGGACTAAGTCAGTGTAATTTATGCTTTCTTCTGGTTGTCACAACATGTATGTTACATGAATTTGGGCTTCTTTTAGATTCCCTCTAGACTTACCTACCTCTTAGATTCCATCAGACTCACTGACAATACAGAGCACATTTGACTTGCCTAAAATATGGACAAAAACAAGAAAAGGTATCTGAAAAGTATTTTCCTTTCTTTAATTTTTCAGTGAAAGCAAACCTAGGCATTACAACATTTGTCACTATACTAGGTAAAACATTTTCAGAACTATTGTGACACAGAGGCTTATTGGTGTTTCTCTACATCGACAACTCTTTTCACTATACCTCACACACTGTTGTCGTAATCTGTATCTAAAAGGTGTCATGTAATGTGTCAGATACAAACAGATAACATGATGGTCCCCAAAACCATGGTGTGGTATATGTACAGGGTATATACAGAGTTATAAGTGTAACCCTTCTGCCAGGGTGAGTTGATAGTAGCAAGGGCCGGGTTCAGTACATAGGGGTCCCCTCCAACAACGCAATGCAAAACGAGCTCGAGCCCCCATCCAGTGACCTGGGAAAATCTTACACACACCCCTGGGCATCTCAAAGAGGCAATACTTCCCCTCTCGCAAGCACAGAGGCCTGGTCTACACTACGCGTTTAAATCGATTTAAAGAGCGTTAAATCGATTTAACGCTGTACCCGTCCACACTACAACGCCCTTTATATCGATATAAAGGGCTCTTTAAATCGATTTCTGTACTCCTCCCCCGAGAGGAGTTAGCCGCTAATTCGATATAACATATCGATTACGGTGTAGTGTGACGGAAATCACGTTATTGGCCTCGGGCGGTTACCCACACAGTGCACAACTGACCGCTGACAGCATCTGAACTCGGATTCAGCGGGCAGGTAAACAGTAAAAACCCGCGTACTTGAATACCATTTCCGTTTGATCAGCTTGTGAAGCTCGATCAGCACGGGTGCGAGCATCTCAATCCAAAAGAGCTCCAGCATGGACCGTAACAGAGATACTTGGATCTCGACGCTGTATGGGAGACAAATCTGTTCTATCAGAGCTCCGTTACAGAACAATGAAATGCATGAGCGTTGGAAAAAAAAATCTCCAGAGAACACAGCTGCGTGACAAGAGTACAGGAGCAGCGCTCCAAATTGGACGCTCATGGATGAAGGGGTACTGAGGCTCCAGCTATCCCATAGTCACAGCAGTCTCTGAAAAGTATTGCATTCTTGGCTGAGCTCCCATCTTAGGTTCAAACACAGGTCTGGCGTGGTTCAGCGAATAGCTCCCTCAGTATCTTCCCCCACCCAACCACAGAAAGAAGAAAGGGTAAAGAAATCATATCTTGACTAACTTTCAGTGTCACCCTATGTGTAATGATGCTGCTTGGTAGACGCGATGCGGCAGAGAAAGAGTATATCCGCTCCTCTCCTCATTCCCTTCCCTGGCGTGAACGGTGCAGTAGGACTAGTAAGCCATATCTCATGAATATCTACATTGAATGCAGGCATCATCCTGATTACATCCCAGTAGATAGGACACAGAGACGACTAATAACTTAGCTTTCAATAACAACTGGGGGCTTCAGACCCCTCCCTTTCCTGTTAAGAAAGATTCTGTACTGCCTGGACATCATAGCGCAGCATGCTGTGCTCTCTCCCCCCACACGTTAAGTCCTGCCTGGACTATCATCGCGCCGGAGGCGCCCTCCCCTCATTTATGTTCATAACAGGTTCTTATCTCTGCTTTTACTTATATCATACACAAGGGCAAACACTGCCAGGTTAGCTCCAGAAGGTTAGGGAGAAGGAAGCAACGGTGGGGTTGTTGCAGGGGCACCCCCTGTGAATCTGACACGGAGCATCGTCGTCGATCACTGGTCTCTAATACACTGCTTCTTATCTAGGCAGACTGAATCTATTTTTAGAACCTCAAAGAAGGGATTGACTCCGGGGAGTCATCCAACTTTGCTTTTGCGCTCGCCCCCGGCCGATTTCAAGCCAGGGCACTCATTGAAGCAGCGGACAGTACAGGGGGAGAGATAACGTCATTTTCATTGCCCAGTTTACTCCAGCGTAGACGGTACAGGAACGACTGGGTAACCATCTCGTGCTTATCTTGCAAAGGAAGTGAATGCTGCGTGTGCGCTGGAGTATCACCTCCTGTCCGCGGCATCCAGTACACATACAGTGCCGAAAAAAAAAAGGCTGAACGGGCCCCATGCGTTGCCGTGCTACGCATCTGCCAGGGCAATCCAGGGAAAAACGGCGTGAAAGGCTTGTCAGCTGATGTTTTCGCAGAGGAAGGAATGACTGACGACATTTACCCAGAACCACCCGCGACAATAATGATTCAACCCAGAATTCCAAGGGGCGGGGAAGACTGTGAGAACTATGGGATAGCTACGGAAGAGCTACCCACAATGCAATGCTTCAGAAATCAACGTTAGCCTCGGACCGTGGATGCACAACGCCGAATTACTGTGCCTAGTGTGGCCGCGTGAAATAGAATTTATAATATCAGTTTTATAAAACCGATTTTAGCTAATTTGATATTATTCCGTAGTGTAGATGTGGCCAGAGTCTTGGTGTAGCAGAAAATTTTTTAACAACATGAGGTAAACGACATCAGCATTAAATTCGGAAAACACCACAACTAGGGTTCATAGACCAAACTATGAGCAAAGACCCACCCCAGCAAATTGGGCCACGTCCTTTCCCTTTGGTTCTTGAGTCCAGCAACCCAAGAATCACCCAAAGTTCCAAAAGTCCAACAACCCAAAAGTCTCTGTCCCTGGTCAATGCAGCCCCAGAGTTCAAAAGTATATCTGCAGAGTTTTACCCCCCAGCCTGGGTGGAAATGGGGAGGGGGTTGCAAGGTGTTAAGGGGCACTTTACATGGTCTGAGGCCAACTGCCCCACCTCTCCATGGGGTTCTGCTGCAGCCTTCACTGTGAGCCACTCCGCTCCACCAGCCGTTCCATTAGCAGCTCCAGCCGTCCCGCAAACTGCTCAGCTCAGCTCAGCATCACTTCACTCCACCAGCCATCCCATGAGCAGCTCCAACCGTCCCACAAACTTCTTCGCTCTGCCAGCCACTTAGCATTATATCTTAAGCCCACCCCCCACTAGTTAACGCAGCAGTCAATTATTTCAGCTCCTTAGTGATTTCAACTTGTAGTAGGAGAGCCCCAGTGCTGGTACACCATTGCCCCAGAGTGAATTCAGCACAGCAGCCTGTAACTAGACTTAATGGAATCAAAATTAGCTCTGACATTCAACAGCAGAGAAAGGAGGAGGTGCAATTGATGTTTCAAGTCCTCAAAAAGAGCCCACACTACCAGGTACAAATACCTATTCCCAGCATCTCTCAATTCACTGAGTTTTGGAACCCATGTCCCTTGTCCAGCGAGTGCTACTTAGTTGATGATGAGTCTCTCTGTCATAAAACAGTTCCACTGGCCTTGATTCACATAATCAGAGTAACAACACTTTATTCTTCCTGCCCCAATAACAAAGAAACTGGGGATCCCACAGCAGCCAAAGTGACCATTTGGGCTGCTGAGGGCTCATGCTAGGTGAGGTGGGTGTGCCTATGCAAACAAGATCAGCCCCTGAAGTTGTTTTGCACAACTCACCACAATTCACCACCAGATGTCAGGGTAGAGCTCATCCTGACTCTGCTTACATAAGTATGTGCTGGAAATATGGTCTTAAAATGTATTGCTAAGCATGGCCTAAGCCAGGCCCTTTTCAGACAAAAGAATGCGGTTCTGCCTCCTAGAATGTCTCTCCAGCGTAAAGTAAGCCAGGTGTGACTAAAGACAAATAAAAGTACATTTACCTGCAAGCTAAATAAAGCCATCAGGAGAACAAGAATGGAAAGATGACCACTTAAAAATGTTGCAGGGTAAGGGAGACTACACCCTCAGAAATCTTTATTGCCTCTTGAAGCAGGGTCAATGAACTATGGGAAGATATAAGGACAGAGAAAAAGTCATTCTGGCATCCTTCACCTGAGGAGACAAAGCAAGAGAATTCTGAGCTCTGTGAAAGGTCCTGGCTACATAGCCATGCTGGAAAAGAGACTTCATGAGAAACTTCTTTGAACAAGAGACTCTAGTTCAGTGGTGGGCAGCACGCGGTCCATCAGGGTAATGTGATTGCGGGCCACGACACATTTTGCTGACATTGATTGTCCACAGGCACACCCCCTGCAACTCTCAATGGCTGCGATTCACCATTCCTGGTCACTGGGAGCTGCGGAAAGCGGCGGGCTGCAGGGACAGCTGGCCACAACTTTCCACAGCTCCCATTGGCCGGGAACAGCGAACTGTGGCCACTGGGTGCCTACAGATGGCCAATGTCAGCAGAATGTCTCGTGACCAGCAATCAGATTACCCTGATGGGCTGCATGCTGCCTACAGACTGCGGGTTGCCCACCACAGCTCTAGTTTGTTAAATCAGGTATTAGTCTTAGGAGCATATTTTTACTTCTGTTTCCTTGTAACCTTTTCTATCTGTATTCCTTATACTTGGCAACACTTAAATCTATGTCTTTTTGTTTAATAAACTTGCTTTATTTTTTACTATTAACCAATTCAGTGCTTTGAATAAAACAGAGTGTGTTAACTCCAGTTAAGGTAATAAGCTTTAAGTGAGCAGTGAACTTAATAACATCTGTAAGTATTCAATGAGATTTGTGGACACTACAGGGCAAAAGGTTTGGGGGAAATTCAGGACTAAAGGGATGTTGGAGTCATCCTGCAATGAATAACTAGGTGATGGAAGCCGACATATGGCCTGCATGCTTGCATCTGGATTGTGAGCCACAGCAACATAGCATTTAAGGCACCCAGAGTTGCAAAGCTGGTGGTAACGCAGTTCCTTACTGGTAGAGTTGAACTGCAAAGAGTACCAACTATATATAATCTTTACCTGGACAGTGTCTTTTTAGCAACATTATTTCTGTAAATCAGTAGCTTTAAACCTTATTTCATTTGTGGATGCCTAAAAACATTCAAATGGAGGTGCAGACCCTTTGGAAACCTTAGACATAGTCTGCAGATCCCCAGTTCAGCTAGCAGTTGCATGTGATGTTGAATAAGACTGGAGAGAGAATTGATCCTTGTAGGACTCCACAAGTGAGAGGTCTAATGGTGGAGGCACAGTTGCACATCATTACCCTTTGGATGCATCCATCCAGGAAAACTTAAGCCATTTCACTGCATTCCCCTGTCAACTCTCTCATGCAGGACAGGAGTATTTCACAGTCAACAGTGCTGATTTTGAAAAGGGTTCCAGGAGGATGACAATGGACACTGCCTACCATCCATCAACAGCATAAGTTCATCCATCAGTCCCGTACCCTGGCTTAATTCCAGTGTGTGCCAGGTGTAGGATATTGGTTTGGTTAGATAAGCTTGTAGTGGCTTTTGATGAACTTGTAGTTTGCACTGCCAATCAGAGATGGTAAAAAGTGTTACTACAAGATGAGACTGTAGTTCTCTGTGATCTTGGTGAGAAACAGGTTTGACACTGGATTGTAGTTGGTGAGAACCAGTGTATCAATGATGGGCTTTTTCAGGTCTGGTCAGACTATCATGTGCTTAAAGGAGGAAGGGAAGATTCCCTGCCTGAATGGAGCATTGGCTCTTGACCTTAATTAACAGGTCTTGTTGAGACTCCTTTTGGCTATCCAGTACTTCTTGTGGAGTGAATGTATTTAACTCAAGGAATTAAGGCCCCTATGAAGGTTCACGCCCCTAGTAGCAGGGCAACATGGCCTAGTGACCAGAGTCTATAGGATTTCCCCGGGTTAAGGGGTAACACGACCTAGTAGCCAGAGTCCATAGAATTGCTCCTGGTTACAGGGTAACATGGCCTAGTAGCCAGAGCCCCTTGTTACTGGTTAGCACGGCCTAGTGGCCAAAGTCCATAGACTTGCCCCTAACAGCGCCATAGGACCTTGCCATGGGCTCAGCGGGGGGTCCTACCGAAACATGCTGAGGCTTACCAGGGGCAAGGTACCAGTTCATCACCACCACCACCCCGGGTTGCTTCCTACCACGCTGAGAGTTGGGGTCTCCCACAAATCTCCAGGTTCTCCACAGGCCTCCAGGTCCATTGCCTCCTCGGGCTCCACCTGCAGCTGGGGGTCATGCTGGCCAGGGAAAGCTTCAGGTCCCCCAGCGAGTTCAAGGGTGGTGGCTGGTTCTCTGCAGGAGCTTCCCGGGTAGGTCCTTCCCCTGCGGCCACCAGCCCAGACTGAGCTGAATTCTCTCCTTTTATACTCTGAGAGCACTTGGAGCATGCCCAGTACGAACAGGATGAGACATCCTCTGTCAGAGCTACCAGTCTGATGCTGTTGGGGCTAGTGCGAGGTGGGGCTGTCCCATCAGAGCCCCCTTCATAGCTCCTTCTGGTGGATTTGGCAGCTTCTATGGAGAATGACAGGAAGGTTCTCTTGGCCTGTATTACAGCCTCATTATAGACATGGAAAAATTCTTTGTTTCAATCTGTCCATTTGAGCCTTCATTTTCAGTCACCAGTGCTTGAGTTGTTAACCCTTTCTCTTCATCTAGTGCAGGGTGCCAGAAAACAAAGCAGAGCTATGTAGGCAATGGGGAGGAAGGAGCTCTATGAGGGCCAGGACATTGATGGTAGAGGCTAATGTACAATAATGATCCATCACATTCTCAACCTGTGGATCCAATGCTGATGTCCTGCAGCACGTTTTGCGGTTTGATAGAGTCCATGATTTTTCATGGACAAATCAGGATCATGCATCTGTCTTGTTGCCTGGGAGTTCTAACCACTGCTCTAATGAGGTGATGGTCTGTCCAAGCTAATGGCTAGGATGTAATGTCTTCTATATCAACATTTAACCAAAGACCAGCTCCCTGGCATACCTGACTGTGTGGACTGCACTACAAAAGTCCCTGTGGGAAACAAGTGAGAAGAGAGGTTTTTGCATTTGAGGCCTTTTGACATGAAAGCACAAGTCTCCTAGAATGGGGTATTTCATCACCACTACTGACAAGCTATCATTCAGCAAGGCAATTTCTGGTACAGTAAACATCATGAGCTAGAATGTGGCTTTCAACGATAGTCTTCTTTGGGGAGAAGTGGAAGCCCCTGCAGAAACTCTGGTTGACTCAGACTAAACTTCTCCTCCCTCAATGAAAAGTCTTTCCCAGACTGTGCATACTCCTCTCCACATTAGGCTAGCTCTGCCTTCCATGCTGCCCTCTGGAATATGATTTTGCCACTTTGGAGATGCTAGTATCATGGCCGCAATTAACATGGAACACTCCTTGGATTCTAGGAGCTCCAGGACTGTGGCAGATAGGAGAAGGTTCCTTGAGTCCTCTCATCACTTCTGCACTCTTCACACAAGTCCAGCTACAACTTGACTCTGAGATTTTATTAGTGTCCACTGCCATTCTTTCACCATAGAATAAGTTATCATGTATAAATCTCTGCATCCTGATAGTTCATTCTAATCAATGAGTTTATAATGCAACACAAATAAGAAAAACATCTTTAGAAATAACCAGAGGTAGACTATGTTAAATGTCCTCTATAAATAAGCATCAAACATATGCTTCCCTGAAGATTCCATCTGAAGCTATGGTGACCAGGAACAATCAATATGGATTCATGCCTGACCAGCCTGATTGCCCTCTATGATGAGATAACTGACTCTGTGGATATGGGGAACACGGTGGATGTGATATATTTTGACTTTAGCAAAGCTTTTGATACAGTCTTTGACAGTATTCTTGCCAGCAAGTTAAAAAAGTATGGATTGGATGAATGTACTATAAGATGAACAGAAAGCTGGCTAGATTCTTGGGCTCAGTGGGTAGTGATCAAAGGCTCGATGTCTAGTTGGCAGCCGGTATCAAGTGGAGTGCCCCGGGGGTCGGTCCTGGGGCCAGTTTTGTTCAATATCTTCATTAATGATCTGTGAGATGGCGATGGACTGCACCTCAGCAAATTCGCAGATGACACTAATCTGGGGGGTAAGGTAGATATGCTGGAGGTAGAGAGGGTCCAGAGTGACCTAGACAAATTGGAGTATTGGGCCAAAAGAAATCTGATGAGGTTCAACAAGGCCAAGTGCAGAGTCCTGCACTTAGGATGGAAGAATCCCATGCACCGCTACAGGCTGGGGACCAACTGGCTAAGCAGCAGTTCTGCAGAAAAGGACCTGGATTACAGTGGATGAGAAGTTGGATATGAATCAGCAGTGTGCCCTTGTTGCCAAGAAGGACAACCGCATATTGGCTGTATTAGTAGGAGCATTGACAGCAGATGAGGGAAGGGATTATTCCCCTCTATTAGGCACTAGTGAGGCCAATCTGGAGTACTAAGTCCAGTTTTGGTCCCCCCACTACAGAAGGGATGTGGATAAATTGGAGAGAGTCCCAGCAGGAGCAACAGAAATTATTAGGAGGCTGGGGCACATGACTTATGAGGAGGGGCTGAGGAAACTGGAGTTTATTTAGTCTGCAGAAGAGAGGAGTGATGGGGGATATAGCAGCCTTCAACCATCTGAAAGGGGTTCCAAAGAGGATGGAGCTAGGCTGTTCTCATTGGTGGCTTTGGTCTCATAGTTGCAGTGGGGGAGGTCTTGATCGGATATTAGGAAACACTATTTCACTAGGAGGATGGTGAAGCGCTGGAATGGGTTACCTAGGGAGGTGGTGGAATCTCCATCCTTAGAGGCTTTTAAGGCCTGGCTTGACAAAGCCCTGGCTGGGATGATTGAGTTGGTGTTGGTCCTGCTTTGAGCAGGGGATTGGACTAGATGATCTCCTGAGGTCTCTTCCAACCCTAATATTCTATGATTCTGTGACCACCTTTTCAAAAGGCAAAAGCGGGACACATGCAGGAGCCCCACCTCCCTCTGTGGCCCCACCCCCTGCTCTTCCTTGAATCTGGGCGGGGGGACAGGGTGCCTGAGAGCAGCCCCTGGCCCATGTCCCTCCCCCTGGGACATGCCACCTAGGGCAGGTGGTGGGTCTGGGGTCCCCCACAGCATCCTGGGCTCCCTGGGTAGCTCTTACCATGACTCAGCTCCAGCTTCCAGCCTGGTCAAGGGGCGAGGCCTCAGGGGAAGAGTCGGAGCAGGGATGGGACCTCATGGCAAAGGGAGGCTAAGTCCCAACTCAGTCCCCCACCTTCTCACCATCAGGAAGAGGTTGGCGCCACTCCTGAGCCTTGGGCAGGCATGGAATGGTGCTGCTGGGAATCCAGGACAAATACTGTCCCAGAGTCATTCAGCTCAGGACTGGAACTTGAACTCTGTATTTTGGAATTGTCCTGCTCGATTCAGGATGTGTGGTCACCATATTTGAAACCATTTGGTGTTCAGGTAAAAGTGGGTTATTAAAAGAATACATATGAATCTTTCCTCCAAGGTAGCACTTCCATTGTCATGTTCAAATCCAGTGGCTTTCTCCATTTTACCAGCACTATGTCACCTCCATGGGACATCATAGAAACTGTTTAACACATTTAAAGTTAAATAAAAAGGAATAGAATGATGTACGATATGTTTTATATTCAATAAAATCATCATATTTCATGCACTCCTTATTAGAGTGCCTGCTCCTACCCTTTGAAAATGACCTGCAGGTAGTCCAGCAATAATGTTACAGACTTCATGTTTTGTTCTGTTAATAACACATTCAATTTACTTATCTTTCTGTTCATGAACATGATAATGCAAATCAATTCAACTAAAGTTGGGAGTGGTCTGGCAGGCAAGTTTGGATCTTTCCTTTTAAAACTAACAAAGGTCATGAGATAAAGATGAAATGATAGAGAATTTAAAAGTGAGTAAATGAAGGCAACAATAACAATGGAAGACGGAAAATGGTTAGATCCTCAGTTGATTTAAATGAGTGTAACTCCAGTGACTTCAGCACATTTAATTTAAATCCAGAGAAACTCCACTGAAATAAATTGAGTTACATTGGTGAGATATAAGTAAGATCAGAATCAGACCTATTAAGAACTCTGCTCTATGTTTCTGGTATTGATGTGTACTTCAACATTGCACTGGCTTTTGTGGGCAATGCATCAAGTCCTAAATCATGTAATTGAGGCAAGGAAAGTCAGAGCTGTCTTAGACTAATCACTACTGGGCCTTCCATTGGGCTAGCTGAAAGAAAAGAAAAGACTTCTTACAGTCACTATAATATAAGATAACAAATGACTGGCAAAAAAAAAAAAAAAAGCCATTTCACATCCTGGTTCCTGATTCTCCTCGCATCAGTTTTAGGCCAAAGAAGATAGTCCTGATATACACTAGTTTAAAGGAGAGTGTCTTTAAGAAAGAGCAATAATAAAATATGTTATACTCAATCTGACCGCTTTCCTCTAGCATCTTCCTCCTTGCAATTATTACTGCTGAATATTTCAGACAAATACCATAATGGACCTCTCCAATAATCCAGTGCTGGACACTGAGGTGGGTGGTGGGGGTGAAATAATAATACATATATCACATGTTATACTCAGGATTACCTTTCACAGCAGAAGTCCATAAATAAGGCAGCTTGTTTCTCATAATGCCCTAGGCAAAAATAAATAAATAAATAAATAAGGATTTTTAGGATTTTTTTTAAACTGAGGTCTTTTTCACCCCATTCTGTTCTCTGCTCTTCAAAATATCTTCATACATTTGGCTCTTTCTTGGGGATTTGTTTTTATTTGATTTTAAATTATTAATGATAGCTATATTCCAATGGAAAATTAGCTTAATACTTACAATATTGTGTCACTTTAATTTCTTAAACAAAAAGTACACAAAAAACCCTACAATGATGATTTTCCCATGACAAATTAACAGCCTTAGCCCTTATCCCGCAATAAACTCTGCATACCCACACCCCTGCTCCTGCGCCAAGCTCAGCAAGCCCTCACGTTTTCTCACCAGTTATGCCTCAGTCCTACTGCAGGATTGGTAGAAACCACATTCTCAGCTAAAGTAAAATAAAAATGAATGAATTCTCCATAAAAGCTGAGAGGGGAAGTATTAAAAATCTTGACAGGCAGACCACTCATTTGGTTTCAGAAGTCAATACCCAAGGAGATCTTCAAAACCCTGCCAGCCTACTATTGTGATTTCAGTACAACTCAGCCTAGAAGGAGCTGGCAGTGTGATGGAAGTAGGCAGACTTTTTCTGCTGAGGTTTTTGTCACACGTTATCATCAATTCCATTATTCTTCACTGAGAGCCACAGTTTACCAGAGAAAGCTACTGGAAGTTGTGGAAGAAGCAGGAGATAGAGGAGCATCAGGCTAGACTTTCAGTAAGTCTTTGTATTTTCTTCTTCAGATTGACTCTAGAATAAAAAGAAGCACGTATGCTATTCTTAAACCCTGGATCAAGTAAGGTAAGTAAAAATGGAATAGGAGGAGTCTTTAAAGTACAAAAAATCTTACAACATTTTCTGATTTAGCTAAAAGGGGAAAAATCCCTATTGCACTAGGTGCTATCTTTTCAAAATCCTGTCTCATGGTTTTCAGCGTGATGAGGCAGGAACACAGATGAGAGGGACTATTTGACAGATATCAGCCTGGTTTTTATTAACATTCCATGTCACCTCCTTCCAAAAACTGAAAACAATGATCAGGTGTGAGTGAAATCCAAGCTGATAAACAGCCCACCCTCTTAGTTGGGATGACTAACAGGTACCAAGTCCCTGCTGTTGTAGTCATTTTGCTTCATGTATTGTTGGATTTCCTAGGGAATCTATTGGGAACATATTCCTGCATGGCTTTCTTCTTATCCACATGTAATAACCAGTGACACAACTTTTCAGCTTTAGATCTAAGAACAAAGTTAACATTCTCTCGGAAGTACTGGAGAGTATTCTTCCCAAAATATATTGACTGCAGCAGTCCCTTGTTCTCTTACGTTAGGCTTTTAATCTCAAGTGCCCAGTAGGTTATAACACAAAAAAACATAGAACACAGAGACATTAAACTTCAACTACGCTATTTGCGGCCTGATTCAATTGTTGCTTATAAAAGTTTTACACTATAACTCTATCGACTTCAATGGAGTTATTACTGATCTACACCAGTGCAACTGAGAATAAACTCAAGGCCACTAGGGTTCCTGGGCCAGATCTTCAGATGCCCTCTGGCTAATCTATGGCCACGTCTACACTATGCGATAATATCAAATTAGCTAAAATCGGTTTAATAAAACTGATATTATAAATTTGATTTCACGCGGCCACACTAGGCACAGTAATTCGGCGTTGTGCGTCCATGCTCCGAGGCTAGCGTCGATTTCTGAAGCGTTGCATTGTGGGTAGCTATTCCGTAGCTATCCCATAGTTCCCGCAGTCTCCACCGCCCTTGAATTCTGGTTGAATCATTGTCACGGGTGGTTCTGGTAAATGTCGTCAGTCATTCCTTCCTCCGGGAAAACAACAGCTGACAATCCTTTCACGCCATTTTCCCTGGATTGCCCTGGCAGACACCATAGCACGGCAACCATGAGCCCGTTCAGCTTTTTTTTTCCCGGCACTGTATGTGTACTGGATGCCGCGGACAGGAGGTGATACTCCAGCGCTACACAGCAGCATTCATTTGCTTTTGCATGATAGCAGAGATGGTTACCAGTCATTCTGTACCGTCTACTGCTGGAGTAAACTGGCAATGAGATGACGGTTATCTCTCCCCCTCTGTACTGTCCGCTGCTATCATGAGTGCCCCTGGCTGAGATCAGCCGGGGCCACAAAGCAAAATTGGGAATGACCCCCCGAGTCAATCCCTCCTTTATAGTTCTAAAAATAGAGTCAGTCCTGCCTGAATAAGGGCAAGTGTACTAGAGGACCAGTATATCAGAGCACAGCTGCTCCGTGTCAGTATTCACAGGAGGTGCCCCTGCAACAACCCCATCCATTGCTTCCCTCCTCCCAACCTTCGTGGGCTACCGTGGCAGTGTCCCCCCCATTGTGTCATGAAGTTATAAAGAATGCAGGAATAAGAAACGAGACTTGTTAGTGAGAATAAATGAGGGGAGGCAGCCTCCCGGGGCTATGACAGTCCAGGCAGGACATAAGCGGTGCGGGGGAGAGGACCCCAGGATGCTGCTGCTATGACAGTCCAGGCAGTACAGAATCTTTTCTTACACAGGAAAGGGAGGGGCTGATTGAAGCTCAGCCCCCAGTTGCTATGATGAAGACGGTACTAGCCATTCTGTCCTATCTGCTGAGAGTGACCAGGAATCATCCTGTTTTTACCCAGGTGCCCCATATTCAGTTAAAAAGCATTGGAGCACTCAGGGGTTCATGAGGACAGTTACCAGTCCTATTGCACCATCTACCACCGGGGAGGGAGAGAAGCGGATACTGCTCTTCACTGCTGCAGCATCGGCGTCTACCAGCAGCATTCAGTACACATGGGTGAAATTGAAAGAAGTCAAGAAATGATTTCTTTCCCTTTTCTTTCTGTGGTGTGGGGGGGAAAAACTGAGGAGCTATTCCTGAACCACGCCAGAGACTGTGTTTGAACCTACAGACACTGGGAGCTCAGCCAAGAATGCAAATACTTTTCAGAGACTGCTGTGGACTGTGGGATAGCTGGAGTCCTCAGTACCCCCTCCCTCCCTCCATGAGCGTCCATTTGATTCTTTGGCTTTCCGTTACACTTGTCATGCAGCACTGCGTAGCCTGGAGATTTTTTCACCGCTTTGGCTTTCATCTTCTGTAACGGACTCTGATAGAACAGGATTTGTCCTCCCATACAGCGATCAAGATCAGTATCTCCCGTACGGTCCATGCTGGAGCTCTTTTTGGATTTGAGACTGCATCGCCACCCGTGCTGATCAGAGCTCCATGCTGGGCAAACAGGAAATGTAATTCAAAAGTTCGCGGGGCTTTTCCTGTTTACCTGCCCGCTGCATCCGAGTTCAGATTGCTGTCCAGAGCGGTCAGTGGTGCACTGTGGGATACCGCCCGGAGGCCAATAATGTCAATTTCTGTCCACACTAACCCTAATCCAATATGTTTATATCGATTTTAGCGCTACTCCTCTCGTCTGGGAGGAGTACAGAAATCGATATAAAGTGCTCTTTATATCGATATAAAGAGCGTTGTAGTGTGGACAGGTACAGCATTAAATCAATTTAACACTGTTTAAATCGATTTAAACGCGTAGTGTAGACCAGGCCTATGTCACTCTGATGGTGCAAAGCATCCATAAACTTAATGGACCCAGCCACATGAGGATTCCCCTTGCTTAAAGGAATTCTTGGGTAGTATAAACCCATGGTCACAGCTCATATATCAAATTACATTGGTGAATCAAGCCCAGTATGTGCCGCTTTACAAGTCTTGTTCATCTGAAAAAATATGGCAGAAACAGCAGCAGCGCTTCAGAGAGTTCCAGCTAAAACACTGTTGTCAACATTTTTAGCCATCAGTAGCTCTCTGTCTGGTGTTCCAAGCACACACTGCTTCAATCGCTGAGGGCCTGGTTTTCCACACTTTAGAATGCATTTACACCTGTGCAGAGCGAATGCACAGTGAATTCAAAATGTTACCAAATATGAATGGGTTGATTCAATGAATGTGCATATTTTCTTAGAGTGAGACACTCTCCTCAAAGGAGAAGGGAAGCAAACCTGTGTTGAAAAGAAATGAAAAGGTATATGGGGAAACACAACAGCTTCACAACACATCATTCCCTGTGTTCCACAGAATACAGAGAAGAATCCCAGAGAGTCAGAGATCTGCAGATGGTGTGAGAATTTTCTACTTCCTCTTCTGTTACTATCTGCCAAAGTACACTATTATTCTTGTGAAAACCAAGCACCTGGAAATTGCAAAATATGAAACAACTGAGCAGTGGGGCTCTGATTCAATCAATCTACGAAACCCTTTCATCTCGCCTTCAGTTTCAGGTGAAGCATCAGAACGTAAGGTTTAAGACGAAGCAAAGGTTATACAACTGTTTACCTATTTATTCAACCATTCCCATCCCCTCCTCCCACCTGCCCACCTACACAACCACAAAAAAAACCTCAAATGTCATAAGGCACACACCATTTAAAAAGAGAAAAACCATAGAATCTATGTCTCATGACAGTTGTGACAGACATTTTTACTCATACTTGTGAAAACTAACAAAATACTGTAAATGTTCTTTAAGTGCTTAACTTGCCTTCAGTTTTTCTCTTCCCTTCCTGATTGACACTCCAATATTCCACAAAAGGCCATTGCATAATGGAGCTCAAACTGGAATAACTAGTTCCTGCAGATGGTCCGCAACTAGGTACAGGTATAGGGTTTTAGGTGATTTTTTTAAAACATTCCCAGAAGGATTGCCTGGGAAGAAGAAATTGGTTGTTTCTGTGTCAAAATCCTATCATTCCAGTTAGAAATTGTGATGCCATTCCTTGAAGTATCATTTTAAAAGAAAATATTCCAACATCAACAATCACAACAGCTACAAGTTCAGGTGCTCCTCTGCGTCTCCAGGTATATCCATCTTTCCTCTCATCTCCATTTCTGTGACCATCAAGTGTCCATGGATGCAGACGAATAAAATTGTTCTAAGAATCAGATAATTCAATGACTTCATTTAGAACTTTACTTTCATTGACCTGTACTTGAAACAGTTTAACATTTTCTTTTGCCAACTTGATTTCAACTTCCTCATTGCAAGGCAAAATGAATCACATTGAAGGGGCTTGTTTGCAGTTCTAGTGTAGTGAAAATATCTCCTATGACTGCAGTTATAAATCAGAACTGGCTAAACTAGATCAATTGGCAAGAGCATTTTTCCCTGATAGGGTTAAAAGAAAACGTAATTCAAGCTAGCAAATCCATGCTGTTAGATCATCTCTTAGATCTGCTGGATAATGTAGTAATAGATTACACAGAGATCGGCCTGTGTTGGATGTGCAATGTACCTTATTTTCAAAACACTAAGATAATAAGGATAAAAACAAATCTGTTTTATCCTGATTCTGGATAGAATTCAGAAACTGATAAACTATGACTTTCATCTTCAGGTGATCCTTGATTAATCTATTATTGCACAAGGAAACAAAGGAATTAAAAAGTCTCTCCAGAGCAGTAGCCAGAGATGATGCCTGAAAGAACAAATGATACATGTTTTATTCCTTTCACTATATAGAATACTAAAATGTTTCTCTTTTGTGGAAATTATGTGGTTTTAACTGGAGTATAATAAAATACTTAACAAGAGTCAATGACCTTGCCTTAAGATATGTTGCAGCTGCAAAATGGCAAGCCAGAACTTTCTATCAAAAATGGTTTAATTATAACTATGCTTTGTTTTTCGGTCATTATGTCATACTGTATGCTTATAACCAGTTTGCTGTACTATATCACAATAGGTCTTCTTAGCATTGCTACTTTTCAAGTACTACCCTTCCACTGAATATCTGTGTTTCAAATTATCTTGCATTTTTCCAGTTTGAATCTCATCTATGTGACTTTATTCTCATCTCATTTTGCTAACTTTCCTAACTCCATTATAATTTACTGACCTCACAAGTATTTGCAACATCTCTTAATTTAATATCATTTGCACACGTAATGTCTTGATCATATCTTTTAGATTAATATATTAAAGAAAACATTTTTAAAGTCTCCTTGCCCTGAACTTTCCCTCTGTGCAAGCTAGAGCCTTGCCAAATGATTCCTTAGTTAAAGCCAACCAGGTACTAGACCAGGGATAGGCAACCTATGACACGCGTGCCGAAGGCGGCATGTGAGTTGATATTCAGTGGCACTCACACTGCCCAGGTCCTGGCCACCGGTCCAGGGGGCTCTTCAATTTTAAGCTTCTTAAACACTTTAAAAACCTTATTTACTTTACATACAATAGTTTAGTTATATATTATAGACTTATAGAAAGAGACCTTCTAAAAAGATTAAAATGTATTACTGGCACGTGAAACCTTAAATTAGAGTGAATAAATGAAGACTCGGCACAGCACTTCTGAAAGGTTGCTGACCCCATACTAGACAGTAAATGGTATCAATTATATCCAAAAATATTTGCACATGCAAACTTTTGGGCATAAAGTCGGTGGAGGCTTCTATCAGGCTCATAAAGAAGTGAGCAAAGTAAAGATGATTAGCTGCTAAACTCACTGGTACAACTGAACCAGAAAACTTTTTTTGATATCCATCACTAGTTATGTAAGAGGGCTGAGCGAAACAGAGTGGTTTCACTTCACAGGCATCTATGTGGATATTTCCTTCTATTTATGTGGATTTGCATCCCTTTCCTTTCACTTCGAGTTTCATGTTCAAATGAACCCCAAAAAATCAATATAAAACTAAGCTGAACAGCCAATGGCACATAGCTTTGATACAAACTCAGAAAACAACCCAGCTTTACACACCCAAATCATTCAAATTTGCATCAGGGGCCAAACCAGTGTGGGGAAGAATCTGGCCAGTAATGTCCAGATTACTAGGATTGGTAAAGGATGGATATGCTAGAATAGACAAGATTGTTTATGTGCTGCCACACCAGAAATAATCAAAAGAATGGCTGTCATGCTCTCAACCTCAAAAACAATCTTTGCTTATTCAGCAGATCAAAATTCCGGTTTAAATCCATGCCCCTCCTCAACGGGCAAGCGTAGGATATGAGACTGATACTACTGCCACTACTAGCGGTAGAAAGTGCATACATCCCTTGTCTCATCAGTTCCCACCTAACTTGGTATGAATTTGTATGTTTGCATATGTGTTTACATAACAAAAAAACTGCATGACTTTTTGTGTTACTCCCTGCATAAGTTACTCTCTTCCTCTTGGGTTTCTCTTCCCAAGCCAAAATTGCTGAGATGCTTCTCACAGTATTTTTGGGCCAAGTTTCAAAATTTGTGAAATCATGGAATTTTGAGCCAGAAGCCAATTTTCCAAGCAGATATGTAAAAAACTGGGAGGAATATTTGATTCCTCAAAATTCTGTTAGAAACTACACCAAACAAAGTGTTAAATTCTTTTGTGACATATCCCATGGGAAAAAGTGTTCACCAACTCGAGCCAGCTCCAACTTTCATTACAGACTGTAGAATTTGACCTCATATTTTTGAATTTAGAACGATCATCAGGCAATGTCTTCTCAAATCTGTATGGAAACACTCAATTTTCTCTGGTGACAATGAGTGATCCATGTATATAAAGAGAGAACAGTGAAGCTGAATACCAGCATGTGGATCTGAGAGAATAATTTTGCCTTTAATACATTTATAATACTGTATATTTAAGTCAGTAATGTATGCACTTCCCACAACACATGACTGTTATGAATGGTTTAGCAATGGATTAAAAATAGAAAAAAAGGAAGTTGAATTTTGAGATCTTGAATTGATTGCAAAATAATCAGCCAATAATTTACTCTTTATATTTTGGCTCTTTTAAAAAATATACTGTGATAATGAATACCTTTTGCTCAACTTATACAAATATATCTGTTCTTTTGGAAACAAATAGCAAAGAAAAGGAAAACTATCCCACAAAAGCACAGTAGCATTTGAGCAACAATTTGACAGGCACTGTAATTTCCCTATTAACGATTCCAAGTATGATACTGAAATATGACACTGAAAACACTACAAGAATTCTTCACATAAGTAATCTGAAAAAGAAAAAAGTTTTATCACAAGTCAGAGGAGATATGGGAAGAAAGACTGAAGCTGATGAATTTCACTGATGGTCCAAAACCATGACCTTGACTTATTTCCATTTAACACTCATCTATTATCACTAAACCAGTAACAAGTGGTTTCTCTGTAACAGATTTACTCTTCGCAGTGCTATGTCATCCACATACATTTGTATGCGGGTGACAAGAATCAAGGGATATTCACTTCTAATCTATGCCTTCTCTGCTATTTTATGTCTAGGGGGAAGATGATGGAGGCGTGAACTACAGACTTTCCAAGTTCTTCTATAGTACAAGCCACGAATATAAAAGAAAAGACACATTTTATTGGTTCTCTTTTAACTCCATTAGAATATATTCAAAGCCTTGCTTTTTCATATTTACATAGGTAAAATGGTTTTAAAAGTATTTTTTTTTATCTCTTTCAATACAGCATTTTTATTGTTGCTGTTGTCGAGAAAATGTTGCCAAGACTGAGGAGTTCCTGGTAGGAAGACAAAAGCATGCTTCCTCTGTAACATACTTTACTACTGAAAGGATATGCCCTCACATTCAGTTAGTCTTCAGCCTTCGGGACTTCACTGTTGTTAGATGCTCAAATACCACAGCAGCAAGCCCCACCCATTTCCACCTATGACTGCCAGAAGACTGCACCTTATATTATCTGATGCCGATCTAGCCACAGTGAGACACACATTGTGACACATACACCCCGCTTTCCCCTGGACCTGATTAATGCAACTCACATCTAGGAATGAAAAAACTCCAATTGGTATAAAATGCAGCAGTCCATCTATTAAGCAAGACTGCTGCCAGACGCCAGGCACAAATCACCGTGGTGTTTGGCATTCTGTTACAGCTCTCCATTGAAAACAAACATTAATTCAAAATAGGTTTTCAAAGCCCACCATGTGACTGGCAAGAGCTATCTGCGAGTCGGTCTCTCTTTCTTCAATCATGAACCCTTTCAACTGTGATGCTGGCAGACCAGGTGCCAGCTCACACCAAAGTCCCCATGTCTCAAATGAACACTGACAAATACATAGCTAGAATCAGTCTGGCTCACTGGTGTGTCAGTATTGTTAAAACTGGTATTAAAATTATAAAAATGTGCTTTATATTAAAACTTCATTGAATCCTTGTGAGTTGCTGCATGCATTAATCTCACTTATAACCTCTGTATTTCATATTGTAAGGTAATATTTGAATGGTTGTATTGTGAGCCTCTCTGAGTATATAAATCACCTGCCAAGACAGAGACATTAACTAATGTGAAATATTAGTCTCCAGCAGAAGGTGTTATGTCCTGCCCAACAGGAAAGGTCCATCATTGCCTGACAAACCACTGTGGGATGTTAAAGAAGACAAAACGTGTTGTTGTTCTGTGTCCTCCTCCCACTCCCCCTGTGAAGATGAATCAAGAAAGGGAATTCCTCCCATCAGTTGAGTTTGCAGCTCAGAGCACAAAGGAGGAGAGGATAAAAACTCCTTAGAAGAGGGAACGGTATCTCTGGGAGGCAAGGTTTTCCCAAGCATAAGCAAGAGATCCCCAACTGCTTAGCCTGAATTAGCTGTAAAGGTCATAGCTTGCTTATTATAGAAGCTTCTACTACCTTTTGAAACTAAAGATTGTAACTCTTTTGTGTACATGTTTATCTTCTTTAACCTTGTTAATAATTCTCGTTTCTTTTTCCTATTAATAAACCTGTATATAGTTCATTATAGTATTGGCTATAAGTGTTGTCTTTGGTGTGAGATCTAAAGTACAATTGACCTGGGTTAAGTGACTGGTCATTTAGGACTGTGAGTAACCTGAATATTGCTGCGATTCTTCATGAAAGGGACCATCTATCACAAAGGTATATGCACTCTGGGTGGCAAGACAGATTGGGATACCTAAGGGGACTGTCTGTGACCCAAGTTTAGGCTGTTATAGTGCCTGAGTTTACACATGATAATTGTTTGGTGAAATCTAAATATAGAATTCACAACCAAATTTGGGGGTTATGCCCTGGTTCTTAATAGTCTGGCCTGAAGTTGGTATTCATTCTCTTGAGTCACTACAGGTAGCATTACATTGACCAGTAGGGGGAGGCTTTCAAGTGCAGGATTCTGAACTTTTAGGGGACCTGCAACTAGCCTATGAACTCACTCACAATGACCATGTAACGAACTCCATTCAGAATGAAAGGCAAAGCTCATTTTTATTTAGGTTTTCTTCTGTAAAATTATTTACAACTTACATATAGCCACATAATACACACACAGACACACACACACCAAACTATTTTTAAAAACACTTACAAATGAATCAAACCTTTTCTCCTACAAGCTCGGAAAGAAAAAAAGGGAGGGGTTGTGATAGGTTTTCTATTTTTAAATATTTGGGAGATACCAATTTTTTGTGTAGCAAAAAATGTAGATTTGGTAATATCAAATTGTTTCGTGACTTTGTCAGTTTCACCAAATTGTTTTGGTTAAAAAAGCCTTAAAAATACTGAAAAAGAACCACATTTCAACATTTTTTAAACAAAACATTTCAATTTTTTTTATTTGAAACAACTTTTCATTTCAAAATTACCTTTAATTTTATTAACAAACAAGAATACTTTAAAATGCTCAAAGTCAAAATGCTTTGATTTTGTCAAAACAAGCCATTTAGTCTGGTCCAAAATATTTTTTTTAACTGTGCAATTCCCCAGTAACTTCAAAAAATTGCATTTCAGTTTGACCCAAAACAATTTTTTTTTTTGAATTGCCAGCAAACTGAAAAAAATCCATTATTCACAGATGAGTCATAAGTTCCTAGATAGACAGGTTTGATATGTAGAATCTCTGCATCCTCAAAGGCAGAGAGTTGTAACCTACTTAAACCACATCCCTTGCATCTTGCCTTTCTTGCTGCAGGTCCAGGACAAAAACAACCTATCAAACAGCACAGCAGCATATGATAAAAGTTTGGCTAGTCATGCTTCTGACCTTAAAAATATAGGAATTGGAAAGCAAAGGGAAATCTTGGCTCAGGGGATTAGTAAAGGGTTTGGAGTTTTTCACCTGTCAATTTGAATCCAGCTCAGATCAGTGGAGCCTGAACCTTATTACCATTTCAAGGCTTTTGGGTGGCTTGTGTGCAGTGAGTCGCTACTCCCAGTCCAGTTCCCTTTGTACAAGTGCCCACATCACCGCACCACATGTGATACAATTTAAAGCTGGCATCCTTCTGGCTGTCTCAGTAGGGAGGACAAAAACTGAATGACTATGGAGACTGACCTCTCCTCACACCTCAAATCCCTGTAGAGCAAAACTAAGACATATCTGTGGGAGAAGTTGGTGGAGCTTGTATAACTTCTGCAACAGCTGCACCTGTTTTGTGCATTAACATAGGATTTCAATATCTCGGGCTGTTGTTCTAGTATATTCTATGACCACTAAACACATACATGAAAAGGAATATTATCTCATCAGTAGACGACTTATGACATGTTTTGAAGTGGAACTCCCACAGGAGCTTTGTGATAGTCAGGGCCGGGACACAATATTTTGGCACCTGAGGCAGGGAGCTCAAATGACGCCACCATGTCCCCTCACTTGGCCCAAAACTTTGAAAGGTCTCAATTCTGCCTTCTTCCTGTTCTACTCCTCTCATGGTACTGCACTGCTACCTACCCCAATAAAGGAGAACTAACAACTTAAAATGTCTTGTTCAAAAATTTTAAGTAACACTTAACTGTCAAACACCTGAACAGCAAATGTAACTTCTATTGTCTGCATAGCAAACATTGACATTTTTATCTGTTTGAATAATCAAAGTGGTGCTTTCCGTGCCTTCTTGGTTGCAAAGATTTGAACTGCTTCCTGCTGAAGGCCCACATAGCTAGATCATGCTCTATTGAGATGGTTGCAAGACTGACCAGCCTCTCCTGCGTCATTATGGAGCACAGATGTGTTTTTAAATCTTTAACCAGGTGCTAGATTGTGCAATACGATCAGCTGAAGAATGTTTCATGCAGCTCAAGGAATGCAACCATATATTTGGGATGTTGTATGATATTCCAAAACTCCTAACTATACCTGAAGAAGACCTACACTAGCAATGCAGGGCACTAGAGACAATCAAAATGTCTTCTTCTTCAGCAACTCTTGTATTCTTGAGTGGGTAGGAAAATAGCTTCAGTGTGAAGTTCCTCTGCCAACTTCTGTGCACTCGTCAGATGAGGGATTTCAAAACATTCTGAAATCCCTCATCTGACCGGTAAGCCTGCAGGTAAGACTTGGCTTTGTCCAGTTGTTCCATTGCTCCAGAGATATCAAGATCAACACCTTGGAGTCTCTTGCTTATAACATATATTTCAAACTGATGTCATGCCACAACACTAGGCCAGACAGAAATTTAAAGTTATATATGTTTCTGGTGATGCCATTTCCCTCTGCCACTGTTCTCCCATGAAGAGTTCCTCTCATAGCATTATCCTCCATAATGGCAACTATGGCACCAGCCATCTTCCCAATTTGGTGTTATCACCTTCACTCAAATTTCCCACTGTGTGGCACTCAGTGGTTTCAGTGTCAGAGAGGATTTTCCCAGACGTTGCTTCAAAATTTGCTATCAATGAGTTGATGCAGAGAAAAATATATAGATGCTTTGAATTACATAAAAAAATTCAGCAGCCTCACTACAAGCTGATGCTACATCACTGACCACCAAGTTCAACGAATGAGAACTGCATGGGACAAAAAAAACTCGAGGGTTTAACTCTCGGCTCCATGTTTGCATTCCTCTGTTCTTTCGTCTCATGTTGGCACCATTATCGTAGCCCTGACCTCTCATGTCACCTGTCGTAATTCCTGTATCTTCCAGCTTTTTAAGAAGCACATTTGTCATACCAGTTCCTGTAGTAGCATCAATGTCAATACGTTCTAGAAAATGCTCTCTGAAAGTCACCATTGCAGGGACATTTTCGCTAGTTTCTGTTGTTGTTACAAAACACATCACTAAAATCATTTGTTCGGTCTGACTGATGTTAAGTGTGTAGTCCAGAATAACAGAGTAATATCTTGCTGACTTCAGATCTGCCACAATCTTCTGTTCTGTTTTGTTACCAGTAACTCTATGATCTCATTTTGAATTGTTTTTCCAAGGTAGTGGTGTGTGTACATTTCTTGAGTGGTGACTCTTCTTAGATACTCCTGGAATACAGCATCAAACTCAGCCATCAGCTCTACAATTTTAAGGAAGTTTCCATTGTTTGGCACATACAGTTGATCTGAAATGCCACCCAGTGCTAGGTTTTGGGTAGCAAGCATTCTCACAATGGCAATGAGCCTTTTCAGAACATTTTGCCAGTAAAGAGACTCTGATGCAATCTTCTCTTGATGCTGATCATGCTATGATAGCCTTAACCTAATCTCATCTCAAGCCCTCCACTATGGAATGTCTGTCTGGTAGTTGCTGTCTTCTTCATGGACATGCTCAGATTTCCTAGCAAGATTTTTCTTGTTCCTGTAGAACCAATGGGTGGAACAATTAGAATGGAAGAGTTGCAAAACAGTAAACAGTATGCAGGCATTCGGGTTTTTGAGTACGTAAGCCAGGGCCCTCCAATGTTTCACTATAAGACTTCATACGCAGTAATGCATTCGTATGGAACTTCTATTTCATTGCTTTGAGAACAGGAAGTATTTCACTTGCTGTGGGATGGCAGTACAAGGAAGTCTCAGGCCTGCTCAGTGTCCACAGGCCTGACATCTAGACTAGGAACTAAGCTCAGGCAGCAGTTTGTTGCTTGCACGCTTCACCACACTTTTCTCTGATTAACCACTTTTCTTCAGAATGTGCATGGTAAACCATTGTGAGAGGAATATGGATGGCTGCAGAAAGCGTCAGGTACCTGCACCTGACTAACTGGAAGATCAGCATCTCTCCCACTTGAAGCACCTCAACTGGGGCCAGAAGGCTCACTGTGAACATTGTGTCTTATATACTTCTCCAGGAAAGCTCTGCCTGCAGAGACATGAAAAGCGTCCTTTGCTTTCTGCTTTTCTGAATGCTGCCCCAGAGGAGCGTTTCTTCTCACTCATGACGCGGGCGGCTCCAGGCACCAGCGCTGCCAAACGCGTGCTGAGCGGCAGCCGCGGGGGGCGCTCTGCTGTCGGCTCGCCCTAGAAGTGGCAGGCAGTGGCCTTCACGGGTTTGCCTGCGAGGGGTCCACTGGGTCCGAAGCGCGGCAGCCCTCTGCTTGGGGTGGCAAAATGTCTAGAGAGGCCCTGCGCATGACTGCGTGCTGTGCCAGCTGATAGTTGGGCTCGCAACACTCATTTGAAGGGGACAATAAGCAGTGCTGGTAGCAGGGCCTGAGTGAGGGACGGAGGTATCAGCTCTGTCATAGCTCCTACTCAGATGGAACTTAGCGTTCATAACGTGAGAAACTAGCATGAACGCCTCTAAGCTTTACCAGCTTAGATCTGATATCACTGGCCACCAGCCAATTTCGCAGTGTTGGCTCACTCTGGTCTTCCCAAAACTTCCCTGGGAACCCCAGAAGATGCCCTGAGTCTCTACAACAAAGGAAATAAACCATCTCCCGCCAACCTCTTCTCCCCACCCAGAGTTCCTCTTGCAACCTGAGAGTTACTGATGCAACTCTTTACATCAGAATACACGGTTAAAGGTGGGAGAAGCATGTCTCCTCTCTTTCACAAAGAGACACACCCAAAGACAAGAACAGAAAAGATTCTCTCTCGTTTCCCCCGCTAACTTCTTCCCGCCCTGGGACAGGACTGAGGAGAAGTTAACACAGAGAGCAGCTTTCCCCTCCCCTGTCTTTCTTTCTCCACGAATTCCGGGGGGTCAATAGAAAAAAAAATCAACAAAGTCTTAAAAAGGAAAACTTTTAATAAAAAGAGAAAGAATAGAATCAGTCGTGTAACTAGCATGGTAAGATAACAGCAGGGTTTTCAACTTATAGAAAATGATAACAATAACAAAGGGAGAAACGCCCTTACACCAAACAATACACCAACCTCACACGTACTCTCACAGCCCATCCAACACTAAAACAACAGACCCAGCCAGGATACACAGATTCAAATACAAGCAACAATTTAAAGACTATACTTTTGCTAATTGGTACTTACAACTGGAAACAGAAGATTAGAAGGACTGAAATAGACCTCTCATAGCTGAGCAGAGCACAGAGACAACGAAGAGCCCAAAGACAAGAAACCCAAATCCCTCCTTAGCTTGAAAAAATCCGGTTTCCTGATTGGTCCTCTTGTAGGTGTTGGGTTCCATTTGTTTAACAGCCTTAAGGAAAAGAAACATTAACCCTAGCTATCTGTTTAATGATACATCTAAGGCCTAACTGGTTCTACTTCCTTTCAGGTGACAGCCTCCTCTCCTCAATGCGGTTCAGGGAAGCAGCAGGAAACAGGGAGCTCCCTGAGAAGCTGGTGTCAATCAGTCCAGGCTCCTGGAGGTGCTAGGGAGGTACATAAGAGGCTCCTCCTCCTCTCTCTCCCTGCAGCTCCTGCTGCTTTCTGTTATTCCCTCTCACCTTTTCTCCTGCCTGCCTGTTATGTCTCTTGTGCCCTCCTTCCTCCAGCACAGCACTCCACCATCTCTGTGTATCTAGAGCAAAGAGAATACATATGCACCAGCAGCAAACACAATTTTCTACACTCCGGGTCCTAGTGGCGTACTCACCCGTCCCCAGCCTGGCATCTGAGGTGGCCACCTCAGTTCCTCAAGCCAGCCCTGCTCGTGAGGAGGGCCGGACGCATAATCAGCAACACTCTTGAGGAGGACATATCTTTTTTCCATTAGCCTTTGAGATTGGAGTAGTTGTGTGAAGGATCTTCTACATGTTACTCATCAGTTGGTTCAAAAGAGAGTGCAAGGGCATGGCAACCATACTGAATGGGGTTTCTTGGCTCAGTTATCTGTTAGCAGTGGTCCTGGTAGATTCCCAGACTAGTTTCAACTGCAAAACAGCTTAAGAATACTGGTTTTTTTTGCTTCTGTGGGGAACTCTTTTGCCAACCACAGTCAACAAGGAACTGGCTGAAACATTTGGAATGTAGCATTTAAACCCAGCAGGGGTGGTACTCTACAGTTGAAAGGGAGTTTGACTTGCATTCTGCCCTGCTACCACTGCCCTCAAAGGTAGAAAGCTTAAGAGCTAGGATAGTTCTTTCTACCAGTCTTTCACTAAGGAGCTAAGACTCCGGAGTAAGAATCCTACCTAGAGGGTGTCCTTAGACAAATGAACTTTGTCTTGGTACCAACCTGTTTTGTGAACAGGAGATGCTATGTCTTCATAGCTTGAGCAGTCACATCTACACACATGTCCTTACAACTTGGGAGGGAAAAATGATTCTTTAAACTAATCATACAGCCTTTCAATCCATTTACCAACTTGCCTGATAAACCAGGGACTTCACTTCCATTCAAGCAAAGCTTCTACCCAGACTGCCTTTCCTTGTAGGAAAAATCTAGAATGTGCATACACTGTGAGTTTCCTTGGCAACTGACATATAGCCAAGTAAACGTTATCTATAATAAAACTGGTCAAACTCTTTTTAGTAAATAATTAGCCTGACACATTTTTCTGTTGAAGAGCTGTACACAGACTACCATGGATTTTTAAGAACTTACACATTTCTTATAATAGTTTCAAAGATTTATACAAATACATTTTATTTTTCACACTGGTGATTTTGTTTTGGGCATGACAGAAAAGAATTTGCACAGTACAGCAGGATGTTAGGACAGCATTTGAGCATGCTCAGTATGACCCCCCCCCCCAATATCAATATCAGGACTCTGGCAGCATTGGGGAGAATCTCTGACTCTAAAGAGAAAAGGTCAGGTCTGGAGTCTATGTAAGACCAAAAATAACTTTACAAGGCCTTCCCTGACAGTTAATATTCCTTTGGTCCAGGCCACAGTGATATATCATGAAAAATTCACAGACTTTCTATGGGCAAGTAACCATATTCTCTACATGAGTTATGTGCATCTAATAACTGGTTGTTTAGGAGCAGAATATATTAGAAATAATTATATTTACTTAGCATTTGACACACCTACTGTGTTATAACATCAATTTACATACAATAGGTACATATGCTAATAACTTGTGATACAGTTTAGTTGTACTGTATAAACACATCTATGTTAAACATATATGTCAATGAAATGCTAATTCACTTTTTAATGAGCTCATTTCCAGTTTCTGGTTGTTGTTCTTTTAAAAATGAGCTTCAGCTCAGTTGCTTAAATATTGTTAATAAGAAAAAAAATAATTAGCCCAGAAAATATTTCAGTGCATATCAGTGAGTTTTCAAAGTATTATCAACCTAGCCAGGAATTTGGTTAGTACAGTAGAACCTCCAAGTTGCAAACCCCGGAGTTATGAACTGACAAGTCAACCACCCAATTCACTTGGAACTGAAAGACAAAAGAAAAAAGGCAAATATAGTACAGTACTATGTTAAACATGAATATAACAGGATGGTTACCTGCTCCTGCCCTTCAGGGCTTAAAACAGCCCAGAAGAGGGCTGTGGCTGGGGCAAGAAACCAGGGCTGATTGGAGGAAAGCAGGCTCAGCTGTGGCCAGGTCCCAATCAGGCCCAGCTGGCCCCTATAAGAGGCAGTGAGCCAGAAGCCCAGACAGTCTCCCTCTGAGTGGAGCAGGGCTGGGGAAAGCAGAGGAGCTCCTGCATGGAAAGCCCCAGGCTGTGGCCTAGTAAAAGGTTAAGAGGTACTGGGAGTTGCAGGGGACAGCCCAGGGGTAGGCAAAGGCAGCAGGTCCAAATCCCTTTGCCTACGATAAGTGGCTGATACTGCAGTCTACCCCAGTGAATGGGGGCTAGATGGAGACTAGGCAGTAGCCAAAACTGAGGCAAAGTGGGGATAGTGGGTTGGAAGTTCCCCAGGGAGGGGAGACCCAGATTGGTGGGGGACTGCCAGGTGGCAGCAACCCAGTTAAAAGGGCACTGGGGTCCAGGGTGGGATATGGGGGGCAATGACAGGTGGATCACTGGCCTGCAGAGGGTGCTCTTGGCTGGCAATGAGCTAATTCCAGAGCAACCAGCAGGAGGCACCGCAGGGGTGAGTCCACACATCTATAGTGAACTACTAAAAAAAAGGAAAAGCAGCATTTTTCTTCTGCACAATAAGTTTTCAAAGGTGTATTAAGTCAATGTTCAGTTGTAAACTTTTGAAAGAACAATCATAACATTTTGTTCAGAGTTACAAATAATCTCCATTCCTGAGGTGCTTGGAACTCTGAGGTTCTATTGTATTTTTTTATACCTTCTTATTACTTTTTTTAAAAAACAAAGGACCAAATTCTGGAAAATAGAGTCACCTTGTGTGCAAAAAGATATGGAGAGTTTCTGGGAGCGAAATCTCCATGATTATTCCCTTGTGGAGCTTCCTCCAATATCTTTCACCAGAGAGGCCAGCGGAGCTCCACCTTCTTCCCCATGGGAGAAGTCGGTACCGCACCTGACCCTGCATATCCCACAGGTTCCACAAGACACAAGGTTCTGTGTTTCAACATTAGCTTTGTAGCCTCTGGGAAGCCAGAAAATCCTAAACAAGCAGTTATCCCTGGAATTTCCCTTTTTAATGGTTGTTCCCTAATGAGAAGATTCTCTGCTTAGAATGAGTTCCTCACAGGGATTAGGAAGGAAAATACGGACCCCACTTATTATTAGCCATGGCTCATTTGCTCTCTAAGAGCTCATCCAAAGCGGGCTGGAGTCAACAGAAGTCATTCCGTCGATTTCAAAACTGTAGTATCAGGCCATATGAATGGATCCTGAGTACCCATGATGGGCTCCTGGAAACACTGCTGTGGAGATGGCTGAGCATCATCCACATGGGCTCAAAACCATGTCTTCAGAGTATCTCCTCTCATACACTCCTGGGAGAATGGTCAGGCTTTAGAGTGTATTAACTCTTGATTTGCAATAGCATAATTGAGATCAGAATCTGGCTCAGTATAAAAATTGTACAGAAGATGAGAGCAGTAGCCTCCAGTAGAGTTTGCTCTTTCTTTGGTGGGATCAATATATTTTGTCTGTAACTTTTTCATAAACCAAATGTTAATTAACTCATTCAAGAGAATAAAACTGGGGCATCAGGCAGGATTGATCCTGTGTCTTTCTGGGTTTTACCACCATAATGGGGCTGGAGAATTATTCAAAATAAAATCTAATAGATTAGAGCGAGAACTATTTTTTTCCACTCGCTTGCTTTCCTCATTCCATTTGTGTATTAAGATTTAGAATCATTGATTCAATTAAGCTGTAGTTTTTATTCATATTTTGCAGCAGTTGGGCCTGAATGTGAAGCCCTCCCTGCTCACCAATTAGAGTTTTAATAATTGCGGTTTTGAATGAAGGTGATTATATCATATCCCATATTGCATACAGCTAGTAAAATTCCTTTCTGCTTTGATTTTAATTGAATACAATCTTTCAAGTGAAACAGAATATCAGAAAGGCCTGCTTTGGCTGGATAGTAAAGTAAACCTGACCTATTATTTGTCAATTTTATTTTCATTAAATAATTTATGATTACTGAAATCTTTATTCCATTTGCATTAGCTTTAGAATCAGGTCACAATGCCCTGGAAAACTTTACAGAGACAAGGTGGGACCTTTTGGGACTAAACCAGCTACAACAAAACTGCAAACAAACTGGAAAACTTTGAAAACCTGCAACTGCTTGTTGAAAAGACAGTGGTTAGAGCCAAGACACCTGGGCATTTCTCACAACCACTACAACTGACTAGTTTCAGCAAGTCAAGTACCCCTGTGGCTCAATTTCTAGTCTTGAACAATGATGTTCCTAAAACAACTTCCTTGAGACCGGTATTTCTAGAAATACTGGAATTACACAACATTGTTAGAGACAAGGAGAGTGAGGTAATATCTTTTATTGGAACAACTTCTGTTGGTGAGAGAGATAAGCTAGCTCTTTCTTTCTCTTTCTGAAGAGCTCTCTGTAAGCTCCAAAGCTTGTCTCTCTCATCAACAGAAATTAATCTAAGAAAAGATATTACCTCACCCACATTGTCTCTCTAACAATGTTGTGTAATTCCAGAATTACATCTTGTCTCTAATATCCTGGGACGAACTCCGTACAACAACATTGTTAGGCATACTTTAGAGTATACTTTAGAGATGGTACTTCCAAACTAATATGAAAGATGCATAAGCATCCCAAAGATACGTAAGCATCCCAATTGACAGTTTGGGTGGCACTCTTGAACAGACAAGCAGGCCCTCTCCTCTGCTCCTAGGGCATCTGCAAAGTATCCGTCAATCAGATCTTTTGTTACCTAATACGTTTAGTTTAAACCTCCAGGATTGACAGTTCCAAGTCTGAGCCTCCAAGTTAGGTAATTCCACATCCACTTGATGAATAATGATCCTGAGCCCCTTGTTTATTTGCTTATTCTGAAATCAGATCTTGTTTATTCTGTACCTCTTTCTAGTTCTGATATATAACTAATTGTTGGCAGATGTGGCAAGTATCAAGGGCCAAGATATATTTGTTTGCACAGTCTGATTTTTCAGTCTTAACCAGTATCAGGCAGTTGCAGCTGGTTTTTATCAAGACTCTGTACACTGTAGACAGTCCACCTGGCAAAACAAGATTTGCCCATGTGACCTTCACATAAAAGCTTTAAATATGGGCGTTCCACTTAAGTAATATTGAAAAATTGCTGAAAATATCTAATTAAATTAACAAATTGATGTGAAATGCTAATTTGTGTTTATATATGTAAAAACTGCCCTATGGTTCATATACAGTAGTGTGCCACTCTTATTTGTCAATTTTGATTTAAAACCTGAACCATATAATAAGGGTGTTAATTTTCCAAGACAGCTTGTATTTGCTCTTTGCAATGTAGTCAGCATCTTGTTTTAATCATGTTGCTTAAAAACAAAGCTAGGAAAGCTAGTTTTGTCTAATGTTTAGGAAACAAAGAAAAAGCAGCTCAAGCAGAAAGCAGCATGAATCCAGTTTAGCAAACTAATTCCGACATTCGTTCCTTTAGCTGATGAGGCGCCCACTCCTCCAGCATGTGCCAGATTCTGCACTGTGAAGAGTTTTTGTGACCTTCATTGTTTTAAACAAATAAAGGATTAACATTTTAGCTACTTGTTTACTTTAAGCTACAAATTCCCTAAGCCACAGTAGTATTTGTGTTTTCTTCTTTTCATGTATTTTTTCCCCTATCTGTATAAGTGCAATTGGTTTGTTTCATCTGTCTAAAATATTTTAGGGGATCTGCACTGGGGAGAAGTATTTATTTGAAGTAGCAGCGGATAATTTGCAAACTCTGTGATAACACAGTGGTCTTCACTAATGAAGTAGAAAGCCTTTTATTCTGTGGTTATCCCGTCACTGCTGGAAACAGTATCTAAAAGAAGTACAGGATGTTAGAATTATGTCTGTTCCTAGGATTGTAATATTTCAAGCTAATATGACTGAAGTAACCAATTTCTTCTATTTTTACAACAGCAACAGTTACATTCAGCCCCAAGCTGTCAAAATCATGAGTTGTTTAAAAATCATGAGATCTTTTTTTAAAAAACCTTTTGCAGAGGCTTTTATTTGTCTTCTGGTTTTTGAACTTGTAGGAGGCACTCAAGTCATATTTTCAAACTTTCTCCAGAAGCATGAGAACCCGAAAACTACTTTTTGTTTTAAGAGAGCAGAGAGTGTTTTAAGAGAGCAGAGAGTCTCTTTAATCAAGAATTTTAAGAAAAGCAGCAAACAGTACAGGACTCATGGTCAAATCACATGATTGGCAGCACTGTACACTTCACAGGACTGCAAGATACAAAATGGCCTATTCTGAAGGACTTTCCTAGACAAAATTATATCAAAACTATGCAGAACAAATAAAAAGATCCTGAAAAAGGCAATCAGTAATGTCACTGTATTCAGATCATTGTTCTAGTTAATTTAAACCCCGTATAATACAAAATTTTATTATAATTTTAGTTGTGTCTAGAGGCCTCAGTTACATAGGATGCCATTATGCTATTCACTGTACAAACATATAATAAAGGATAGTTCCTGCCCGAAATTGTTTACAGTTTAAAAGACAGGACATGACTGGTGGATAAATCAAACAGGCAGGCGAGAAGAAAGGAGGTTGGCCTAACTAAAATTATAGATTGTTTTAGCACAGACTAGCTGGTGCACTAGTTGGTGCACAACTGATAGCTAGTTAGTATCAGGGAAAAAAAATGGAAGAAACCAAACAAAGAGGGGAAAAAATCCAGTTTCCATCAGATTGTTCTATAGGAGGTAGGATTTGCCCCCCTCTCCCGTACTCCTAGAACAAGCAAGGGATTGACTTGCAGAATCTACAAATCCTAACAACTGTTCAGGTTTCAGGGGGTCTGTTGGAGATCCAGAGTTGTCTGCACAGCAACCCTGAGCCTCCATATTGACTCCAGGGCCACCAGCCCCCTCTCTAGCTTCCTCCAGCATGGTCATATTGAAAGCACACTGCCAGGAACCTCTCTGTCTACTACTGAAACCCTTAGGATACCCTCTGCTCCCCAGGAGTCAGAATCTTAAAATACAGTTGTGCTAAAAGTTTGCAGACTTTTGTCTTTTCATTTTTGGACACCAAGTCTTTCTTGAAATATCCTAGGTATGAACTATAATGGTTACTACTTCATTATGCTTGCCATCTTCCTGCCATCCCATGGTCAGGCCTACAAAGCTAGTCAATCCCTTTTTCTCAAGTCCATGGTAGGTGAAGAAATAGCTTGTTAAGATATGTTCTGAGTAAGAAACATTTGTATAAGCTTTCTGTGTCTCTATTTTTATTACTAATTTCCAGGAGTTTTGAGGAGGGGAGTTGAATGGGATTTGTATGTAGCTTTAATCAGTGTTGAGGGTTGTCTCACTCCACATGTGATTTACAGATCACCTGTGGGTAACTCAGCACATGCCTGCTCAACAGTAAGTGTTCAAAAGAGGATATATTGTCTTATGTTTCTGTAACATTACATACACGAGTGGAATGCTAGTGAATGTTGTTGGGGTTTTTTCTATTTATAATGGATATGCCTTGCATAGTTTAACAAGGATTAGGGAATTCTTATTTTTGTTCTCTCAGGTTGAAAAATGAACTACACAACATGTACTTGATTCAGAATTTTTCTAAAAAACAAACACAGGATTTTAACAATTGAATGACTGACCTCGTGTGTTTCTTTTCATTTTGTGTTTTGCCACAAGCCATGAAAAATTGATGCTCTCTCAGATAACATGCTGCTTTTTACCCACATGCAACATATTGATTCCATCCAATTTGGTGTTAGCCTGTTCATCCTCTACCATTCCCAAGGTAACAAATGATATTTTCATAGCCATGGTTTGTAATCAATATACACAAGCTACTGTCGTTGATCTGAGTAAGGCTCTTGCTCTAGAAAATCACCAATTATGGCTATTAAAAGGAGCTTCAGCTGGATTAGGTAGAACTGCAAGGAAACCACTGTCTGGTCACTTTTTTATTCAAACAGAGTATGTTTTGCATAAAAGTTAAGCTAAAGTTAAGATGCAACAGTTGACTTAGATGTTATTTACAGAGTGAATTTTAGACTTTTACTGTATCAATTCTACATAACTCTGTCTAAAGAACGTGCTCTATTTCTAATACTATGGTCCTGTACAGAGATCAGGTAGGAATATGGTATAAAAAGTTATGACACTTTCAGGTTTTATTTAATAAAAAATAATTTAATTTAAATTTTGATATCCTGTGTATTAAAACCTACTATATTGAGAAATGTGAGCATCTGGTTCAAACATAAGGTTCTAATAGCGTAGTGCGTGTGGTAAAACTGTGATTGTGCCCTACCTAATACCACACTATGATTATGTGAAATTCTACAGACCTGTGCAGGGCAAGACGACAAGCCTAGACAATACTTTTTCCCATGACCTTATATAGCAACATTATTTTTGACCAACTAGACATAGCTATTTTAACTATGCAATTCACACCCGCTTTAAAGCCTCTTTACACTGCCAGAACTGTTTAAAAGGGCTTTAATACAACTGAGAATCAGAACCTGACTGCTAACTGTAATCTGGTATTTCCAGGCTTTTATCAGTTTTCACCACAGCCTTCCTGTTATTTTTAGAAACTGGCTGGAATCAGAAATCTAGCATGGAATTGTTTAGATCTGGAATAAAATCTGATCTGGCTCCACTCCCATGTTTTGGTTTCAACTAAAAATGTGTCTCTGTCCCTGGGCAGACATTACAACCCCCTCCCACCATCCTTTCTCTATACAGAGCCCTTAGCCACTGCCACTATCTTGTGACAGGAAGGTTAACTATCTTCCATCTGTCTTAGAGGCCGCATTGCCAGCATTGTTACAGGCATAACCAAGTTTGGGATCTATTTAAGCTGTATCCACTCCATACCGCTGTATGGTTGTGAAACATGGACACTATACTGCTCAGACTGGGCAAAGCAGGAGGCTTTCCACACAAAATGCCAACGTCATATATTGGGCAGCATGAAGTGGAATGATTTTATTTGTTTTGAAGACGTTTATGGTTGTTCCGGTCTATAGACTACCATGGCCATTGTCTACAGATGGCGTCTGTTTGCTTTTGGGGCATGTCATGCGAAGGCCACAAGATATTCCTGTGAACAGCAATTCTCCAGGTGGCTTGTAACTTCCAGGGTAAAATTCCACCAACTGAGGGGTGGAGGCAGACCCCCTACTAAATAGGTGCCTCAAGTCTGTTCCAACACTGGACTCTTGGCCTGTCAAGCCCTGGCGGCTTCACAGGAACAGAGCAAATGGCAAATGATTGTAATGGATGACCGTTCAGCTAAGCGTTGAAGAAGAAGAAGAGCAGACACAGTCTCCTACATAGCTTCTACATCACTATCAGGTCAGGCCATGGTAGGCGTAACTTGACATGAGTAACTTGACATAAGTAAGCTCTCCTTTCTCAATAGAAGATATAAGGGAGAAGGATATAACAAGCATTAGGCCGGAGTGGTCTAGCTAAGATAAGCAGGAACATCCGGGTACTAACGAGAATGGACGAGATAAACCTGGAATGTGGAGATCAGGTTATACATGAACAGCTACGGACAAAGTATGCTGTATAGGGATTGGTTCCTGAACAGTAACCAAGACAATCCTGAAGCACATGATGCAATGTATAGTCAGGAATGCAGGTCTTAGTGAAGATACACATAAGAAAAAGCTTTGTTGTGTAACTGGCTTTGTGATGTACCCCACATTTATACCGTGTGTTTCACCTTGGCGTAGTGTTTCAGCTTAGGCGTAGTGTTACTGTATGCCAAATAAAAGTACCTGAGCGACAAATTCCAGAATCAAACTGAGGTTTTGGGAACTGAATGGAATATGATCTTGGAGGATCCCAATAACTATTCAACCCCATTCTTTCTGATACATGGACTTTGTAGGTTTTGTGCACTCCAGCAGTGGTGTACCTTATATACTTGTTTCAGTTCAGAAAAGAGGTTTAAATTATTTAGACTGCAATTCAACCACATATGAATAGACCATGTAACACTCTCCTAACCTTGTAAACCAAACAACGCCAGCACAAAAGGGTTTTTGGGAGTAGGCAGTGGACGGGCCAAGCAATCTGTAATCATGCAGATTCAGTTGGCAGGAACAGCTTCGAAGGGAACATTTAGGGGCAGGCAGAGCAGCAGCAGAAGAGACGGTGGTCAGCTCAGTTGCCTGCCCACAGGTAAAGGAAGTGTACTCCATTCCCAGACATGCTGCAAAACTTCCTGCACAAAGGTTAATAACTTGGACTTCATGCAGGGAGGGGTGAATTTCCTCTTTAGTGTAAGCTTTATTAATCTTCAAAATATTCAGGCAAGATAAATATTCCTCCATCAAACATTTAATAACAATAACTTGGAACCCTGTTTGTTCAATCGAATTGGGACCATAGCCAGATTGGTTGACCAATATGCTGGATAAACCAGAGAATGGGCGGCTGGGGCTCTGCCTGTCAGCCCCAGGTGGCTGGGGCTCCCATTGTCAGCCCTGAATCTCAGAAGTCCGGGACTAACAGCCCCAAGCCTCAGCTGCACAAGGCTGACAGCCTGAGCCGCAGACACTGTCAGCCCCGAGTGGCTGGTGGTTCAGTTGATATGGACAGCTGGATAATGAAGTCTCAGTTAAACTGATTCTACTGTATTTGTTTTTAAGCTAGGAGCTTCATTTTTAACCTAAAGACTCACCAGTAATATTCTTGGCTATCTTAGTCTTCCCAAAAGGTTTTTTATTTTGATTACAAAACTCATCCATCTCATAAAACTGATAAAAGAATCAAAACATAGCTTGATGCACAACAGTACAATTTCTGAATTAATCTTTTTCCCAGATTACTAAGGAGAAACACTTCCATAGACAATGTTGCATAATCGATAAATTATTTGATCAAAATGAGGGACTGTTTAAAACATTTTCACAAAATATTTTCTTTGCCAAAATGGAATTTCTTACAGGAAAGGAATTATTTTGTTGGAATTATGTGTCAAGAACATTGAAACATATATTTTGGGTAGGACTGACTCAAAATGAAATACTTCATTTCAATTTATTAGCCCAAAATGAAATGTTTTGTGTTGGGCAAACTAACTTCCGCATCTACTTGAGTTTCCATAATGCCTCATGGGAGTTGTAGTTCTGTGTCTTCTATGCCCGCATTCTCCCCACGATGCATTGTAACAGCTCATCCTTAGGAAGAGACCACTATTCATCATGGAAATGTAGTCCAACTGGAGAACATGTCCCACAGAGAACTAGGGCGGCATGAAGAACCCAGTACTATAATTGCTATAAGGCATCACATCAGCTAATGTAGATTCATAGATTAACATTGCCTGAAACAAAACATTTTGTTTGAGGTTGACAAACCCAAACCCACATTTCAGTCAAAAAACTGACCTTCTATAGTACAAAAAGTTCCAGAAAAGGTTTTGATATTTCAAATGTAGTTCCACGGGATGGAAATTCCACGTATTGATAGCTCTAATTAGAATAGAGCAGATGTACAGAATCCAAGTCCATTTTAAAATTCTAATTTTTAGCCTTATTATTACTGTTAATATTGTTACAGTAGTGCCTAAAAGCCCCATTCATGGATCAGGGCCCCATTGTGCTATGTGCTGCACATACACACAATAATCTTAGCTATTTTGCACTCCTTCTGCAGTAAGTACTGAATTATGGTCACAGTCATCCATGTCTTTGACTAGAGTTATGTTTAAATTCCAAATTTTGCTTCAGATGGGAACCAAAACTCAGAGGTGCTGAGCACATTGTGTGACTGAGTCCATAATCTACAGTAGAACCTCAGAGTTACAAACACCTCGGGAATGGAGGTTGTTCGTAACTCTGAAATGTTTGTAACTCTGAACAAAACGTTATAGTTGTTCTTTCAAAAGTTTACAACTGAACATTGACTTAATACAGCTTTTAAACTTTGCTATGCATAAGAAAAATGCTACTTTCCCTTTATTTTATTAGTAGGTAACAGTACTGTACTGTATTTGCTTCTCTCCCCTCTTCCCTCCCCGACATCTCTGCTGCTTCCTGATTGAGTACTTTCACTTCCAAATGAAGTGACTGGTCAGTTTATAACTCTGGTGTTCTACTGTATAGAGTAAAAACTCCAAATATTCATGGATTGTTTGCAAGAACTATATGCATACGTCATAGTGTTGGGGCTGGCCCTTTGTACAAAAGTGAATATATCTCTAGGAAAATCTGTTGGCTCTTTTATCATGGTTCCGGTCCTAGAAACTCCTGAGTCCCATACCATTTATTTCGGACTCCTGTCACTATATCTGAGTAAGTTAGATGTATCCACCAACTAATTCTGTACCAATGAGTTAGCTACTCTCTGGAGTATTTTCAGGAGCACAGAATACTTCATTTTTAGGTATACTGCTACCCAGATAATTCAGTCAAGATGCTGACTTTTCCTTCATCATTTATTAGCTGTTTATAAATGCATTTCTTCTACTACAAAAATCTTCAGCGTTCTTGAACCTACTCTATACTAGCACAACAATACACTACACTACTTTTTTGTAAATTCTTCACTGCTTCATTGCCACCAATTCCTGTCTACTAATCATAGTAAGGGAATGCTAGTGTTGATGGGCTGCCAGTGGTCACTGGCATTTTAATCCCCTGATTGGCTAACTCTGCTCTATTAGGGTTAGGGAACATAGAGTACGTCTACTCTGCAAAGTGAAGATGTTTTATAGCATGGCTAGGCATATCTGAACTAGTTTTAATCTAGCAAGCACAAGAAACAGCAGTGAAGACGTAGCAGCATGTGCTTCAGCACAAACTAGCAACCCAAGTACTTGTCGAGGTTCAGGTACCTAGCCCAAGTACAAGCCCTTGCCTGTACATTTTCACTACAGTTATTACTCATCCTCGCTAGATTAAAGCTAGCATGGGTATACCTATCTCTGTGACAAACACACCTTTGCTTAGCAGAGAAGATATACTCATGATGATTATAACACCAATGGCTGTGCTATACAAATGCTCCCATTGCTAGTTACCATGCTTAGTGCCTCTCCAGTGCTCAAGGGTCATTTAAAGAAATTTTGGAGGATAATTTTAAGAAAAATGCTTAGGTACACAAGGCCTTGGCCTCATCTGTAAAGCAGGGTATTAGCATTACCGATCAAGATCTCCAAAGTTCCTCTACATTGCAGTCTGCTTAGAAAGAAGATCTAATCTCTGTGTTTCCTTGACCTTGTGATCTTCTACCTCAACAGAAAGTCTGTGTTCCATTTTATAAATGTAAACATTATTAGCATATATATGAAAGACCACCTCTGCTCTACACTGGAAGATAAATAAATCCAGAGGATATGACCAAGGCCTAGACTGAAACAGCTGCACATGGTATGATCAACCAAGTTGCTGAAAAGGGAAAGTTAAATGTTTTTGTTAGGATGTCGGAAAACAAACAGTGGATAAATGGTGTTAAAATAGGAAAACATGCACGTAAAAAAGTGTTGTTTTACTGGACATAATCTACATATGGTTTTCAAATGCCCTGAGTTTCAACTTCATCTCTCTCTTCCTTTGTATAGACCAACTTGTACTGTTTTTTTCCAACATGTTTTGTTTCTTTATATGTAATATTTAATAAGGCTGGAAGGGTCCTGAAATAGTGAAATTGCACCAAAGACCAAAGGGGACTGGAAAAGGGGGAGGTATCTATACTCTCAGTGTGTCACAGAGGACTGCTCTGAGAGTGCCTGCTACCTAGTATCACATAGGTGTGGAAGGAGGTGGCTTATGGGCGGGACAGGCACTCTATCACTGTGGATCTTCCCATCCCTTATGGTGCGTGTAAGATAGACCACTTCAGCCACTGGATTCCTCCCTCCTTCTCTCCTATGCATTTCCCCCATGCCCAGCTCAGCTACGCATGCCAGGACCTAGCATCTGGATTTGAGCGAAAAAACAGTGTCTGAAACAACTGCTATTTACCGCACGTTGTAACTTGTTTCAAGGTATTTTTTAACACTTATATCCACTTGCACTGTGGTCTGTAATACTCGTCCCACTTTTGGTTAATGTGGTAATAACTCCATGCCATTAAATGATAAAATCCCTATGTTTTTACACCACACTCAACACTATAGCTGTATAATAGGTATCCCAGATCTGAGAAGCTCTTTAGCTAGTCTTGCCCAATATCCACCTTCTTAAACATGGATTTATATGGCCTTCCATGAACTCATAGGATCCCTTTTATTATACTAGATAAAGACTAGAGAATGCTGCAAATACCAAAGTAAAGTTACGTAGCTATCTGAGGCAATTGGCAAGTTTTTAGGGTAAAAGTTCTATAAAATATACATGAGTATGCAGTGGTTCTCAGCCTTTCCAAACTACTGTACCCCTTTCAGGGGTCAGATTTGTCTTGCATACCCCAAGATTCACCTCACTTAAAAACTATCTGCTTACAAAATCGGACATAAAAATACAAAAGTGTCACAATGCACTATTACTGTAAAACTGCTTACTCTTCTCATTTTTACTATATAATTGTAAAATAAATCTGTTGGAATATAAATGTTGTACTTACATTTCAGTGTGATACTTGAGCCTGCTTTTCACAAGTTGTGAGCCTTGTGTGACGCTCGAGCCCTGCCGCCTGGGGCTGAAGCATGTAACTTAGCTTCTCAGGACCCCCTGTGACGTGGGGCCCCGGGCAATTGCCATGCTTCCCATCCCCTAATGCTGGCTCTGCACTGGTGACCCACACTAAACTTGTCCTGTGGCCCTCAGAGAGTTGAGAACCCCCAGGCTCATAAACACCGATCTAGATAAGTTGAGTGCCCCCCAGAAGACCTCTATACACTTGTAGTTAAGAACCACTGGTATATACACTTAATTCATTGGCCTTCATTAGGATCCTAAGTGAACCATTTCAGATGCTCACCTCAGCTTCTGTAAGCGCTGTTTAGGTTCAAGTAGCATTTGTATATTTAATTATGTCACTTATCCTTTATGTTATTAGATACATTTCATAAGGGTAGCTATCCTTCAGAACACAAAGTACAGCAAATAAAAGGCAGCCACATGGGGTCTTAACAATGAAAAAATTGTTTTGGATTGTGCTTCTAACTTTTATCACCTGAGAAACATTAGGAAAGTGACACATAAAATGCAGATTTTAAGAACAGTAAATCTGACATTGAGGATATTTTAGATTCATTTTTGTACGTATTTGAGCTCTGTAGAAAAAGCAGCTATAGTGCAATTACAAAAGACTAACCCAGGTAAAAGCAAAGTGGTTTGTTTCAAAAAGATTAATTTTGCCAAATCTTGCTCTTTCAGTTCTCTCTGATTACTGGCAAGAGTTAGAAATGCAGTTTTTATTCTTGCATGCCATATTAATGAAACAGAAGGTTTTGTGTATAGTGAGGCCTGTGTTCTGAAATAGTTTGAAAGCTTAGCCATGAATCCCTGTGGTGAAGGCCGGGGGAGGGAGGAAGGCAGACTCTTCTCCAGTTTTAAAAACTCGGAATGTTTTTCTGAAGTCATGTATGAAATAAACTACTTACAAGAAAATGACTGTAATACTGCATGAGTTTTCACTGGTAGAGGGATGTGTATAAGACACCGACATAAAAAATTAATCAGCTTTGACTTCAATTATTAAGCGCTAGAAGTAGCATTCTCTGATAGAAAAGGGTGAGTTTCCCACTTTTTAATTATAAATATGTATGAAAAGAGAAATGTCACCATGGAAACCAAGTCTTGCCATAGTTTTTCATACAGGCAAATGTTATAATGGAAACCTGTGATCACTGCAAAAACAAACAACTAGAAACTAAATTGGAGGTGGTATTACAGCTTTGTCAACTTCTTTAACTCTAGCCCTTTTTGCAGTTCATTTTCTTTTATGCATGTCTTTGGGTATTTCCCATCTGGCTTGTGCTATCATGCCTCAAACTCCACTCTCAGGTGAAGAGTTTAATTTTTCTTTAAAGTTTTAATAAAGATGAAAGGAAACCATGTATCTAAAATCTCTTTTCCTCACCTGTATTTAATCACAATGAAGAAAACTTCTGAATTCAGTTTCAATTATTAAACAGTAAAAATAGGAAATTAAGGCCCTCAACTTGCAAAAACTTACATGTGTGAGTAGTGTCTTTGTGGTCAGTGGGACTAGTCGTTTGCATAAAGTTCTCACATAGGTAAAGGTTCACAGACTCAGGGCCTAAGTGTATGAAAAAAGGAAAATCATATACATGTTAAATGCAAAAATGTGGGTTTATCTAACATCAGACTCCATTCCAGTAAACATTTTACTATGTGTGTAAATGGCACTGCTAAGATATGTAAAGTTATGCACATCTGTAAATGTCTGCAGGATCAGGGCTACAGTTTGATGCACTTGTTGCATTTAAGAAAAACTGTCTAGTAGGTAAGTATGGATTTTGGAACATGTGCTAATTTAGAGGAGGCATACTGAAGTAGCTGTATTTTAAAAGGTCAGCATTTGCCAATGCTTATCACATAATCACTACAATTGGAGAGTGCTACTCCGCAAATCCTTAATCACTTGGAGCTAGATCAGGAACCCTTTACCTACACAGGAGAGCCATTACTCATACAATGAGTATCTTTTTTACTTTAAAGGGACTATCTGTGTACCTGCTGAGCAAGGTGAGAGATGGGTTCATAATCTGGGTTTTGAGCAATCCTTATGAAAGCCAAAAGGATTATTTGTGTGACTGAGGACCACTGGATGAGTAAAGGTTGTAGTACAAGGCATTTATTCCCTATTTAAGTATCTGGCTCTACTCTGGTATGTCCAGGTATCTCTATGTGATAACTGTTGGCAAATGCTGAATTTTTACTGTCAACTACAGTAGTTAGCTTGTTGCCAACTTTCTAATCCCACAAAACTGAACATTGCCCCACCCCCTGCCACACTGCTTCCCTGAGGCCCCATCCCATCTCCAAGGCCCTACCCCCACTCACTCCATCCCTCTCCCTCTGTCGCTTGCCCTCCCCCACCCTCACTCACTGGTTCATTTTCACTGGGCTGGGGTATGGGTAGAGGTGAGGTCTCTGACTGGGGGTGTGGGCTTTGGGGTGGGGCTAGGGATGAGGAGTTTGGGGTGCAGTCAAGGGCTCCAGGCTGGGGCTGAGGGGTTTGGAATGTGGGAGAGGGTTTCAAAACTAATGATCTGCAAAAATTCTTTTAAAATATTTATTTAAAATTTCATAAGATAAAAATAGCATTTAAAAATCACACAATTTCTATATTTTACACTTATATGACTTAACAACCGAAACAAATTGTTTCCAATTTTCTCAAAATCATTTGCTTTTGATCAAAGACCCAGAAGATCAAGTTTCATCCCAAAGCAAACTTTGGCCCTGATCCTGCAAAGACTTAGGCATGTGCTTAATTTTACACACTGGGGGAGTCCCGCTGAGGCTAGTGGGATTACTCACACGCATAAGGCCTCAATCCTGCAAACATTACAAACATGCTTAATTTTACTACTGGGACTTCTTGCAGTTGTAAAATTAAGAACATGTATAAGTGTTTCCAGGATTGGGGTCTAAGTCTTTGCAGGACCTGGTTCCTAAATGGCTCCTTCATAAAAATCTGAAATAAGGAGCTATAAATGAAAAATATGACACGAATGTAGCCGTAATGGCACAAATGGCACCATCACAGTAATCATTTTGGAGACTTTCAGGGAGCAAAACAATATTAAAATTCAAATCTTTTCTACTCAGGAGAGAAAAAAAGTTAATTGAATACAGAACTTTAGAGGATTGTAGTCCACTTATGTTTTCATTTAAATACACATTAAGATTTTCTAAAAAGGCCAAAGATAGTTTTAGTAAAGCCACATATGGATGTCAGAAATGTATGTAAAATGGAGACAGAACAGTTCATTCTCATTAGGTTTAGTGCCATATTTTTCTAGGTAAGATCAGCTGTAAAGGTGCTATTTCGTTGTGATTTTTAAACCATTTAATTTGATCAATAAAAAGTGCTGGATTTTTAATAAGTGGAAACCTCCAAGTATGTATATGTTCATGGTCAAGTGCCAACGCATGATTTAAAGGAGGCTATTGTAATTCTACTTATATTATTCCTTGTAGCCCACCATGATTAAATTGTGTGTGGCCTACAAAGAAATCAGAAATTTTAGAAAGGATCCTCTACTAGGATGGCACCTTTAATAACAAAAGAAAATTCTATTTGTGAACAGCAAACACTCAAGGAAAGCATCTGTGCTACAATAATGTGCTCTTTATTGTCAGGAAGATAGCAGACTATTTATAATATAAAATCTGTTGCTGCTTTGCAATTTTCTCCTGGCTTTGTAATCAATGGTAATATTATTTTGTACATTAATGCAGCCCATATCTGGCCCTAGCGCTGGTTTGCAATGGAGGGAGGATTTAAGGAGCCTTCCCTGCCTTCTCTCCTTTCTTCATAGGGAGGCAAGGGACAGCTGTCGTGTGGCCAAGATCCCATCCCCTTCCACCAGAGGTACATTCTCCTAAGGCGAAGCTACCATTTATGCACTCACACTGTGCATCAGTGAACTCTGAGAGGCTGTTTGTCTTGGACACTGGCTGCAATGCCACCCAAAGCTGACTCCTTAGGGCACCTCTAAGTTGCCTCCAAAGCAGCCTTTTCCCTTAAACGCACAATCCAGACCCACTTGAGGAATTCATCCCAACAGAGAAGGCTAGTTCACAACTGAAGCCCAATCCTAGGGGACAAAATAGCCAAGCTTATACACTCCCCACATACTGTGGAAGTTGGTGCAGCACAGGTTCAGAACAGGCTACTACTGAGAGATGTTTGGGAGCTCTGTTTCCTCTGCAGTGTGAAACCCCTGGATCCCCATTCCTATCCCCCAAGTAAAAGAAAGGAGAATCACAGCTTTCTATTTTTGTTCTTGTTTTCAAATATTTCTATTCTTTCAGAATCTGGCCTTGAAACCTAATCTGATGGAACACCATTCAAACCAATCATTCAATTTACATCACTTGAGAACCTGGCAAATCATCCAGATTTGAAAGGCTGAAAGCTAGAAACTGAGAGGAATATTATGATCAGAATAAATAATTGAAAGGTACAGTGGTTTGAAAAATGAATGCAAGCTGAAAAATCTGTGTGCTTTAAATAATTTGTTTGCATTCATCTGATTTTAACAGAAAGTAACACTTAGACAGGTCAGATTGGAGTGGATGTAAATCTGTGTGGCTTCACTGGCTTCAATAAAACTATTCTGATTTACACAAGCTGGAGATCTAGTGCAACATATTGTCAAAGAACAAAACATTGTCAGTGTTTGTCTGATTACTCTGACCAACATGTTGGCTTCCTCACATATTCACAGTCGAAATATTTTCTTTTTTGAAAATTTCCAGAAACACATAATGTAACTTGTAAATAATTTTGGCTTGGCAAGCTCTCCTCTGCACTAACAGTTTACATATTGTTCTGATTAGACAAGCCAAACATGGTACTAAATATGCAGACGTGTTTCAAGTTGTGATGACAGCTTGTGTATGATTTACAGTGCCGGCTGCTGGAGGCAATTGTTTCGATTTGATATTGCTATTTATTTATGCCACCATTTTGCTGTAAACAAAGCGATTTACTTTATGCATTAGCTACCTACAAAGAACTTTTTAAAGCTCAGCATCCACACATGCAGGGACACACAAGCACATAGGCACTTCAGAATTCATATAAATATATTGGCATTCCATATATCTTTTGTGTTGAAAGCTAACTAGGGAGGTTTCTACAGTAATTCAAGGATTGTTTTGGTGTGATTCTCTACTCTGATAAATGCAACCAGCTCCAGCCAACAACACTGGTAATCTTCTAAAACTGGAAACCAGGGCAAAAGTAGTAGATATAGGATCTCCTTAGAATGATTCAAAACAAGAAAGGGTTCATATCATAATATTTCTTTGAACACAAAATGATTATTATGGCAAAATTTTGTTCCCTGTGTCTCACAGTGGAACTCAACTGCAACAGTCTGCTCTTACTACATATATGCAGAGCTCTACATAACCTGACTGGCGAATGGGGAGTCACTATATATAGCACGGATACTGCATGAGCTCAAAAGCCTTATCACTAGCGGTAAATCATTCTGTTATCAAACTCATTGGTGAAAATCCTAAGCAACAGAGCAGTAATACAGTATTTCAAAGGAAAACTGGGAACACTTTTAAGGCCTGCTCAGAAGGTCAATGGTGTAGGCTGGATAAGCAGAAAGTTTAGCCTTCTGTGGTTAAAAAAAAAACCCTGATCCTTTGAAGAAGGTTGTGAAGCTCCCTAAGGGGGTGGAGTGAAGAGCTGATGGAAATGAGCTCGCTTCCTGCCTTTTACGTTCCACGGTGCCTGACTCTTAGATTTATAGCACCTACATTTGGACTATTTCACCTCGCTCCTGCCACACAAAGGAATTACTACCAACCTAGAGCTTTTCTCCTTTATGTGCTGGGAAAGGCGAAGGAGGAAGGAGATAACTGGAGAATGCCTGATTTGATATGGCACAGCCACTGGGGGTCAGGGGAGTAGCAGGTAATCTCTCCTTCAAATAGGAAGTAGCCTCAGTTCAGAAAACACCTAACTCCATTGCAGGGCAGTTTGTACGTTTTAGTGCCTAATGGAAAAGATGTTTTCTGGCACCCTATCCTTCAAATCAGCCAAGTGACGGATCTTCTCTTTTCCTTCCTCATTTCCTGGGTTGCTTTTCTTTCCCCTACATTACTCTCCTTTAACCTCTGGCCTCCAAATTTTTCTTCCTCCTCCTTGCTAAAGTAGGACTTGTCTCCTGGCCATCTTCCTCCCTCTCACAGCCTATGCTCTCCTTGGCTGGAATTTCAGAGCCAGAAAGCCTTTTCTTATTATCCCTAGTTAAACAATGTTCTCCTCTAGTGTGGAAGCCCTCTCACGAGAAATCCTCCTCCTGCAGTGGAATTCTTCAAAGAGTTGGTGATGCCCCCCTAAAACATCCACCTCTGGTGGTCTCCTATGCAGTCAAAAGTCACCCCTCACTCTAGACTCTATAGTAAAGCCCATTAAATAAGTGATGTCAGCTATATTAAAGACCTGGTTCGCACAGTTATTAAAGATGTCACCCATAAAACCTCCCAAACTGGTAGCTTTTATTTTATTTTATTTTTTTTTGGTCCTAGTAAATGTTAAAAACAGTGCACATCACAGGAATAGGCTAACTGAAAACTCTAGTGATTACTGACACCATGTGAAGGGTCTGAAGAACAAGGGCACATCTAGAGATAATAAAGCTCTCTCCCACTTTCCTAATTTATAGCCTTAGCCTAATTAGAATCCATTTAAAAATGTGGGGGCCATGGCTGTACCTTATACAGCAATGAGGGGTGTGGTTAGGCCCTTATGAGTGGTTAAAGTAGATTGAAAGAGTGGGGAATTTAACTACAACAATGAAGGATCAGGTGGAGTTGTGGGAGGTACTGCTGCTCCAAACTAGGGGAAACGAGTGTGGTGGGGGGGGGGGCGGCTTCCCTTCTGCTTTTAGCTGAGCAGAGAGAGCTAAGTAGCTTCCATACTCCTCCCCACCTCCTCTTACTTTAGCCCCTATCCTTGCTGCAGCATAATCTGTTCCTGCATTAAGCATATCAGCCCTACAAATCATCCCACCTGCAAGAAGGCAGTGGGTGGTGCAAAGCTGCTCAAAGGGGCCAACTTCAGTCAGTCTATGTCAGGTAGACAAGCAGGAGTCTACCCTGCACACTGAACTGGGAAGGCATTGGGTATGCTTTTTTCGTGCCCCTAGAACAAAACCTCCACAGGCCCTGTGAATGGCAGCATGGTCAGGGGGTAAGGCAGGAGATCTGAGTGTGACTATTTCACCTCTCTGAGGCTCTTTCCCCTCCAATCTTCTGTTTGTATTGTCTACTTACATATAAGCTTGTTGGGTCAGGGACTGTCTCTTACTTAGTGTTGCACAGAGCCCAACACAATGGAGCTATGATCTCAACTGGGGCCTCTCAGGGCTACTGTCATAATAAAGAACCCTACAAAGGATGAATAATAATCCTGGGCCTTCTCTCCCTTTCCTGGAACCATAGGGAGGACTGCAGCCCTGATGCTACAATGGAATTGCTCAAGGAGGGGGAGAGATGAACTGAACTGGGTCCCTAACAGTGCTTCAAAATAAAATGGTCTGCTGATGCAAGAGAGGTGGATTAGGAAAGTTGCTATGTCCTCCTACTTTGATGGCCACATGATGGGAAGATTGATCTGCCAGAGTCCCAGCCTGTATACCTGTTAGCACTCACAGGCAGGAGTTCTCTGTGGGCTGCACCTTCAGTCTCTCTGGCAAATGAGCAGGAGTCTACCCACCACATTAAAGCAGGGAGGCACTGCATATGCTCAGGCCTCCTTCCATCATACATGCAGCTGTTCCTCTTTGCAAACCGCTACTCTGTATTCAGTAGGGTCATCAACAGTCCCAACTGCTCCCTTGCCCAGCTCCCAGGCTGCTGTCTATAGCTTGCTGCTCCTGCTCTCAGGGAGAGTCTGATTCTAGGACACTACTTCCATTTCTTGCAGGAGCCCTCTACTGGCTGGCTGCTGAACTGGATAACACAGCTCCCTCCACTGGTTGGATCCTTTCTCTGCAGGACTGCAGAAACAAAGCCAAGGTATTCTGTCTGGGACCAGTGTGATATGATAGGATGTAGGTAGCCTCAGAATAAACACAGGACTGTGTGAGTGTGGAGTCCAGCAGGGATGTTCAGATCTGTGCCTGTCACTCTTTGGATGTGCCGTGGCCCGAGATTTGGGCCATTATATATTTTAACAATAAAAATATCACTGAAAAATAATTACACTGCCCTGCAGTGCAAAGTGTGTACAAAATGCTGCAAAATCAGAATTGTAGCATTTTACACCCATTTTGGAAAGATGGGAGTGACATGGCAGTGGAAAGTCTGGCCCTTAAAAATCTTAAAGGAAGTATTTTCTGCAGTTCAGCATGATCCTGAACAAATACTTTGGCATTATAAGAGATATGCAAAGAAAACCTTTGCTTTTTAGGCATCTGAGTGTGATCTCAATGCGTTAAAAATCAAAAGTAACTCCGAGACCATCCAGTTACACCAGTGTGAAAATGCTATAAGAGATCAGCATCAGGACCAATATAACCTTTTAACAATCCCAATAAGATATTGTGGTGTGCATATATTTGCACAGTAACTGTACTTTCCAGTTAGTTACAGGAAATAGGCTTCATCTTAAAATATTTCAGCACAGCCTGAATTCTGTGGTTTTGGAATTATACACCCCTTAAAATGCTGTCTTGTTCAATTCACAACACTGTTACAGTATATCTTCCCCCAGAACTTCATGACTTTTTCTTCTGATTTTGGCCAGGTTGTGTCATATTACTGCTATTCATTCAAATCTCTTTGTTTCCCCACACTGTTATACAATGCCTACCTCTGCGTTTAGCTGTGGAATCTGTTCACTTACACTGACTCTTCCTCCAGCATAACATTGGAATTGATTTGCTACAGTATGTCCTTCTTTGCTTCTTACATGCAACTCCCTGTGCTAAGAAAGATGCAACTGTCTCTCCACCTTTCTCCTCCACTGTCCTCAGAAATCTGAAAATTCTTTATACCCAATGAATATTTATATAGTCTTTCAGTTGATATCAGTGTGCTTTTCCATACTTTATTCAAACGTGGTTTGCATTGTTTATGGGGAGGAGGTTCTTTTTTATTTCTTTAATTTTCTTCATCTCTTTTGTTTTTAAGAATCACAATAATGTATCTCTATTTTCAGTTAGTTAATTGTTGTGTTTCATCCAGGTAGGAGATTCCTTGGGGGAACCACCTACAAGATTTTTTTAAAATGAAGTATTGTATCTAAATAGTTTGTTTATTAATTATTATTAATCATTTATTATTATTTCATAATAAGAATACAATGAAAAGAGAATCTCTCTACGCTAATATTCCCATTTTCTAAAAAAGAATAGATGCAGGATTAGAAAGAGTAAAATACTAAACATTTAGGGCCAACTCAGGTGGGAAAACACACTTTCTTTTCTTCTAAAAAGAAATAGAAATGAATGTGGAAGGGTTCATGCTTGCAATTATGGGATCTAAGTATATACCAGCTCCTAGGTGTTCTTAGGAGAGTTTGAAGTATCATGCTGCCTGTCTCTCAATGGTAAGGCACTTTTTACTGTAGCATATTGTTTTATCTGGTCAAATTTTCAACCTTTTGCAAACCAAGGTGAAAACTCAAACTTTGCTAAAGTATATCCATTGTGTATTAAAATATCCAAGATGATTCATTCAGTCAACCCAACATCTACTCATCAGCAGGAGAACAAGCTAAGGAGGTATTATATCTTTCTCTAGCATAACACTTAAAGTGAGGCATTCCAATCTAAAAGGTAGAATTGTTCCTTTGAGTAAAATAATTAATGACCCCAGCAGAAGGAAAGCTGTTACGAGAGAGACCTCTAGTGGCATAAAATGTGTGTAACTAAAAACGGTTTTATTGTTTTTGCCTAGCTTGTACAGTCTTAACTTTTCTTTATTAAATAGTGAGCATATTGTTGTTGTTCCTTCTAAATTTGGATAATTAAGGGGACCAGTAGTCTCTCTAGATACACAAGCCTTCCATTCATGACAATGAAAGTTACATACAGGAAATTGAAGAATTACTGTAATGTTTAATTTACTGTCCATGCAGCGCACTATGATACAAAATCAGGGCTGATACATGAAAATGGAGGCCCAGGGAGACAGATATTATGACCAGAAGGGTGAAATCTGAATAAAAGATCTATCTAAAGGTATAGGGCTATACGCTCAGCTAGAGTCAATTGGTGTAACTCCTCTGACTTCCTGGAGCCATGCCAGGATCTAGCCCAAAGTTGTTAAGGGATATAACAATCTGACACATTAAAATACTGCTACTGCTACATGTGAGTTTTTTAAAATAATATTTAATATTTCAAGTTACAGGAGCATTTAGTCTGAAAATCTTGTTTATTTTACGAAGACCTGTTCATGGAGCCCTGACACGGATAAACACTCATGGAGGTGACTAAATCCCACAGGGGAACCAGAGACTTCTCTGGGACTGCTTATGTGAGTAAGTCACCAGCAATCCTGCTGCCTTTTATCATTTAGTACATTTTTGCCAACTGCTATTATTCTGAGTTTGTAATTATCTATTTATTTATGTGTTTATCTGTACAACACCATCGAAGTGCAATTACTTAGCAGACAAAAATGACAGGTTCCTGCCTCAAGGAGTTTGCAGTTACAATTACTATTCAAAGCCTGAATTTTGCAACCCCGTCTTTCTTCCTGGGTATAATGCTATTATGAGTGGTCCCATTGGTATCATGATAGTTAGCCCAAAGTGCTGTCCATGAGACAGGTAGTTCACAGTAATAAGCAGTACACTTAGGTTTGCACAATCAGGCCCTGTGTGTGTGAAAACCAGCAAATTAATGATAATCATGATTTTTTATGAACAGGTACGAAATATGCAGAGACAGAGATATGGGACATGCAGTGTGTATCAAGGACAGGTTATCAAAAAGAAACTGTCTCTAGATTATGTACAGTTTCACTTGACTGAAGCTTCATGGAAGATTAAGCTTCTTTTGTTCTCTGTGCTATTTCACATAGATCAGTTGATATGTGCAGAATAATTTTAACCACATATTAAACAGTGGTTATTCTAAGATAAGGATATGAGCAAATATGAAGAGTAAATAGTGTTTATTAGTGTTAATGCTAATTAGAGGTGGAGTAAGCAGTTCATCAGAGATTTAAACCTTCCGAGTAGGAAGCCCTGCAAAAATTAGTGGGCCCATTTACTGTAGCACTGTTTACCGGCTAGTCTCCTGTGTGGTACATAATTTAAAAAGGAATTTGTAATTCCTGTCTGCATTGTAAAGAATAATTTCATAATTATGACTTCTCTGGTGACTGACTTCTGGAACTATTGCAACATGGGAAAAAAGGGCAAAAAGTGTTAAAACCCCAGGATATTGTGTCAATGAGTTGCAAGTAATTGAGTATGATTTTTAACAGGAGAGTGAGGTGAAGTTGTGCGGTTCTGTAGCACATAGAAGTAACATTGTTTTGTCCTTAAATTATGGCATTTTCAAAATATCACACTTTAGACATTCATTGGCCCCGAAGGAATGCTTAAAGTGCCTTTTCTCTTGTTAAGATTTTATTGATCTCTTTTGAGACCAAGGGAGATCTAATATTTTCCGGATCTATTTTTATTTTCAGTTTCTGCCCTAATTTTTCCACTCACCTCTAATTTTCTTAATTTGCATTAATTAAACTCTCCTCAGACATGGGAGGATGATGGCATTAATAAAGTCTTTTCACCAGGCAAGTTATTCATATTTCTCTTAGGCCTTATAGTTCTCTGCTAATGATGAAGGGAAACTGACGGTTACCTAAGTCCGAGCATTTTATGAAACTGGGCACTCTGATTCGGAGGATGGAAGCCTTGGCAACTGGTTTTGTGTGAAATAAATTCCAGTAGGTCAAAATGCCTGTACACATAGCTTTATTTTCTGGATGACAATCAGATCATTGGAGAAAGGAAAAATAGATTGTTATATTTAGAACCAACTAGATCAGTGGTGGGCAACCTGCAGCCCGCGGGCTGCACACTGCCCATCAGGGTACTCCGCTGGCAGGCTGTGAGACAATTTGTTTACATTGACGGTCCGCAGGAATGGCAAACCACAGCCACTGGGAGTTGCGGGTGGCTGTGCCTGTGGATGGTCAATGTAAACAACCTATCTCATGGCCCGCCAGCAGATTACCCTGATGGGCCGCAGGTTGCTCACCACTGAACTAGATTATAAAAGAGGAGAATCAGGAAATTGAAAAGCTTGATCCCCAAAAGAGCTCTAATTCCTTCTTTACAACTGTACTATTTTTTTCCTTCATGGAAAGCTATGGTAATGTACATATTCTCTCTGACCACCTACTTATTTTTGTGCTCCCATCAGGCTAATGCAATTCTAGGATGCATCAGGTGAGGTACAGTATTTTCAGTAGAGATAGGGAAGTGTTATTGCCATTATACAAGGCACTGGTGAGACCTCATCTGGAATACTGTGTTCAATTCTGGTCTCTCATGTTTAAGAAGAATACAGAATTGAACAGGTGCAGAGAAGAGCTACTAAGATGATCAGAGGAATGGAAAACCTACCTTATGAGAGGAGACTCAAAGGGCTTGTCTTGTTTAGCCTAACCAAATGAAGGCAGAGTAGAGATATGCTTGTCTCTATAAATATATCAGGAGGATAAATACCAGGGAGGGAGAAGAGTTATTTAAGTTAAGGGCCAATGCTGATACAAGAACAGATAGATATAAACTGGCCATGAACAAGTTTAGGCTTGAAATCAGACAAAGATTTCTAACCATCAGAGGAGTGAAGTTCTGGAACAGCCTTCCAAGGGGAGCAATGAGGGCAAAAAACTTAAGTGGCTTCAAGACTGAGCTTGATAAGTTTATGGAGGGTATGGTATGATGGGAGTGCCTACAATGACATGTGGCTCATCTGCCACCGCTAGCAGCAAAAATCCCCAGTGACCAGAGCTGTGGCACTAGATGGGGAGGGTTCTGATTTACACAGAAAATTCTTTCTCAGATGTCTGGCTGATGGGTTTTGCCCACATGCTCAGGGTTCAACTGATTACCATATTTGGGGGCGTGAAGGAATTTTCCCCTAGGTCAGACTGGCAGACACTGGGAGGGTTTCACCTTCTTCTGCAGCAGGGGGCTTGGGTCACTTGCTGGTTTAAACTAGAGTAAAGGGTGGATTCTCTGTAACCTGAAGTCTTTTAAGTCATGATTCAAGGACTTCAGTAACTCAGCCAGAGGTTATAGGTCAATTACAGGAAAAGGTGGGTGAGGTTCGGTGGCCTGTGATGTGCAGGAGGTCAGGCTAGATTATCATAATGGTCCCATCTGAGCTTAAAGTTTAAGAGTATAGGAATGGAGAATAGGCACAGCAACATTATTTTTAACTTAATGTAAGTTACCATCTGTATCCTTTAGAGGCAGTTCATTGTGTTTTATTGTTTGTTTTTTGTTTTCCCTGATGAAATTTAATTACTGGTTGTGTCAGATGGATTATGTCAAACTACTTCATACATGCCCATGTCAAACACCCTTCTGTCTCCTTTCTTTCTCTTGTAGTTTCTTGATGGTGAATGGTAAGCGGTGGGACACAGGGATTTGTTATGTGGATACGTAGCCACAGATCAGAGATCTTAGAACAATGGTGCAGCTACAGTACTATTTGCCCTGCCATATTTCTTAGATTTACTCATCTTACACTGCATGCTCAGATCTTGTTACCTCTAATGGAGATGTTTCTTTTATCTCCCCAGTTTTCTGTTCCCCACAAACCAAACAGCTTTGACCTTTGTACATTTCACTGTCTCTTTTTAAACAAGTCCTAGTTCTACTACTTTTAACCTGCTTTAGTTAAACATCTGTGTAGTCAAACAAACTGTCCATATACCACTCACAAGCCAGGCATGTATTAAGAAGTGTATTTTCTACTTAGAGTCATTTGGGATCCTTTGTAAACTTATTTATAACTAGTAGAGAAGGCCAGATTCTGAGCTCAGTTACCTGAATGTAAATCTGAAGCCACTGAATTTACATCAGTGTAACTGCAAACCTAATCACCCCAGTGTCTTATTCAAATTTCAGCTGTCACAGATGTCTCTGTGCAGTTGGTTCTGTGGTCTTAAGAGGAAATTGCCAGCACCCTCTAGTTGTGAGCTATAGAGATGAGTAAATCGAAAGGTTTTGGAAGAACAGTCAGCTGAGAACAGTGAGCACTGGGACTTCTTGGTATTGAAGAGGGAGACTTAGCCAGCTTGTGACGTTACACCTTCATGGAGAAAAGCTCTGGAGAGCTCTTTGCCAGCTTTCCTCAGGGCTCAGGTGAGAAACAAGACTCTCTTCCCTTCCTTTGTTAACCTGTCACGGCCAACTAGATCAAAGAGTTATGGGGTCAAGACAGTACTGGGATTCCAAAACAAGATAATGTTGTTTTGATACATATCCACAGGCACAGTAGGCCACAAATATTGTAGAACCACAGAATTGCAGTTACACCTAAAAGGCATGCTGTTTATATTAATCCCTTGTATTCATTCTATATTCATTCATTCTATGTATTCTATATATTAACCATCCATAAAGCATAAAGCAATAGCTATTGTCATATGCTCTAAGACAGGGCCCAAACACTAGGAGAGGAGTAAAAAAGAGTAACACAGACATGGGCGATAAAAACTAGAGCTGGAAGGAAACTACAAACACAAGTTTCACAAACCTGCGTTCTGATTCTGAATGACTGTTTGTTTTGACCATATCTGTGCCCTGCATTAATTGTTATTCATCAACATCTGTATGAATAACTTTTTGTTCATATTTTGGGGAGTGGCTGATTAATAATGTTCACTCGTCCAATCAGAGAGCAGGAATGATGCCACAAGATCTGGACCAACAGTCACATCCTTCAATTAAGAAATGCCAAATAGCATAGGCAAAAGTTTGTGAATACTCCATAGGCTGAAATATGTTTTGTTACATTCTTCAATACTTGTACATAACAAATACATTTGTCAAAATCTATCAGGATTGGCAAAAAATTCACAAAGGGTGAATGTCATCTGATAATATATTCATAACTAATCATTTGACTGGTTCTGATAAGTACTATCACTCTTCTAGATTACTTTCAAGGTGTGAAAATATGAATAAGATGACCCTATCAACAGCATATATTGCTCTAAAACAACCAATAACATTTGTTATGTGTTTAAATGTACCAAAACACCTCAGTAACAAAAAATGCCACAGAATTCCAATGATGCTGTGTGGTATCGTTTCCCAGGGGTTAACTGTTCTGGATGAGGAGCTTGAGAATGAAAGTAAGGGTATATAAACTGAAAGTAGGAGAGAGAATGAAGAAGAGAGATGTTGCAGATCTAGGCTGTAAAAAAGATTCCTAGCCCACAGCAGGTCTTGTTGGCTCTATGAGCTATTGCTGTCATCATAATGCTTTATAAAGCAGGCTAACCCTGAATGGATTCTGTGCACCAGAGAGCATATATTCTGTGTTTAGGATATCAAAAGCTATTTTTAAAAAAGTGATAGAAAACATTTTCTTGTCCTTTACTAGAAAACAGAAATCCTTGGTGCCTTTTATTTCTACTGATTTTCTCCATTGATTGAAAATAGATAGTAAAACTATACATTGCTCATAAAGGTACATTTCTAAAACATCCATTTTTGTTTTATAAATTATAAACAAATCTCTGAAGTAGCAGAAAATATTTTTTCTATAAATATACATTATCCTATATAATTTCATGGAAAATTTGAACCCTTGATCATAAATAATTGCTAATCCCTGTAGAATAAAATAAGCAAGGCCTTTGCGTGCTTTCTTAAATTTTCATGGAGAGATTATTATTAATTTCAACCAGACACATTTTCTGTAGAAATTTCTAAATTTAAATGTGCCTTGAAACTTCATAAATCCCCACACTGGATTGCACCCGGCGTAAATCAGGGCAGTATTTGGTCCCACAGTTTTGTTTATGCATCATAAATAAGGCCCTTCATAATTTGCGATATTGCAGAAATTGCTAATCCTGCAATATTAGGCTTCCACTGGAATTTTAATTTTAATTAGCTTACTTTGCACAGCCCACAATTTTGCATACCTTTTGAAGTTTGTTACACACACTTTTTCCGCATTAGTGCAGAAGAACCCCATTTATGCAAGCTGACAGTAGCAGGGCTCCGGCTGTCAGCTGCGGGGCAGCGGGGCTCCTGCTGTCAGCCTCACACATTAATGACTGCAATAGAGTTGCAGCAAAATGTCTGTTTATCAAAACAATTAGCAGGTATAACGTAATACTTGAGTGTTTAGACTGGTCCCGCAATCTTTTCTTAAACAAATAGGTCTTCTCTGGCTTTTCCAAATTTAGGTCCATTATTATTTTTCCACAGTTTTACATGTCTTGTCTGCAACTCATCTGCAATTATTTGACAATCATCCCGCCATTCAAGTTGGGCCTCAATCATAAAGAAAATGATACAAAACAATAAGGTCAGAGTGTGATCTGTTTAAAATATGTCTTCCAGACTGACCCAAAACAGAGGAAGTTCTGCTCCAGGGTGAGGAAAACTGCTACTTGCATATCATAAACACAAGTATTTCATATTTTCCAGCAGTTATAGGCTTGTTTAAGATAGTCATGAGCTGTTTTGGCAGATACTTATTGATGCATTTTAAGCCTTTTGTTAGCTATAGTCTTTAGTCATTTTAGTACATTGAGAACTAATCTTCAACTCTGTCAGTCCCATTTTGCATTACAAATCATTTGTAGTTTTATAACTGTCATTTCCAAGGACATCTGGAAAAGATGGATTTATGAAAGGTTACTGTGCATTCCAAGAAGGGCAGGAATTAGCATGACTTTGTAAAGGTTCTTGTAAATTGAGCAGCAGCCATCACTGGCAATAAGCTGTTTTCTGCTCTAGTCAAGTATCTTTATTTAAATATTAAGGGAGAGAGATGACCTTTGACCTCAAAGATCACTATGATACAGCAATAGCACAATCTATTAGCTGTCAATGAAGTATTATGGCCCGGGCTCTCTCAAGACACCTATTTGCGGACAGTGTTATAATAACCCTTCCATTAGGCATCCCCAAGGCAAATAACCTTGGCTTTAACAGAGTCAGTTTAAAATTCCTTGGAGTAACATTAAGAGAATATCTGGTTTGTGTCAGTTTAGGATCAACTGCCGGCATTAGTCCCATTCTGTAAACTGTAAGTAGCTGCAGTTTTATTAGAATGATTTCATACATGACCACAGCTAAATATTAAATACAAAGAATGTAAAAACTCATATTGCTTTCTACTTCCTACACAGAATATATCTGTAAATTAATGGACACTTGACAGGTCTGAACATTTTAAAACACAACTCATTTTCTACTGTATACATTTCATTTCATTTGTTGATGGAAAATATACAATGTAACCAGAATTAAGTTCCACAAAAAAAGAATTTGCTAAATAAAATCCTGGGGAAATATGCAGTAAATGGGATAAAAGGCAGTATAGATAACATTCCCGTGAGCTGGCAGGTTATCCTATATAAATAGTGAGGTGCATCTACAATAAGTTAGTGTAAAAACTGTATAAAAAGTCTATACATTTTCAAGTGCGGTGTCTCATTTGTCTCAAAGTTACATTTTCAACAATATGATCAAGACCAAAAGTTTAGGTCCACAGCCAATTTTTTTTCAAAGTTGTGGAATGTTTAGAACAAACCTTTTAGATTTTTTCAGATAGGTAAATCTGCTCAGACAATACCAATCGCACAGATTTTGAAACTATAACAGGTCCCCTAGATCCATAAAATAAGTTGCAATTGTTTTTGCTCCTTTTGCAAGAGAAAAGCTGAAGTCTAAAGTTGTTTTCCCTCAGCAGTAACAATCAAGATCAAATTCCATTAAAATGCTTTGAAAAATCATAGCTGTCACTATCAACTACTAAAGATCCTATTAACATTTCAAATATTTTGGCCAGTATAGTGAGTTTAGTGTCTCTTCTGAATCGCACTTTGATGCCGTAATACATGACTTTCATCACTGAAATATAGCAAAAATCAAATGCACTAACTGTCAGGAATTTATCACAATATAAAATTAAACATGGTCATTGAGGAATTCTGGTGGCTTTGCAAGTGCAATTTGTGCCACACAATCCTATACATTATTTCCTAATGCTTTTAATAATTGAAGGCTAGCCCCTTATGTGGGAGAAAACCAGCCATAGGATACAAAACTGCATGAGTTTCCCCTCAGAGTTTCCGCACCTCCACACTGCCTCCCAGTCTGACAGGCTGAACCCTCACTGCAGAATGGCTTTGATGGAGCCAACATGCCAGGACATCCCACTCCAGCTACTGCCCCCAGGACTGCCTCAAAGGAAGGCTTACACACTGCAGTGGAAGAAGGCACTTGAATTAAAGCTAGCACAGTCAGCACTGTGGGGAGTTTTCTCTGCAGAGTTGCAAAGAGTCCATTGCCTACCTCCTCACCATCTGCAGGTCTTAACCTTCTTAGAGGGGGTTCTAAGTGACAAGAAGAAGTGCTGCCAAACATTCTGTGGTCAACCCCCAACTGAATTCACTAGGATTTGCCCTCTGCACCCACAAAACCAGAAGAAACAAATTCAGTTTGTTTCAGTTAGAGATATTCAAAACAACTGCCATATAAATCTGAATTTGATTATAACATCCTCTCATCTGTTATCAGGATCTTCTGTCATACTATGGTCCCGGCATGATGCCCCAGCATACAGGTGCTATGAAAGCCCCATCACCACTGGGGAGAGACTATTCCTGGTGCAGGCATTTTGCAGGGCCATCATAAGGGTCCTTCTGCTGACCCCCCACTAGCTCCAGCACAGGGGCCACACCAGTGACAGCAAGTGGCAGGCCTGTACCCCATCTAGGGATGCTGGGCAGAAACTCCTGCAGATGCAGTCAGCTATTACTTAGGATATGTCTGCATTTCACCCTACATATGCTTGCCAATGGTGTATATGAGCTACATGCCGCAGTGAAAGACAAGCTGTGTCCACACTGTAGTGAAAGGCTCTGGCATGGGGGAGGTAGCAGGGAAAGTCTTTGGTAGTGGGCTGCTAAAAGAGCAGTGTAGACAGAGGGAGGCATTGCTTGGGCATGTAATGAACTGTGTAGGGTATATACCCTAAGATTCTGGCATGTCCTTACTCACCTAAACACTGCCTCACCATCTACACCACTATTTGTACCTGTGCTACAGGGCCATGCAGTGTATGTACTCTGCACACAACTATAAGGAGTGTGCAGTGTAGATATACCCTTAACGCAGCCCCCTATTTTAGCCCCTGGAACAGCTAGAGTTAGGAGGGTACAAAGAGGTGCACAGTCTCTCACCCAGAATTACATAATCCTTGCAAGCTTATCTGGAAAACAAAGTGTACTTCAGAAGCAAATAATTAAGTTGTGTATTGTATTTATTTTTTTCAAGCTTACAGTTGTCTTATACCCTATCATGTGCGGTAACTTGCATCGTCAATAAAGGACACTTGACTTTTGGCTCATTCTGCCTTTAATGCTGCTCTTAGAATCAGGCCAGGTCTACACTGCGACTTTAAATCGGTTTAATGGCCGATATACCGATTTAACGCTGTATCCGTTCACACGACGTCGTCATTAATATCGAGTTAAACGGCTCCTTAAATCGATTTCGGAACTCCTCCCAAACGAGAGGAGTAGCGCTAAATTCGATAGTGATAACTCGGATTAGGGTTCATGTGGACGGAAATCGACGTTATTGGCCTCCGGGCGGCATCCCAGAGTGCAGCACTGACCGCTCTGGACAGCAATCTGAACTCGGATGCAGCGGGCAGGTAAACAGGAAAAGCCCCGCGAACTTTTGAATTACATTTCCTGCTTGCCCAGCGTGGAGCTCTGATCAGCACGGCTGGCGATGCAGTTTGAAATCGAAAAAGAGCTCCAGCATAGACCGTACGGGAGATACTAGGTCTGATCGCTGTATGGGGAGACAAATCTGTTGTATCCAGCTCCGTTACAGAACACGAAATGCCAAAGCGTTTGAATAAAAAACTCCAGGATACACAGCGCTGTGTGACAAGCGTAACGGGAAGCCAGAGACTCAAATGGACGCTCATGAAGGGAGGGAGGGGGTACTGAGGACTCCAGCTATCCCACAGTCCACAGCAGTCTCTGAAAATTATTTGCATTCTTGGCTGAGCTCCCAATGTCTGTAGGTTCAAACACAGTGTCTGGCGTGGTTCAGGGAACAGCTCCTCAGTTTATTTCCCCCCACCACCACGTGAAAAAAAAAAGGGAAAGATTGCTGTGCTATGGCGTTTGCTCAATGCACTCCGCGAAAAAGGCGCCAAAGGGTTGTCTGCTGCCTTCACAAAGGGAGGGGTGAGGCTGTACCCAGCACCACCCGGGGCAGTGTTTTCTGCCCCATCAGGCACTGTGCTCTCAACACGGAAGTGGGAACTATGGGATAGCTGAGGAACAGCTACCCACAGTGCACCGCTCCTGAAATCGATGGTAGCTTTGGACCATGGACGCAAACAATCGATTTCGGGATCCCACTGTGGACGCGCTAAACCGATTTTATTAGATCTGTTTTGTAATATCGGTTTAAGCTAATTCGAAATAATCGTGCAGTGTAGACGTACCCTCATATTGGATACGACCCATTTTGTTTCATAGAGCAATACATGGCAGAATACAGGATGTAATTTAAGGGGTTCTATTGATATAATAAATTACAAGAGGTCTGCTGAAGCAGTTGATGAACGGTAGTAAAAACCTGAAACTCAATTACATCATAAGAATCATGTACCGCATACACATATTATTATTTATAATACAGACCGAGGGTCCCAATAGGTTATAGGTGGGGAAGATGCCCTAGGACTTGGTGCTAAAAGCTGTTAAAACTTCCTCATTGCCCTTGCTCGCAGATGTGCCTCAGGAATGGAATAGAAGAACAAGGCCTACAAATTTTCTGCCACAAAGGAGGAAAAAATTACTGGGCTCTGTAATATGCCTGTCATGTTTTATTTAGGGCTAGATCCTTATACTCTTGTACATTTTGAAGAGCACCTTATTCCACATATAGACCCATTTGTGGACAAAGGCACTGCTCAGTGTGAATAAAGGAGGCAGAATCTTTCACTTAGATTTCAAAATACAGCCATGGAAAGAATCTGTCCCAAACTATAGGGCCTGACCAGAGAATTTAAAGTACAGAGACAAAAATAGCAAACTCGTTGCTTTTTTCTTCACAAAACCAGCTCATCTACAAACCCCAACTTCTTTGCCCACAGTTCTCACCAAATTCTAGCTCTCTCCCCCACAAAAAATAAAAAATAGCTCACATCCCCTATTCAGACCCCAAAACACCTGCCCAAATAAATGGGTTTTACGGAGGCAAAAGCCCAAAGAAAGGCGAAAGCATTTTGCTTTCTGCAAAACCATTTTGCTGCAAAATGTACTAGTTTGTTTGTAGACTGCATTTACAGAAACGTGAAACAAGGCAGTTAGCTGCACAGAAAAGCTTATTTTTACTGTCCTGCGGATAGGTACCAGACAGGAGCCAATTGCCTGGGGTGGTTAACATGACAATTTCTTTCCAGTCTATCTTTCCCTGCTCTTCCCCTTTTTGTACTCTTCCAAGTGGCTGAGTGGGGGTTGTCATAAATGGATAGGTAAGGTAAGGGTTAAGTTTCTTTTACCTGGAAAGGGTAACCAAACACCTGACCAGAGGACCAATCAGAGAACTGGATTGTTTAAAGTCAGGGGCGGGAATTGTTTTATACCAGGGGTCTTTGTTGTTTTCTCGGCTATGAGTAAACAAGTGTTCCTCCTAACTCTCTTCTTAATACTCTATAAAACATCTGTGAGGACCAAGAAAAGCAAGTAAGTCGGCTATGATGCTCTTTGTGGTGTATTCACATGTATGTTGATTTGCTGGAGCGTTTAATTGGCTATCTTTAATCAGACTGTTCTTCATATCTTCTTATAAGCAGAGCCCTGTATGAGTTTCTTAATGCAAGATTATTGTTTTCTATTTTCTTTCTTTTTTTAATAAAACTTTCTTTTAACACGTCTGTGGAGTTCTTTCCTAGGGAGGCAAGGAAGGGAAAAGCCAGGCTGTGGGCTATTTTCCTATTGCTTTCAGGGAAAGAGCAGGCACAGGAAGGGCAAAGCCAAGCTGTTGGTATTTGGCATCTCAATTGTCCTGAGAGAGAGAACGCTTATCTCTTGGGAAGCAGAGAAAACCGTTTCTGGGCAAGCCGGGGAAGAGGGAGAAGGAGTTTTCTCCCCTGCTTTTAGCATCACAGGGATTTGGAATCTGGGTGTCCCACCAAGGGAGGGTTGGGACACCAGAGAGAGGAAAGGGGGAGGTCAGGCCCCCTGAAGTAAATTACCTACCTGACCTGGTGGCAGCCCAAATACCCAAGCTGGTAGTGAACTTGGGGGAGTTTCAGGTAAGCCCCCAGACTTTTGGATGCAAAAGTCCAGGTTTGGGACAGGACCAGATTGTGGACGCTAAAGTTCAGGTCTGGGACTGGGAGGCTAGATTACCACAGGGGTACATGTACATTCAAATATGTGTATGTCCAACCATCTTGTTAATTTTATAAGGGCCAAATTCTCCTCTCCTTTACAACTTAGTTAATCCCAATAGAGTTAATATACATACTGATAAAGATGAGATAATTGCTTTGCATAAAATAAGAACTGACCCTACTTCTTCCTGAATTGAGAATAAGGTTGAATGGTTTTCTACACAATACATTTTTCATTTTCACATTCTTCTGCTCTACCTGTTGAATCTGAAAACATGACGTTGCAAAACCTTACTGCAAGAGAAGGCGCCACAAAGTCAATAGGGCTGCTCCCATAATCAGGGAATATGAGTGAGAGTAAATTTATTCAATGGCACCTAAGATGTCTGGAGCTAACATAATGGAGTCCTGGTCCATGACTGGGGCTGCTAAGCACTATGGTAATACAAATAAATAATACTAATACAGTGGGGTTTTCAGAGGGCTAAGGGAGTGAGGTAGCCAATTCCCATTGGATCCCAATGAAATTTGGGTACCCTGAGGACCCTTGGAAAATCACAGCTTTAAAGTGAGTGTATATTTTTAACTGACTATGACATTTCATAAAAATGAGGGTCAGGGCGAGTAAATAGCCCATCTTGATCTTTTAAAAATATGAATAATTATTATCTATATAGTGGCACTAATTTACCTTTAGTGGCTCCTGCTGACCCTCTCTGCCAGGCCCAGCTGGTACAGCAGCCCTCAAACAACGACAAATGAGGAGCAGTGGGAAAAAGTACATCTTTACTCTCTCCATCTGGGAGCAGCTTTCCCCTGGGGAGGAACACCCCAGACACACACAATGGGGGGAGTGGGAGGGGGAGAGAGAGACAGCAGAGGGGTATCCGGGATCAAATGTACCTTCCTCCTCCAGGAAGGCAGTTCTGTTTGAAAAGGGTAAGAGGAGAGACAGCTGTAGCGGCCTGCGAAGAAGCATTTGTAACCCCACCCTATGGAAGCTGAGGAAGTCCTGAGAGTAGAAGGAAATGAGTCCCCCTGTCTTTCTCTTTCAAAAAAAATGAAGACAAAAAACCCAATACTTATCACACTGTAAAATCCTAAGTGTAGCCAAGGCACTTGTAGTGCATATTGTGAGGAAGCGAATTGCAGTTTGCACTATTCTCCCCACCAGTTGCTGGCTGCGCCTAGCTTACCTCAAAGCAAAACTAAGTGCCTTGTCTCTACTATGACTTTACAGCTGGATGGCTAACATGTTAATTACCCCACACAGCTTTTTTGTCAACACATTTGAATGGTGTTGCTGCAGCTTTTTCAGGGGCCTGTTGCTGTCCCAGTTTACCACAGCCCTGCAGTGATGTAGGAATCTGCCTAGGTGGGGCTTCTACCCACAGTCAGGAAGAAAAAAGCAAGACCATAAGAACAGCCAAACAGGGTCAGACCAATGGTCCACCTAGCCCAGTATCCTGTCTTTCAACAATGGCCAATGCCAGGTGCCCCAGAAGGAATTAACAGACCAGGTAAACATCAAGTGATCCATCCGCTGTCACCTGTCAGAGTACATCTACACTGCAATGTAAGCCCAGGGTTAGTAGGACTCAAATTAGGAGACCCTGGGTTTGTTAACATAGAGCCTGAGCATCTATACTCATTTGTAACCCCAGGTTAGGAATTGTTGAATCCTGGGTCCCAATTTGGGGCTCCAGCATCTACACTGCATTATACCTGCCTGAGTCCAACCACCGATATCCACTTCTTAGCGCCCTTCCAAAATGTGGCTGCTCTAGGCCTTTGTTCATGGTACAGTCTGGGTAAACTTAACTGTCCACCAAACCTGACTGTGCAAAGGACAAAAAGCCAGCCCATGGGATTGTGGGATACTTTTGGTGGACTCCCAGAGCACGAGTCCAGTGGGGCTGCATCTACACTGCAAAGCAATAGAGCTTGAACCCCTAACTCTGAGGCTGAGCCCTCAGTTACCATGATTTGTATGTAGAAGGAAGGGGGAGATGGTCTGAGCCTGAGTTTGAACACTGGGATTACATTAGAATGTAGACATACCCTCAGGAGCCACTACGGATATGTCTACTCTGCAATTAAAACCTGTGGCTGGCCCATATCAGTGGGCTCAGGCTGTGGGGCTGCAGATGTCTGGGCTCTGGGACCCTCCTCCATAATGGGGTCCCACAGTCTAGACTTCAACCCAAGCCAAGGGTGAAAGTAACTTACAGGACTTACCGGTATGCTGGAATCCTGAGCGGGGGTATGGCCTCAACCGGAAGAGGTGTGGCCTCAACCAGAAGGGGCGGGGCCTTTCAAAATTTAAAGGCCTTGAGGCTCCAGCTATGGCTGGGAGCCCCAGGCCCTTTAAATCACCCCGGAGCTACCAGCTGCAGAGGCGGTTGGGAGACCTGGGGCTCAGGGATGAATTAAAGGCCCTGGGGCTCTGGCCGCTGCAGAGCTCCAGGCCCTTTAAATCACCAGGGCTTGGATGAGGATTTAAAGAGTCTGGGGCTCCTGCCACTGCCCCAGGCCCTTTAAAGTGCTGCCAGAGCTCCAGGCCTTTTAAGTCCCCGCCCGAGCCCAGCTGCCGGAGCTCCGGCAGTGATTTAAAGGGCCCGGGGCTCCCCGCAGCAGCTGGAGCCCTGGGCCCTTTAAATCACCCCCAGAGAAGCCAGTCCAGTCAAGTACGGTGTATTGGCTAGACCATACCAGCTTACTTTCACCTCTGGGCCAAGCCCAGACATCTGCATGCAATTTTACAGTGCTGTAGCCCAAGCCAAGTGTGCCCGAATCAGCTGACATGGGCCAGCTCTGCATGTTTAATTGAAATGTAGACATGTTTAATATTTTTTTCATCTAGGGTAACAATAAGTGACAGTAAAAAAGACTTATGTTGGCCATTCACTTGCTGTGATGCTTAGTTGTATGGTCAGTTGTATCAGTGAATTGTACCACACTTTCAAGCACATCTAGCTGGTATGGATAACATGCTGAACCAAATCATCGGCCAAAAAACCTCCTTTAAAGTACCGCTACAACTGTGCTTCTTTGGTAGTTTCAATGCACTTTCTATTGGATCTACACTGTCACAAGCAAACAACTTTAGAGATTAAAGTGAATGCATAGTTGCAAACAAAATGACGACTGAATGATAAATAGCTCAACGCTGTAAAGCAATTCAGCCTATACAGCGAATGGGAATGATAGTTTCATTCAGAGGAAGCATGACATTCTTAAACCAAAACACAGAGCTGAAGAAAAAGTGGCATTAAAAACCACTTACATCTTCTCTTCAATAGGCAGATTACTGGCGTGCGTCCCCCAATCCATCTGATTCCACCAGACACTGCCAGTCATCTCGACTGGGACTCATTACACTTTTTGCTACAGAATAGGAATGGTGAAAATATATCAATCAATTTCAGTGAAAAATTGGAAAGGAAATTAGCATTTTTCATTTGGTTCAAATTTTGTGGCAAATTTTCAATGAACCTTTTTTTAAATTAAATGAAAATTTGTTTTGTTTAGTTTTGAATGTAAGAGAAATTTTTCATAACCATTGAAAATTACTTATTATTTCTTAAGATTTGGGATATTTTCTCCTTTCCTACAAATATAGAGTTACTCATCACATTGACAAGCATAGGAGTCTCCAACGTTGACTATAGTATTGTTTTCAGCAATCTGCCTTTGCCTAACATAGCCTCTTATTCCATTATAATGCTAATGCTTGAATGATTCACAGGCAATGTTTCCAATCCACTTTTCCTAGCTCATGAAACTTTTTAACGAAATGTTAGCATTTGCAGGCACCAGATGTTTTGACATAAGGAGAAGTAATATGTAAATTTTAATCCATGCTAGGAACAATAGCCTGCAGGCACCTTTTTCTTATTACATGAATCATATACTTAATCACAATGTGGTGGATTATATCAAAATCATCAGCATCCGGAATATAGTACACTTGTCTTGTGGTTGCCAATTAATGAAACTGATATATATTTAACTTGATGGGTATCAGTGATTTGACCAATAAGCCTTAGCATACTTCACTACTGTACCTCCCCCCATAATTAGATTTTTGGCCCTGCAACTGATTAGTATCAAAACTTCTGGGTTTTCCTTTAATCTCCCATCGGTTATCAATATAAGTGCTGCTTACATCAAACCTGATTGGCTATCATTTGCTAACATCACTATTTTTAATCAAGCAGTCTAACACACAGTGTCTTTCCTAATCTTTATAATAACTTCTGATTGGATTTCCTGATGCTATTTATTTAACCATTAGGAACTTGATTCTGCAAGATGCTGAGCACCTCCATTTTTCAGATGGAATTGAGAGCTCTCAGCACAGCATAGAGAATCTTTCATAATCAGAGCTGTGTATAATGTATGCACAAGCAAAGTTTCCTTCCTTTTGGCTAATCACAGAATTTTAGTATGCAAGTAATAATTAGCCTGTTCAGTTTTTAACATTAATTAGGGAAATCTTAATGAATGGACTAATGGAATAATAATAATAATAAAGATGACAATACTATCTTCATTTTAAATAAAATGTTTATCTAGTGCTATATAAAACAACGAAAATCCTTATTTTCAAAGAAATAAACGAAAATGCTACCAAAATCCTAGAAATATATATTCCTATTTAACAATATTTGTATTATTCATGTACATATTCTTGAGATGGCACTTCTGATATTAGTAATTCAAAATGTTCAACCCAAATCCTAACCTAATTCAAAATGTTGCCTAATTATCAGCTTTAAAAATGTTTTACATCTTAAAACACAATATTCTGTTTATCCTAGGTTGTCTGGGGAACTTCTAGTATAGTAAAAGATTTTTGTAGAGCATTTTAGTGATTTAACAGATACCATCATGCCTGCTAGCAGTTTTGCAACATTCTGAAAACACTTTCTATAAATCAAAGCCTTAGCAGCAGGAATAAGCAGATGGCAGGAGAACATATTAAAGAATATATCAATTATATTCATTAATGGAAGGCTTCTGGATCAGGATGTATCCTAATGGACTAAATGTTTAGCAGTTGTGAAGTCTAGTGGGTATCTTCTCAGATGCTCTTGGCTGATGTTATTATATTGTTTTGCAGTGGGTTCTTAGTGAGTCTGGACAGTGAGATTTCACAAAGGCTATATAAAAAAAGTTTTAATTTTAGTTCTTTAATTGTATTAATATAATAAACATAAAATAGCTGGACATATCAAGTGTATTTTTTATAAAGATTGCATGTAGAGTATGTAATAAACTATATTCTGTCACATACATTTACTTAGAAAACAAGATACTGTATGGTTAACAAAGAAAAATAGCAATTATTATAAAAATATTCTAGTCTCATGCTAGTAATGTAAATGCCTTTACTGATCTAACATATCTAACATAATTTTAAATTACAATAATTTTACAACCTCCATTCATATATACAGTCCTATTAAAGTCAAAAGATATTATAATAACAATGTTCTTATTAAGATTAAATGACTGAATTATATTTAGTCCTTTACCCTATAAAGCAACTGCAGTTCTGTTTGTTAAAATGTTTGCACTTACTTTACCTTTTCAAACAGTATCCCCACTGTAGACAGTGAAATAATTTAGGTCTCATTTCTTAGTATAGTATCTATATCCATTTAATGAATTAAACAAGATGGTAATATTTCAACTCCCTTTCCTTTTGTATAATTATCAGTTCACTGGTTCATGTATACCGTAAGAATATGACGACCAGATTTTAATATCTGCTACTGAAAATGGGCAAAAGCTTCTCATTTAACATATCTGTAAAAAATGAAGATAGTGGCAGGGGGTGCTGGAACAATTTGTATAGTGGGGGTGCAGAGAGCCATTGAACCAACCTGTAAACCCTGTATATGATGGAAACCACTTCAAGTCCGAGGGTGCTGCTGCACCCCTAGCACTGCTAGTCCCAGCACCTGTGGATAGTGGATGTCCTAGAGGAATTGTAGAAGTTTTCTTTCTTAGGGCCTGAGTCATAGACCCACGCCACACCTCTTGTATAAGACGTCAACAAACAAGGCTGTATTAGAAATAATTTGGACATATTGCTCGTGCACCAAAACCTGCAGTCCCAATACATAATTTACTCATTGACATCAGTAGGAGTTTTGCTTCAGGATTTCTCCTCGTATTCATCAAATCCCTTTCCTCTGTGCAAGTGTGCAATGAAGAAATCATTGTGCCCTGATTTAAAAAGTACTAAGCTTTAGTACCATCTCCCTAAGGCTGAGCTGACACAGAGAATTTGTTATTCTAGGAAGTTCTGGATAGTGAGACTAACACGGAGATAGCTCTGGCCATCTAGCCTTATCTGAAGCTTTCTTAATTCAGTAGGGCATATCTCCACTGCCTTTTTTTTTAAGCATTAACATGTTTGTATTAATAGATCAAACCAGGAAACTATAGACTCTGCCACTAAGCAGCCAATTTAATTTTTTTTCCCCCCAAAGATTCATCCCCTAGTAGATGGGTTGGAGAAGTATTTTCTGCTCTATACCACTGATTTCAGGGGTGTCACTATATCTTTTATTAAGTTGTAGTAATTCATGAAAACACTAATGATTATTTGAAATGATGAATTTCTACTGAAAAAATGATTTGGTGGCACTGACACGGCATTATCATCATGTGCATTAACATAAGCATTTTCATGAATGACTACAGCTTGATGAGAGTGTAGTTGTTGTCAGTATATTTATTTGCAGAGACAGCAGTCAGTATCTGGAAATAGAAGCCTATTAGATTTCTCATGCAGAAAATACATCTGGTGTTTCATATTGAGGACATTGTAAGATGAATAAAAATGAACTTCAAAAAAAATCATGGAGGCACTGTAATACTTTTTTAGGACAGCACTTGTAGAAGTGATTAAATTCAGCATCTTCCTTAAAGTCAATATGGTTCCTAGGTATGGTCTAAAAATTCAATGGGAAAATCATGTAACACATTCATATTTAATTTCTTTTTCTCCATTATGAGCAAACTCACATTGGTGTATTTAAAACTAATGTAGTAGAAACTACAGTACAAAGACAAATGAAAATACTTGACATTAGCCAACAATTCCCTCCCTTTGGCAGCTGAAATGGGCAATACGCATCCTAAATTAGGAATCTGTGCATGAATGTTACTTTGGATATATCCTATTTTGTATTTGACTTTCACTACAAGCTAGTCCAGTGGTTCTCAACTTCTTTATCATTGTGGGCTACATATGTGGCCCACAATGTGTTACCTGGGCCGCAGGAGCTGGGTGGCAGGGGACCAACAGCCCAGACCCTGAGCCCAGACTCCTGGAGCTCATGGGACCGGCTGGCTGTCCAACCCCGGACCCTCAGAGCTCATGGGGCTGGCCGGTGCCTGACCCCAGAGCTCATGGGGCCAGGTGACTGCCCCCATCTCAGACGCCCAAAGGTTGTGGGGCCGGGCGGCAGCCACAGACCCTGTCACCCTGGGCAGCCAGGAACCCAGATCTCACTACATGGGCCAGCCTTTAGCACACAGCTGAGCTGGGCCGCAGCTGTGTGCTAACTGGGCCGCATGTGGCCTACACGTTGAAAACCACTGAGCTAGTCCCTGACGAAACTGTGAACTCTAGTGAAGTAGGCTCTTCTCCTGATGACCCTAGTTTACTGAGCTATTCTAATTAAAATGGCTCTTCTTCCTATATTCAATTACTTTTGGTTAATATCCCTTCATGCTCCCATTCCCAATGTTCTTTAAAAAAAATACTTAACATGTCAGTTATTATTATTTATTATTTTCATTGTAGTAACAACTGGGGCCTCAATCAAGGATCAGAGCCCCATTGTAATAGGCACTCATACACTCCTATAACAAGAAGAGAGTCCCTGCCCCAGAGCACTTACAGGCTAAATCATTTGATTTATACGAGCTAATAGAACTCCTTGAGTTGACAGAAAAACTCAAATGTTTTCTTCAGACAGATAGAGATTGGTTTTACTACATGTCTGCAATGCTTCCTAGACCCTTGGATGCAATTATACAATTTATAAACCCATGTCTTAAACTCCCAGCAAAGCACCGAAGTCAGTCCAAGTGAAATGGAATGAGAAGATAAAATTCCATCAAGAGTACACCAGACAAGGAAACTATAGACCTCAAACTGTTTGGATATGCTGTAGCATACTAGTCAGGCCTGGGCTATGGCCCCTGTAAAAACATTTACCTAAGGGAACTACCCATTTAGCAACCTGAATGGATATTCCAGGAGGTCTCATTTGACTTCTGAGCACAATTTGTTTTTTTAAAAGAAAATGAATCTATCAAGGTAAAGATATATTCTTTGACAATCAATGTAAAGCATTCACTCAACTAGCAGCCAATTGACTCTTCCTTAGCTACTTCACTACCCATATCTATAAGATACCTTTTTTTAGGCACGCTCTGGCACAGCAAAGTGGAACACAGCACTTTTACTTTTGAAACATTTTTTGACTTGCACCAAGATCCCCACAATGCTCTTTTGACTCAGTTGAGGAAAGCTCTGAAGAACTTGGGCCAGCTCAACTCCCAGTGTATTACTATTAGATTGATAATAATTGCACTTCTTTTATTACAAGTATATACATCACTCTCCAAAATCCCACTATGTACAAAAACCTTGTGTCTTCTACCTGCCCTCCAACTGCCAAACCTCTGTGGGGTTATCAATCCACATGTTTTGTTAGTGCTCAGCAGTAGCATGTTAGAAAGCAGTGGATCATATCAATAGGTATCAAGAATATCCCTGATGATTCCAAGGTCTGCCTACTTAATTTTTTATAGTGAATCTAGAGATGAATTTAAAGTGAAATTGTCTCTGACAAAATGCATATAATGGGAATCCAATGCATTGCCTTCCATATCCAACTGGCTCATAGATGTAGGTATCAATTTAGATATAGTCCATTTAGAAAAACCTTATTATGTCACAACAGGAAACGAGGTACAATTCACATCTGGAAAAAGGTTTCTCAAGAAAAATAGTAGAGAAAAAAGTTTGCAACAAAGAGCTAGTGTTAGCCATATTAGCACTAATGGCTGTTTTTATTTGTACTAACTGTAACACTGAATATGTTAATTGTGTCTTGAACATACCTGCACTCTTAGTATGTTTTGTTGCCTGTACAGAATCTGCCTTGAAGCTGCTTAAACCTTGCATCTGTTTCTGTCTGATTAATTCTTTTAAATCACTATCATTATGTTAGTTTTTGTTTTCCTTCAGTTACACTAAAGCATTTGAAAATAAACAAAATATTGAATGCTTTTCTAAATGGGAATAAAACAGAAATTATAAAGATTCTAAAAACAGCTTTATGGACTTTGTGGTTTCATTATAAAAAGAAGGAGACGCAGTTCATGAAGTGCTGAATTTCTGATGACTGTACTCTGACAGGAGTGCTGTGCTCCCTTTTTTTGATGTTTGTAACCTCTCTATTGCAGGAACATCACATTCAAACATTTCCTCGTTGTGTTGCAATTGTGTTTATTGAAATTTCTCCTTTTCACTTAAAAAGAAATTAACAAATATTTCTGACTAAAGCTCATCATTAAATTTGAGAGAAGCGAGTGGTAGATTCAACAGAGCATTCAAATATGTTTTTGCAATGTGGGTGTTCATTTTCCTGGGAACCATCTTAATACTGCTGTGAGAATGCAGAGGGGAATGGCTAAAGCCTTCCCAGTGAATAAGGAAGGGTCTGTGCAAATGCTAGCTCTGAACAGATGTAGTCAATTCTGGGCAAAGAGATATGAATCCATGTCCATCTTTCATCTTTCTGTGAAATATGCATTCACCTACATCCTACCCATGCAGCAGCTTATGTATACAACAGTTCTCCACCTTCTTTGAACTGAGTACAAACATCACACTAAATTCATAACACAATCTCTTAGCACCAGCAAATGATTATAAACATTAATTATGCCCTTCCTAGTTTTAGAAATCATCTCCATCATCTGTACTAAAGCTACTTCTTCTGCTGCTCTCTTTTGATGCAGCAGGCGATATTGAAGACAAGAGTGGATCTGTTCCAAATGGCGATATTGTGTCTTTCAGTAAGATTTCCTCTAACCTTTGTTCTTCTTTTGAAGCAGCACTAAAAGACAAATCGGTGAAATGCGAGAGAGGATCAGAAAATGTTGTTGATCCATCACAAAGGTCAGCACTTGGTCCATGTACCAGAACGAGTTGCTGAGAATAGTCTATGGAATTCTCCTCTGGATATGTCTGTTGCTTGATGACCTGGGCAGCTACATCCACAGCACTGAGTGAAGACATGAGTGGTAGCCCATGTGCACGAGCCTGTATTTCTAGTTCCTATGGTTTCAAACAAAAAAGATTTAAATAATGATTTTGGAAGGGAACTTGATTTCTTTAGAACCATTGAAGGTAAGAAATATACATACAAATTGCACATGCACTGTAATTTTTAATTCAGTTGTGGCAATATGTTTCGAAATACAATATATGGACAATCCATGATATATAGCAATAAATAACATGGGCTGGTTTTCTTTATAATTCTCAGCCTGTAGTTAAGTGGATGCCCTATGGGAATATAGGAGATATGACTGCCCCCATAATACCATTACCTACAGTACTGAACCACTTAAAAGTGATGGAAAAATGCTGCAGACATTTCTACTTATTAATTATCCACAAAAATTCAAGGCTGCTATCTGGAGAGATAGCAGGTACCTTACCTGATGATATATTTCTTTAAATCTTGCATTTCAAGCTATGGAGACCCAGATTCTGATACTTTATGTCACATGAGTAGATGATGTGTGACTTAATATAACATGGCACAATGTACCCCAAGGCAATGCAATGCCGTGGAAATTTTACAAAGAGGAAAAGAAAATATGGAGGAGGATTTAGTGTTCAGTATTGTTTTAGGGAAACAAATGAATGTTTTTGCTGTAGTTATAATGTAGATATACTACATAAGAAGGCAACATTTCTTCAAAATATTGTATTAGTTCTCTATAGATATGTTATCTTGCATAAGGCCTAATTATCAAAGGATTCTTCTAGAAATCTAAAGAACTTGCATAGCAATAAATACAGATTCATAAAATTATGTAAAATTGTACCGTTCCTGAAATGGCCAATCCTCTTTTGATAAATGGCATTTAGAAGAAAAAATGATATAGATGAATTAAATTTGATGATGGATAAGTGGTGAGAAATCTTTGTAGTTCATAGTGACATTCTTATACAAACCTGAATTCGAAGTAGAAGTCTTCTGTTAGTCTGCTCTAATTTCTTCTGTCTGTGTTCTAATTCTCTCGCTCTCTGTTGTTCTTTTTGTAGCCACTTGATGTACTCCACTGATGCTTTTAAAATAGTTCCTTTGTTCCAGCGCATATCACTGCAGAATGTAGAGATAACCTTTTCACAATTGTGCATGTCAGCAGAATTCATAAGAACTTACAAAATCTTTTACATTAATATGAAATAATGATTTACATGACTATTATTCACTCTTAGATATTATTGCTTCTGAATGGAAATTTTAATAGAATAGTTAAGAAGCCCTTATATAGTAAAATTAATCCCAGAATGAAAATAAGTGTCAAAAGAAAGTAATAAAGTGACTTTTTGTGGGAAAGCTAAAATGCAATATCATGATTCTACCATTACAGTTTTTATATTTTTAGTGAAAATTGCTTTTATTATTAACTCTAAGATTAAAATCTCTGTGCAGTATTTTTGCATTAATGAACTAGGAAATATACATTACTGAGGACTTAAGCCTAAATTTTTAAAGATCATTTCAAATATACTACTCCTTTTACCTGACTTTCTAATGAGGTAGCTTTTATGCTTGTCAGGAGAAAAGTGGCCTGGGCTGAATGCTCGTCCTCATTGATGGTGAAGCAGACAATTTATAGTTCAGCAATCACAGTCAAACCCTCTGACCACACTTGAGACAATATATAGCTGGTTAAGCAGCACAAATAAAAATATATCCCAAATACTTCTTCTCCAAGGATCAGAGTGACTGTGGCACTGATCAAATAAAGATCTTAAGCACATGCTTAATTGTAAGCACACAAGTAGTCCCATTAAAGTCAATGTGCTTAAAGTTAACAGTGCACTCAAGGACTTTGTAGATCTGTGGCCTTGAAATAAAAATGTGTTTTATGAAGCATGCAGATTTTTTGATATAGTTCTAAATCTTATAATACAGGTATGGGGACAACCTGCATGACAGATACAGATTGCAAGATTTTAGCAAATCCACGTCACCAATTTCAGACAGAATGCCTGTAGGAGTCCATACAGAGGAAAGAACTCACATGGCCCCGGGTCCTGTATATGTAATAGCTGATAGTGACAGATATGATAATTTCCTGCAATATTCTGAACAAACCTTATTCAATTAAGTTTTAGGAGCTCATTGTATTAAATATGCAAATGATTACATATTATTGTGGGAGTCTATGTAATATTTCTAGTAGAGAAACATGGCTAATGTAAACCCTGGGAAGTATTATGAGCTTCCAAGGACCATTTGAAACAATAGACCAGATAAGTATGAACTTTTAAAGTGGGGTCTCCCACGAACTCTCTAGGGGTGATGTATACTAATATATCTCTGGTTATGTAAGAACTCAGCCTTTTGAAGCATTCCCCAGCCCCTAAGGACAGGACCTTTGTCTGCTGATCTCCTGTTACATGAGGACAAGATCAGAGGCCCAATTTGTATACAGGAGTGGCTCACACACTCATGAGTGTGCTCATTCTGAGCCAAGGTTGTTATGAACTTGTAACCACAGAAAACTCCCTTGGTGGGGTTTGAAGGATTGTCTCCTACCAGAGCCCTTGCTGGAGTTGCAGTGAATTCTGATAACTATGCATGCAGGTTTCTTTTATTGTTTAAATATATTTTCTCTATAATGTTTTCACCGTAAGAATAAATGGTTTGATTAGGAAAATGTGTGTAGTACCTTATAATTATGGGGAATTACACTGATTAAAGCCTATGAGGAGAAAAGCAAAGCAGGCCTGCTCAGGCAGTCTGACTTGCTGGGGAATTCACAGAGCAGGCAAGGAACTGTGGCACCTCGAAATACCCTGGCCAGGAGGGAGTGAGATGCATGTCTCTTCCGGGGAGTCACAAGCCTGAGAGTGGGTGCCTCTGGTGGACCAGAAAGGGGCAGTACTAGTGCTGTTGCCATGAACTGTGACACTGATTGGATATAGTCAACTAGGATCTGAAGATGGGGTAAGAGGTAACCCATATAGGTTACTTGGCAGGATCAGAGCCATTAATGTATACTTGTACATACTCTGTAAATGGTGAAAATGAAATATAAATTTTAAAACAAATCAATAATCAGTTCCCATTACTTTTTGGACTGTAGGCACCAAAAGAGCACAGAATGAGACTTCTTTCAACTGTTTCAGAGACTTCCTTGGAAAACTGTACTCACACACTAAACCTCTGGTGACTAAAATATCATTTATATTTTCTCTATTTTCAAGGAAAAGAGTGAGTGACTAGATCTTGTGCCTGGTTTGGTAAATTTTCATTGCAATTTTGCAAAGTGATACTGAAATAAGAATACTTATAGCATATTCTTCAGAGAAATACATCCAAAATGGATTTTGCCAACCATCTAATCCACATAAGGTAAGCCTATCTTATCAAGGAACCAGAACAATACCATGAGAATTATGTGACCACTCACAACCAACTGGCTCAGCTTGAAAAAAAAGAATATAATGCTGCAAAATTAGGTGCCAAAATACTTCAATGTTCAGCAAATTAGAAATGATTAAAATGATTAAGATAGAGTCATCTTCACGGTGGAAAAATAATTCATACAAAACTCAAATCTTTTTTGCAACAGTTTCACACAAGTGTTGTTATTCAGAAAAAGGCAAATGTTGACAAAAATGTTTTTTCAATCTATATAGCTCCTAGACATTAGAATAAACCGTGTGTTATAGACTGTATTTTGAACCCACTAATCAACAACTGGGAAATCTCTTTTTTTTTTTTTTTCAGAATAACGTTAGTAACCTTAATATCATGTTGTGAATATTATTTACATTTCCTAATTGTGCTGGCTGGACATTTCTACTGATATAATAATGCTATTTTTATCTCTTTCTTTAAGTTAGATCTTCACTGAAAGTCTAATTGCTACATTCAGATTTACAATGAAAATAGTCAACTGCTACACGGCTCACAAGCATTAAGGCTAGATAGTTCATAAGGTGACATTAACAAACTTGAGGGGCTTGCCCACCAATGTGAACTCTGATGAAAAGCTTGCAGCCCTTCTGATATCACTTTAGTAAAGAATTTTGAATCCTTGCTTTTAAGTCTGGAAGTTCTGGACTGAATGACATCAGTCACAATTTCTTAAGTATGATATCCAATGAGCGTATTGTTCAATACCTGACAGCAAGTACAAAATTCCTCCTAATTGGCAAATATATGGTGGGATGTCTTACGAAATAAGAGCATTACAGTTAATCCTTCCAGTGCATGAAAGAGAGACAGAAGTTCCTTCATATAGTAGGACTTATGCAGGGAGGGGAAAGACATTCAACAGCAAAGGATTGGTTTGGAATCAGCTGGTGTACGACAGCGCTATCCATAGGTCCTTTGCTCCATCCATACGTATTTATGTTATCAGCAGAGGAGAGGTGATGAAAGAGCTTCTGTGCTGGCTCTACATCACAGAGGTTCCCCTTCCACTGGTGTAATTTTCCTAGGACAGCTATGCCCATGTTAGCACCACCTTCTGCTGGCAGTGCAGCATGAGGCAGCCAACTCACAGCTTGGATAACAATTACCTGCAGTATGCCTACCTCTAGTTAGTACTTGGCCTTCACTTCCTTGAGAGCTGAATTCCTCAACATTAAGAGGAAAAAATAATAGAAACTGAGAAATATTGTCACTTAAGAAAAAAATAAAACAACATCAGTATAATTTAGCAATTCCCGTAACAATTTGCTTGTCTTCAGAACTTCGAAATTCGAAGCTGAAATGCAGTTAAAGTTAAGTGAAAAGTCACTGAAAGTGGAATTGTGGAATTCCATGTTTATTGTCTCCCAGTGATTTCTGTATCAACCTCGCTCAATTTACAGAGAGAATTGTGATTTTCTAGGTACCAGTGCTGCAAACTCATCTGAGAATCTGCAAAGTCAAGCAGTTGATGTTAACTGTCATTTATTTTATTGATTTTGTAAATAATATTTTAAAACAATATTTAAAAATGGCTACATTTTAGATGATTCAGAAACATCAAACTGTGCATATAACTAGCCTGTAGACCTTCAGACTTTACTTCTTATTCTTATCCTCTTTCCCCATTCTTTTCTATTGCTTATCATACTAATGTAATGTCTTAAATTAGGCCCAAATCTTGTGAACACTTACATATGTAACTCCAGACACAAGAGCAGGTCACTTAAGCTCAATAAGCGCTTGCAGGACTACAACCTTAGACTGTAAACTCTTCGCTACAATGACTGTGTCCAGGGCCGGACATAGACCTAATGGCACCCCACGTGAGGAGTGTCTTCAGTGCTCCCCTTCCATTTATTAAACTTTTGAATACCTTATTTTTATTGCATATGTAATATATAGCCCATTTCACAATTTTGATGCACCATTTGCAGGCAAGGTTTACTCTGTCATATAAGACAATATATCTGCATGCTAGGATCTGAAAATTTGTATTTATTCATGCCATATATAAGCAAATAAAAACATTGTTTCCTCTAAGTTTATAGAAACTTTTTAATTTTAAGAATAACTGAAATGTACTAACATCAAGAAATTGAACTGTGCACCAGCATTGGGTGAACCAGTATTAAATAGTGTTACAGTAGGTGACAGCCTTAGAAGGTTAACTCTAATCTTTTACTTCCAAAGGTTGCTTTTTTTGCCTTTGCCCATACAAACTGAAGCACAGCATCAGAGAGATCCAAAGACTGGCCAATGGAATTTTCAAGAGATAAAATAGAAAGCAATGTCAATATCTTGTTGGCCATCATGATGGAAAATATGTTTTAATGAGCCTGAGCTTTGAAAAGCTGTGCTCGTCACACATGGCTGTGACTGGCAGCATGAGCAGAATCGTCAAAGCTATCCACACAGTAGGAAAAGTATCCTTCAGCTCTGCATCATAAATGAACTGGAGAACTTGAAGCGGAGAGTGTGTCCCATTTGGCAAAATGTCTTTATCATTGACGTCCGAACATTCCCCATGTGTCAGCGTCTGATGAAGGTCGTTACAATTATTCAAGAGTGTTTTCCTGTCCACCAACAGCTTACTAAGGTCATACAAAACCACCCAGATCTTTTTATGGTGCTTCATTTGTCCAAACCTTTCTTCGATGGACAGACGAGTGTTGTCAACAAGTGAGCAAAAAAACTCCCTCTTCCTAGCTTCCCACCACCTCATCTCTGCCCATATAGCCAAGCTGTCTCTTCTTCTGATGAATACAAGTTTTCTTGAAGACACATTCGCCTCCTAAGTTTTCTGCCATTTCTTTGGCAGCAGTGATGGTATCTTCAAATCCATTGTCTCTGTAGGCCACAACAAAAGCAAGGCAGCGTCTCATCAAAGTAGTAGCAGTCGCGATGTCCATCAACTGAGTTTGTAATATCTTGCTTACAATGTTTACTTAGAACAGGAGATCATGACAAACCACAACTGAGGCCAGACATTTGAAGTCAGTGTTCTAGTTTGCCAGACTGTGCGTCTCGTGTCAGATTCCGGCCTTGGCTTTACTTGACTGTGACAATTCCATCAGGGCTTCATAAACCTCAGTCGCTTGGTACCTCACTGGCCTTATGCTGACAATACGGCTCTCCCAATGAGTGTCATTTAGTGGCTTCACAGTCAGATTTGTAACATTGTCCATGAGGATTTTCTACCTAATAGTTGATGCTGAAAACAAGAGGTATATCCTTTGCTGTAATCTGAAGATACTGAATATAAGGAAGATGACACTGCATGTGACACAACCAAGGCAGAGCCAGTGCAAGGAAGTTTCATGCCCTAGGCAAAACTTCCACCTTGCGCCACCACCCCACCCAGCTAACCTTGCCCACCCGTGGCAGCTAACCCACCCTCCGCCCAGGGAGCCCGCCACCCCCTCCCCACAGCAGCTACCTCCCCCTCTGCAGCTAACCCCACCTGGGGAGACCCCCCCATGGAAGCTAACCCCGCCCAGGGAGACTCCCCCACACAGAAGCTAACCCCACCCAGGGAGACTCCCCTCCTTCCCTGCGGAAGCTAACCCCACCCAGGGAGACTCCCCTCGGAAGCTAATCCCCGTGGAAGCTAATCCTTCCCGGGGAGCCACCCCTCTGTGGCAGCTAACCCCGCCTGGGGAGACTCCCTCCTGTGGCAGCTAACCCTGCCTGGGGAGCCCGCCCCAACTCACCTTGGCTCCGCCTCTTCTGCTGAGCACGCTGGTGCTGCTGTAATTCTCCTCCCCTCCCAGGCTTGCAGCGCCGATTGGAGGAGACTTAGAGCGGGGGTTGTGTGCTCAGCGGAGGAGGCAGAGTGGAGGTGATCTGGGGCAGGGAGCGGTTCCCCTGTGGGCAGCCCTCCTTGCTCCCCCACCAGTCCCAGCTCACATCCACTCCACTTCCTTGCCTGAACAGGATTTTAGGCGCCCCCAACCACTAGGCGCCCTAGTTTGCCTAAATGGTTGCACCGGCCCTGAACCAGGATGAGGGAATGGCATCCAAAAGACATGAAGAAAGCTCTTGGATTCAGCGCAATGGTCCTTGCCTGGACAACCCTGTTTCTTCCCTTCATTTTAGAGCCACTGTCATAGCCTTGGTTGCAGCAGTCTTGAAGCTTTATTTTACGCTCATTCAAAATGTTCATAAACAGTTCTGTTAGGCCCTTTCCAGTAGAGTCATCCACAGACTGGAAACAGATAAAGTGTTCTTTTACTTGGATACAGCCATCCTCATTGTCCATAAAACTTACTGTAAATGACATCTTTTCACTGTGACTAATTTCAGGAGTGCAGTCCATTATTATGGCATAGTACTTCACTTTGCCAAGCCGCATCAATATGTTATTAAGCACCTCCCTTGCTATAAGGTCAATCAATTCATTTTGAATTGTTTTTCTGCAGTAATGGTCCATAGATTTTTACAAACTACTTGACATAGGTGCTCACGCATGACATTGTCATATTTCCAAGGAGCTCTACCAAATTGAAGAAATTACCATTATGTTAAGTGGACAACTTACCTGATGAGCCCCAGAAAGCCAAACTATTAGTAACAACTTCACTGTTCAAGTCTTAAAACACTTTCACAATTACACAATAAAACAAGGTTCCCAATATCGCAGCTGGGCTTTCACTTCAGTTTGTTCTTATATCTCACTGACTGACTGGCAACACCCTGTCTCTTATATACCTGCGAGGGCATGACTGACAACATTCTAGGAGGTTTGAGGAAAATGTAGTTCTCAGAAAGTCAGGAAGGTTCCATGAGATTCTACAAAGATCCAGAACATTCTAGGAGGTTAGTGAAAAATGAATCAACATACAGAATACCTGAAACATTTGCTTCACACATTCTAATTTTGCCTTTTGTCACTAACAATGAAAACCAGCACCCCACGCCCGGGGCTTCCCAAGTCCAGCATCCCAGATGGTCACTTGGGTCACCTGCACCTTAATCCAGCCCTGACTGTGTCTTCTTATGTGTTAGTCCATCACAGTGAAACCTCAATACTGCCGATGGCATCTATGTGTTACTGTAACAATAATCTGATCTCAGACTATTATATTATGTGTAAAGTTAAGATTTTGTCACTTTTATTTTTAGTAAAAGTTAGGCACAGGTTATGGGCAATAAACAAAAATTCACAGAAGCCCGTGAACTGACCCTGACTTTTACTAAAAATAATGGTGACAAACTAGGGCTGACAGGGGGATGAAAACCCGAGCCCTGTTACCAGAGGGAAGGAGAGACAGGAGTCCAACACCTGCCTCTGCTGCGGTTCACAGCTCTAGGATAAGAAATATTCTTTCCATTTCTTCTTCACTGGAGATACTATGAGTGAGACAGTTATTATTTTGGCACTTCCAGGTTCCATCTGGAGCCTGGTTTAACCAATCAGAACTGGAACGTGGAAGTGCTGAGACATAGGAAAAGGAAAATGGAAAAAATACATATATTTAAATGCATTGGTTTTGAATTTTCAGCAACATATCAATGTTTGGTTGTGGTTTTTTCCAGTTTTATTTTTAAATTATTTTGCTTACCTGTTAATAGTTTTGCATTTTGAAAGTACCTATCACTTGGATATCTAAGCACTTAAAATTAAAATAAAAAGACAAAGTATTTTGTAATTTAATAGAGAGAACATTCCCACCTCAAGTTTTCTACCACTGATAAAGCAAATTCAAAACATCTGTTCCATTAAACAACATAATCCATGCCCCTAAGCCTAAAATTAAACTAAAAAGAAGAAAAGGGATTTCAATGCAGTCAGAAGTGAGCCCTCCTTGAAGTTCAATTGGATCAAAACAAGTTCAGCAAAGACACAAGAAAATAAAAGTGAGATACAAACACTTCTAAGAAGAAAAATCTGCCTTGTAAAGGTAGATCATAGAATCATAGAAATGTAGGGCTCGAAGGGACCTCCACAGGTGATCTAGTCCAGCCCTCTGCACTAACTCAGGATGAAGTAAACCTAGACCATCCCTGAAGGTGTTTGTCTAACCTATTCTTAAACACCTCCAGTGATGAGGATTCCACAACCTGCCTTGGAAGCCTATTCCAGTGCTTAGCTATCCTTATAGTTCAAAAGATTTTCCTAACATCTAACCTAAATCTCCCTTGCTCCAGATTAAGCCCATTACTTCTTGTCCTACCTTCAGATGACATAAAGAACAATTGATCATAGTCCTTGTAATAACAGCCCTTAACATAGTTGAAGACTGTTATCAGGCTCCCTCTCGGTCTTCTTTTCTCAAGACTAAAACATGCCCGGTTTTTTAACCTTTCCTCGCAGGGCAGGTTTGCTAAACCTTTCATCATTTTTGTTGCTGTCCTTTGGACTCTTTCCAATTTGTGCACATCTTTCCTACAGCACAGTGCCTAGAACGGACACAATACTCCAACTGACCCCTCACCAGTGCTGATTACAGTGGGACAATTACTTCCCATGTCTTATATACAACACTCCTGTTAGTACACCCCAGAATATTAGCCTTTTTTGTAACTGTATCACTCTGTTGGCTCATATTCAGTTTGTGATCCACTGTAACCCTTAGAGGCTTTTCAACAGTACTACTACCAAGCCTGTTTTGTAACTATGCATCTGTTTTTTTAATTTAGTGCTTTGTACTTGTCTTTACTGAATTTCATCCTGTTGATTTCAAACCAGTCCTCCAATTTGTCAAGGTCATTTTGAATGCTAAACCTATCTTCCAAAATGCTAGCAATCCCACCCAGCTTGATGTCCTCCACCAATTTTATAAGTATACAATCCACTCTGTTATCCAAGACATTAATGAAAACATTGACTAGTACCAGACCCAGGACAGACCCCTGCAGAACCCCGCTAGACATGCCCTCCTCATAAAAGGCTTCCGGATAACCTCTGTAAATATCCTTTTTGATCTTGATTTTGAATGTGATCTTCTCAAAGGAAGCCATGCAGGATAGGCATGCTAATCACTCTGCCTCACTTGCAGTGGCATTGTTCTTCCAGTGCTAAGGATGATTTGCTTCACAGTTATTAGTCCAACTATCATCCAAGCTTTTCCCCTTGCAATCAAGTCCTCAATGTCAGGAACATCTTTTAAAATCAGTAAATATGATGATAATATTGAATATGAGGAAAGTTACAGAGTGATAGTATAAAGCAGTGTGTTTTAAAGAAAGAGGGCTGACTGGGAGAAGAGGAAGGTGGATGGTAGGCAGAACAAGAGCCTCAATAGAAGGTGTAGGGAGTTGGTGACGTACCATGCCAGGAAGCAGTAATTGATAGATGTGATGGGCTCAAGGCACAGGATAATTTGTGATTACAAATAAAGGGAACTTCGTATACATTAATTCATTGAAGCATTTTAATCCGACCAGAAATAGTAAAGTTAGATTATGGCCTATATTTATATACATGATATATTATAGTTGCTACATTTTCAAAAGTGATTGTGGATGCCTCAATTTTGGGATGCTCAACTAAGTTGGGACACTTTAAAGAGGCCTGATTTTCAGAAAGTACTGAGCACATGCCCTCTGAAAATCAGGCCCTTTCAAAGTGCCTCAACTTGTGAACTTAAAAATTGAGGCACCCAAATTCATTGGTCACTTTGTGACTGTCACGTAGTTCAACCAGAAAGAAACAAAAATGTGACATGTTCATTATTTTTTCCCAAAAAACTATAAAGCGACATCACCAAAATACCAGTGCATACTCTTTAGGCTTCACTGAGTGACGTGAGTTTAAATCCATCATGTGCTCGTGGAAGCACCACAACAGATTTAAGGCCAATGTATGTGTTTTAACAGGAGAGCAGTATAATTTGATACGAAATATCAAAACAAGACTTGAATCCAAACCAAAATATTCATCCCAAACACCCTTCATACTTTTGAAAAATATTGATTCATATCTGGAGTTTGCAGCTGTCGCCCATTTCTAATCACAGTTCAAGACTTGCTTCCATTAGCACTTCATAGCTGCAAACCAACAGTGCCATCCACTGTTTCTCAGAGTAATCTTTCCTCACAATTCTTTATTTAAATGCTCTAAAGTACTGTCCGATATAACACTAAAATTAAAACCAATGTTACCATGGTGTCTATACAGGACATCTGATGTGAACAAAATCTTCTTTGGGGGCTTATGGGTGGTGTTACTTTATTTGAATTGGTACACTCATCATTGTATTAGTAGCATCAACAACAACATGCCCATTTTACCCATTTTGGGTTGATGCCAGAGAACAAGTTGAGCTTGTGAAAATGTCATTCCCTAAAAAGGGCTGTGACTGTGTTAACTTTCTCACTGGTGATTTCATTCAAAGTGGCTTGTCATGCCACGCTTATACTTATGTAAGTCTCACACAGCTTTATATTATTATAAAAATCCTTAATTCAATAAAAAGAACTTTTTAGCCCTGAGGAAAAAAAGCTGACATGTCAACAGAAAATGTTATTCTGAGCATCACAAAGCCGCAACTGATGAACAAATGAAACCCACAATATTTGTATAACCAATTATATCCAAGTCACAATCATACTGGTGCATACTCTTTAGGCTTCACTGAATGACATGAAAAATCCAAAGCTAAAAGTCTAGGCTTTAAATAACTTACTGAATTGTTCTTGCTAATCCTGTAAGAGGCTTTACTATACTGTGTCTTCCCTCCTCCCATTTTGTTTATTGCAGAGTTTTGAAAGTTTCTGTGTTAAAAGTGTTACAGTCGACTCTTTTAATAGGCCATGCTAATTGCAAAGACTTTCCAAAAGTTAATCTTTAGATACTATCTATTAAACAGAACTGTTGACAACACAAAATATTTTCTTACAAATAAATTAAAAGGGATGATGAAAATATACACATTAAGAGAATGCAGAGGGTTTAGCAGCATAAAATTTGAGTTACTGTACATTTATTTATACATTGGTTTAAAAATTATAGCCATTTTTGTATCAATTCAAAGTACCTGATTTTCCCTTGCCTTTCAGCTTCTTTTTTCAGTGAATGTCGTTTTTATGAAAGGTGCCAAATCAAGAGCCTTAGAGACTAAAGTATTCTGTTTATCTAAAGAGCAGGCAGCAGCAGTGCACATGCTGCTTCATCCTATTAAAGGGACCAGTTCTAGGGATCAGAAGGTAGTTCATTCTCCATTATCATTCTATCCATGGCCTCTCTGGTGAGACTCCAAACAGGCATAGCAATTATTCTCAGATGTAATGGTAGTTTTTGTGGTGTGGAGACTTCTCTCTGAGGAAATGCAATGATAAGGCCACCAACTCTTATCATTACAGCCATCAGAGGTTAATGATTTTTGCTACCTATCTGACCAGCTGGGCTGGATTTGAACTAGTAACCTAGAAGTGAAAGTCTCTGTATCTCATTAGCCATTTTCATGGTTATCTTATTGCTCCTTCCCCTCTATATTTATACTATAGACATTATTATAGAAATGACTGTTGAACTCACGGATCATTAGATTTTGGAATAAGCGTGCCAAGCTCCTTGATTCGGTAATTAATATTATACCTTCTTCTTCTTTCAACTGTTTAAAAAAAAGAACAATTTACTATTTTCGTTATGAAACATTCTTTGGAAAAGGCCTAATGAAACATTTTAATTAGTTAAAAACAGGCAGACCAATATAAGGACCAGTGCAATACATTCTGATTTACAATGATAGAATTAATTCTGAAATTAGCTTAGAATAATAAGTTACCAAGTCAAATTCAAAACCTATATAGCTCAACATCCTTTTGCATACTTGTCTTAGGGTCTTAGTAATGTAGGTTTGCTTTGATTTTTAATGTAACTGACTTACCATTGTGGTTCAGGAGGAAGCAAATTCTTATCCCTCAACCCACAGGGACAGCTCTCCCTGCAGGAGAGGGGTTAAGGTCGGGGCAGATGGGGTTAAGGTTGCCACCATTTACTATGGCTGGGGTTCCATAGAAGCCCCAGTATCACATGTACTAGGTGCCTGTGATTGTCCCCTCTCCACATCCATTCTCCTGCCTGTAATGGCCATTTCTGGTCCTCACAGTAGCTGGTGCACTTGCCTCCACTGTGGGCCCACAATTCTAGGAATGAATTGGGCTCGTATTGCTTATAAGGTCATGCTTAACTTCTCATTTCCCAAATTCTTCCTGTGTAGGACTCGATACTGAGAGCCATAGATTTTGCCATTGACTTCAATAGGAACATTATGGGATCCCACAGTCCTTAATCAGTCAAAAACTCCCTTTATGGATTGTGACCAACAGCCCAGCCAACTCTTGTTTCCTGGTAAGTGCTTCAGCTTCTACCTTTGTGTTCACCTGCTGCAGACTGATAGCCATGTGAATCGCTGAGAGAGGACATCTCTGACCATGCCCCTCCATAGAGATGGAGTAAAGGCTGCATTCCAGAAAGTTTTTACCCTTCGACACCTCTCTTTAGTTATGTCTATAAAACTTACCCACACAACTGCAATCTTAAACCAAGGTTTATTAGAAACAAAGAGAAGATGAAATGAAAACAAAATAAGGAGTTTGCTTAAAATATCTAGATTTGCACTACTTATAAGATGAGCTAGATAAGACATTCTCAGTTTAGTTACAGAGGAAAAAAAAAGAGAAATAAACAGCTTTGATCCCTTAAAAGCTCTCCTCTCTCTCTGACTACTCAGGTCCTTTCATCCTCATAGCATTGCTGTCCAGCAAGATATATGAGAGTCTCCCTCAATCAATAGTCTTGTCACCCTTTCTCCTTCTTCTTTCCCTCCCTCCCCTTCTCACCAATCTAGGGAATCCACCCTTGCTTTCCAAACCACTTTCCTCCAGTTACCTATGCAATGAAGATGTGTTTACCCAATGGGGTAATGTAATCTATGGGAGTATAATTTCTAAAGCACACCATGTTGCACATTAATTGGTCCATGGACACCCTAGTGGTGAGTACTAAAGTTACCCTAATGCACTTTAATGTACTATTGTTTCAAACAACACTACATTAAAGTGCACTAGCAGGGTCTATGTGGGGTAATTAATGAGCAATACCTTATTGAGCTTTAGAAAACACTCCTGAATAAAGCACTGTGTAAACAAGCCAACGGTACGGTTCTGGGGATGCCTGCCACCTTCTAAAAGATGAGACTCTGAAAATGCACCTGACCACTTAAGCCAAGTATCTGGGTCAAAGCATCAGGCAACTTACACTCCCACACCCTATTAATTCTTTTGAAACAATAAGAAGACAGACATAAATAGGATGTCTAGTCTACTGGTTAATATTTTTACCCAGGAAAGGGTGTATTCTCCATTTTATGTGTTGCCAATGGGAGTGTGCATTACTGGGGAAACCAGTTATATCATCAGCATGGCTGTGTTATAAGGACAAGGAGATAGAGCATTTTGTTCCAAAGTGAACACGTGGAATTTATTTTTGAGATAACTAAACAAAACGGTGCATAAAGCTATCAACCACTACACTTTCCATTATGGCACCTACTAAGATGTGACTGTTGATCTGGTGTAGCATGAAACACCTAACAAGCGTCAACATTTATTTTAAAAACAAAAAGTTAAAAACCATAGGGACCCATCCAAAATCTTACAGTTTCATATAGGTTAAAGTTGATTTCTTAGATCCAAACCTATCTCCATGATTTTGGTTCCAGAAATGTATGGAGCTTATTTTTCCACTTACTCTTCAGATGTACTTGCAAAATTTTGATCATAACTACAAAAAGTGAACTTTAATTGCCCCTTTAATTATTCAGATAATTGGTATCTGAATGCTAATGTAGTTCAAATCCTCTTCAGACCATCTCTAAAAAATACGATCCTTATAAAAGAACTTACTTTAAAGGGTTATTTTTTAAATCACACCAGCAAAACCTTTATATTCAATGCCTTAATATGTACAAGCAAACAGATAGTAGGTTTAGTCTCTAGAGAGAGTCTGAGCTCTAAAGTGTACACACAGAACCAAAGCAATGTGAAACATGCCCCATGGCTGAATATTGTAGTCATGACATATAGATAGGCTTCAACCCAGCCTCCAATACTGTGTACAATTAAATGCACCCTTCTCATCCACTGAGATGCCTAATTAGCTAATTTGCATGTGGTGATTATGGTCTAGCAGTCAGAGGGAGCAAACTAAGCAAAGACAAGATCTGGCACCCCTAATGCATGCTTGCTCCTCTCTTTCCTCCTTCTCATTAATCCAAACAACTCAGCAACACCTGGAGTTTCCTACCTGTGTCTTTTCCTCCTTCAGAAGGAACTCTTCATTTCTGGCCAATCATCTGAAACAGGCAGTGGCTGCTGCAGGGCTTCAAAAAGGATGCCACAGCTGCCATCAGAAAGATTTCCAGGGTGTGTTTGTAACCAAAAGGCCCCATCCACAAACATCTGGGTGGAAACAAGGATACCTTCTGGACGGGGGAGGCTAAGTGAGCACAAAATACTCTAGAGCAAGTGAAGAGTAGCTTGCATATGTTGGTGGGTGATACTACACTGCCAGTACCACGCCAGGAAGTATCTTGCTTAACCTACGTCAAAATTTATCTGGGCAGATGGAGAGATAAGAACTCCTGAGATCTAATCCTAGTCTGATGCTGACCACAGAATTGGGAAGTTATTGAATAGTTGAGTCTCAGTTTTCTATTCTGTAAAATGGGGATAATAATACATACGTAATTCACAGAAGTAAGGCAAGCAGTATGGTCTAGTGAACAGTGTATCATACTGGGAGTCGGCAGACCATGTTTCTCATTCCAGCTTTGCCACCAGCTCACTGTGTGACCTTAGGCAAGTCACTTTATCTCTGTGTCCCCTCCCACCCTGTGCCCGTCTTTGTTTGGATTGTAGGTTCTTTGGGGCCGGGACTATCTCTTGCTATTTATTTGTACAGCGCCTAGAAAAATGGAGCCCCAGTCTTGGTTGCCACTGTGAATCACTACTATAATATAATTTATAAGTATATGATGTAAGAATTAATTCATGAAAATATGTGAAGTATGTCAAAGGTTAAAAATGTTAAACAAGTGCATAGTATTATTTTATCATCTCAGGGAAGAAAGCAATGTATTTGTGGAGTTCTTTTGTGTCTTCCCTCCAGAAACAGATTCTTTCTGTTAGTCTTGGACAACAGCAGTTAGCTGATAACTGGCACACGCCATTTCTGTTCTCTCTGTACACACCATATAATGATACAGAAGTAGAACATATACTCACTGAGGTTGTGGTTGTCCTTTTTTTGCCTCTCCTTTGCCATTGCTCGTTTATCTGCTTCTGACAGAAAGTAACATTTATTAAAATAGTCCTTGGGTCATAGTTCTATTACTTTCTCCCTGCTACAGGTCTTCTTTGCATTAAGAAAAAGTTTTTAGGCAACAACTTTAGCATGTTTATCAATTGCCACATTACTAAAGAAGACTGTGAATTTGACCAGTACTGCATTTTCCAGTGCATCTGACAGGTTTCTTAAGACTTTATTGAACATGCATTTTAATTTAAAAAATTAGAAGTGCTAAGAAAGAACATTACACTTAGTACTTTTTTCTCCAATTTGCTGTACTTTACAGTGGGAGGAACCCCTGCCCCTGTCCTTTACAATAAACTAATGTGAATCTGCATTTGTATATCCCATAATGCAAGAGTTAATCAGATTTCTAAGATATTCATATTGAACAAACTCATTGTTTCTTTTGAGTGACGCTAATAAACTGTACATGGTTGTTAGCATTCTTTGGATTAACTGAATGTAACTTTTAAAGTTCTTAATTCATTAATATAGATTCTCCTTGAATAGACTTATTGTAAGCTTTTAAAAGAGCCATTTGTTCAATCCTGGAACAAATTTAATGGTCAGTAATTTATTTATGCTATTGATTAGGAGCCAAAATGTGGAAGAATCCTCTATGTTTCCTAAAATAATTAGGTTTATTAGAAGCATAATGTTCATAAAGATGACCAAGTACACATTGTTTCTGAGTTGCTAAAGTACAGGACACAATGTAAACATTTCCCTTGCTCTTTGCTCAACTCCTTAAAGGGAAGAGCATACATACACTTTGCAAACTCTTAAGCAAAAAATACTATGTATTTCACAAATATTTTATTGGTAAGGTTTTAAAACAAACATCACTGCCTCCTAAATTATTACATGCCAAAATCCCAGAGCTATATTACCTGTGATTTCCCTTTTTACTGGTAGAGAAGATGGGCAGGAAGCATTTGTAAGACCCATATTAGCAGGTGACAATCCTTGGTCCCTGTTGTATATATCCAAAATGCTACTGGACAGCTTAAGGAAATAAAGGAAAAAATAGGGGAAAAAATCACAATATGTTACAAGTTTAAAAGGTAAAAAGCATATGTAAATGCTAAGAGCAAAATTCTCTATCAGATGCATATTCATGTCTCATGTTCTTCAGTGTGAGCTGCATATATGCATCTAAAGCAGAATTTGCATTATCTAGTATTAAATAAAATTAAAGGTTAAGGATCAAAGCCTGCCATTGTTCCACATGCAGAACTTTGATAGAAGCCAATGTGAGTTTGGTATGTTGCGTGATGGCAGAATATGGCTCTTGGTGTCTGATTTTGAAATAGTACTGTAGCCTATTTTCCAATAACAAGATTACTGCAGCTATACTTCAAATATGAGGTAAGTTGAAAGGGAAAATAGCTTTGCTGGTCTTTACCTAGTCCCCAGTGAAAATTTAACCATACCATTGAACTCAGAATTAGTATTTCAGATTGTTTATGCTTTAACAATATAAAGAGGTTAAGGCCCGATTGCATTTAAAATAGGAGTGAACAGAGCACTGGAGAACATGCTGTTGTGGCAAATCTTGCAAAGTTACAAGGATAGACCAGAAACTCTAATGGCCTTGATTCAGCTCTACCATGTCTGGCTGTACATGACATTGAATTGTTCCTTCCTTTGTGAAATGTGATACGATACTTGAAAAGAAAACAAGAAATGTGTTAAAAATGTGTTTTGCCATTTTATGGGACACACAACTACTGTGCACAGTGTTTCTCCACCCATGGCAAATGTATAACGAGTTAGGGCTGGGGCTTTTAAATTAAATTTTTTTTAAAAAGTAGATTAAAAGAGCAAAGACAGTTTGTTTAGTAGGGGGGGGAGTAAACTGTCCTTAATATACAATATCTCTTTTAAACTGTGTAGACCTTCATTGTCCCAGTTCTTTCTTGCATCTTGACCATGGGATTGGGCTGGGAAAGCACTTCCAGTTCTTCTACCTCTTCCCCTCAGGATGTCTCCTCTAGATTTCCCTTGCCTCCCCTTTATGTTCCTGGGCCCCTAATTAACTATTCTGTACCTTTCCTAGGGTTGGGCATGTACCTCATTGCAAGATGCTTGGGACTAAAGTACTTTGATAAAGATTTGTTTAATGCTTATCTGTCCCATGCTAGTGTTACATAAAATGACTCTAGGAGGAAGAAAACTCTTTAATTTTAAAGATTTTCCACTTGAGAGTCCAGTTCACTGCAAATTCTTCTAATAACCAGTGGTAGAATGAATCTACCATTGCACATGTTGCACACATACAAATAACACCACCTATGAACTTCAACGCGCCTTATTGGAAGACTAACACTTCAGAGCACTGAACACTCCTAAAAATAGTTAGAAATCACCACCCCAAGTCAGTTTTGAAAATCCGTTTAAAAATATTTGATCTCTCAATGCAAATACATGTTAAAGAATGTTCGGAATTCATTTGAGTATTACTCAAGAACAAGCTACGTTTAATATGTAGGATTTGAAAGCTAAGCACATTCCCATCTTAAGCACCTTTATTTCATTCCTGAGTAGTGAACCAAAGAGTACTGTAGTATTTATTATAGTTTTAAGTTTGTAAAGTCTGTGTTGCAGTCATACTATAACTGAACTATGACAGTAGATTTTGTATCAGCTCCAGGTGTATATTTAGGGACTCCTCTGACATTACATTACTGTAAATTAATGCAGAATTTGGCCTCCTGACACTAGATTAAATCAATAACTTCCAACAGCCTAATCCAAAATCTTCCAAATGTTACCATTCACTTCAATGGGCTTTGGATCAGGCTCTTATTGGGATTAGTCTTATTGTTTTAGTGAAATAATGGGGAGAAAATAACTATTAATAAAATAATAGTCTTCTTACATACAAATAGTCCAACAAATGAGATTTGTTCAAATAACTGCAGTAAAATTCTCATACACCTATGCATACATATTCAAAACCAGGTATTAATATCATAGTAATGATAAATACATTATAATTTGTAATGTTATGTAACAGAGTGCTGAGGGCTAGCACGGAGCCAGCACTCTGCTCACCACTGGTACTGATTAGGTTCTCCTGGAGAAGGCCTAATTAGAAGAGGTGCACCAGATTACCAGGCCAGATTGGGAAGTCAATAAACCAGTTAGCCCCTCTAACAGGGAAACTATATAAAAGGTTACAGGAAGGAGTGCTCAGGCGGAGAAGAGAAAGAGAGGAACAGAAGGCTAGGAAAGCCTGGCAAAGGGGTAGGGGGAATAGAAACACCTTACCTTCCTCCCCTTTTGGAGACTGGGGCAGGAAGTTGAGATACCGTGTGCAAGTGTGGAGACAATGCTTAGTATTTGTGGAGGGATTAAAACATTGTAAATAAACTACACAGTGGTGTTTACAAGCAAGAAGATCTCAATGTAGTGTGTTCATGGAAGAGGTAGGGGTGCACAATGCTGCCCTGTCACAACCTGGAGGCTTGTCTGGGATTGTGCCTGTATCTGTGTGGACTGGAAACCTGTAGAAGAGCTGTAAAAGACACTGTAGGCCTTCCAATAATCACACCACACAGAGAAATAGTCCTTGCTTGCCTGGCAGGCAGAGCAGAAAAAAAGCCGGCAGGAATTTATATGGGATCAAATCCAGGTTCAGCAACAATTGCTGCAAAGTTTAAACTGCTGAGTCCTACAATGGAAAAGAGAAACTAGGCACAGGGGATAGGACTCGATAAGATGGAATAGGCAGACTATCCTGATGCATTTTTTATTACTTTTGAAAGGGTGGCAATGGGAGCCAGAACAATGTAGGACTTCTGGCTACCAGCCTATTTAACTGAGGAAGCACAGGCAGCATATATGGCTCTCGGTGATGAGCATGCAAGAGACTATAACATGGTTAAAGCAGCTATCTTGGATCTGGTGGGCCAGTCCACAGATAAATATTGCAAGAAACGTAGCGTGGCAAGAGTAGTAGATGGAAACAGAGGCCCAGGAACTAGGGGGCAAGTATGACCACCCACCACCAAAGAAGGTGTAGGCGGAGGGTGGGGGAGGGAGAGAACAGCTCAACAGGCTGCCCTTGGTGTGATGACCACAGGCAGAGACAGAATTATGGGGAGAACCCCCACTCACCAAATGTGATTTTTGTGGGTGGAAAATGGATTGCCCTTGTAATAGGATCCAAGATGAAGACTCTGAGGGCAAGGAGGGGCAGATGCCTGGTAGAACCTCCATTAAAGGAGAAAGAGCAAGGGGGAAGAAACTAAAGCTAATTAGGTTCCCCTGGAGAAGAGGTGGGCAGAGGTGTATCTAATTACCAGGCCACATTGGAGTTAGAGTCAATGAGCCAATTAGCCCATTAACAGAGAAACTATGTAAAGGGGCACAGCAAGGAGTGCTCAGGGGCAAAGAGAAGGAGAGAAACAGAAGGCTAGGAGAGCCTGTCAAAGGAGTTCCTCTGGGGGAAAGTTGAGATATAGTCTGTTAAGGTATTGTGGCACTGCTATGTATTGGGGAGGAATTAAAACACTGTATATAAACTACTGTGACAGACCCAGGCCAGTGGGGTGCAGGAGTGTGGTCCTATTGGCATCCAGCGGGGGTGGGCGGCCACTTCTAAAGGACCTCCCCCCAGCCGAAGGGGAGGACCCACAGGTCTGGGACACCAAGTAAGTACGTGGGACAACTAATGAAAAAAACAGGATCAGGAGTGAGGTCATAGGGCTAAAC